>NC_073304.1:137384080-137715330 GCF_027595985.1 Sorex araneus | reverse complement strand
AGTGACAGTCATTAAACTATTATTTTTTAAATAATCATTGGTCAACCATCTACAATTCAATGTAGATGTATTATAATCTAGGACCATATACAAGCTTCTAAAAAGTATCTTAAGAAGAGGTTGCAGGGATCTGTAGAAGAGATTGGAAGGCGTTTCAAAGGACTGGAAAGAAAAGAAAGCTGGGAGGGAGGGAATAATTCAAGTGTTCCCTGTCGGGGATCTCAAAGGGAGGAAGGGGTGGGGCATCAAGATTAGAAAAAAATAATTAGACTAGACTAGCATGGGTAAAATATGGAAAAGCTTAGAAGCACTAGATTTATCTATAACCAAATTTGATAAGGCTCTAAATGATAGACTAATGTAAAGTTATATTAATATCTAAATAATTTTAATATCTATAAGAATTGAGTGCTCCTTTATATACCAGAATGGATCCACAGAGATTCACAGATAAAAGAATCCTTAATCTCCAAGTCCAATAAATAGTTCACCTCTTTTTTACGTACTAAAAATAATCACCATCAATTTTATTTTATTCATTGTTTCCTCTTTTCTCCAATATAATTCAATATTTTGAAAAATTTTACAAGAAAACAAACAAACAGGCTTCAGAATGTCGGCTGACCATCTATTTAGATATAAATGCTGTTCTTTTGACCTGATAATCCTAGACTGCCATCTAGAGGTTTCATGAAATATGTTTACTTTAGAATTTCTAAAACTGTTTTCAGTCAATCTGCACTGAGGAATTCACCAGGAAGCTTCAAATTCCTGGTACTGTGTCAGCCACACCCACATCCTCCACACCATACATACTGACATCCTGTAAGCTCATTCATGGGCCCAGATTTACACACTCATGGTTATATCTCAGAAAACATCAAGCAAACTAAAAAAATGCACAGATACACTGCTCAGGTCTCCCCAACTGAAAACTCCGGATGCCCTCAGAGGGTGGGATAGGCGGGCTGAGTCCCAGCAACTGCATTCACGCCCCCACAACTGATGCCAAATCATGAATCACGAATCACAAAATACCGTTAATCACTGATTTCTCGGGCGGGCTCAGTAACATCTCATTTCGTCCTTTCCCTGAGATCTTAGAAGTCCATCTCAACCCCGCCCTCCTAAGGATGTTGCACTGGGGGCTCTTCAGGGTCAGGGGAATGAGATCCAGCTTGTTACTGGATTTTGCATATGAGTATACCATGGGAAGCTTGCAAGGCTGTCCCATGTGGGCAGGAAACTCTCAGAAGGTTGCCAGTTTCTCCCAGAGGGGGAAGTAAGCTAAAGATATCGCAAAGCGTCCGCAAAGCGGCCACACGCTTCTGAGAGCTTGCTTTTAAGTCTCTCTCTGGATGTTGGCTGTTCATGGGATTACACACATCTGGGTTCCTCTGCCGGTACCTTCATGCATGAGGCCTGTTCGAAGGTGTGGAGAGGGGCCTCCAGCATGACTGTAGCTAGGTTCCAGTGGTCTTCGACGGCTGGGAGCTCTGCTTGGGGTGGGGAGGGAAGCTGGAGCCCATCCCCTCCAAGGGGCCCCAGGGAAGACAGCCAGGCATGCGGGCAAGAGACTCTCTGCCAAACAATAATAACAATAATAATAATAATAACAATAACAATAATAATAATAATAACGATGCCATAATAATAACATCCCAGTAGGAACACATGAAATCAGATAAGAAAACAATATAGAAGCCAACTTAGCTCAATAAACAAAAGCAATCAAACAGAAGGCTTAGCAAGAAACAGAGACTTAGTAAACCCTCAGATAAGGACTTAATGATCCCTTTCACAAATTTTCTTTTACTGAACTATTTTTTGGTAATTGCATTAGCCATTTAGTTTAACAAGCTATATAAAGTAAATTGTTCTGCATCTGCTAAGGGGACAGACTTGGGGAGCAGTTAGGAAAAGAGAACAGTGGTGGAGGGAAGGTCACACTGGTGGTGGGATTGGTGTTGGAATATTGGATGCTCGAAACAACTTTATTGTGAACAATTTTGTAAACCCTCGTGTTTAAATAAATGGAAAAAATGATATTAAAAAAGAAATAAAATAGCTCACTTGGCAAAAAAAAAATGTCCTGATACTAGTCCCCATGCTTAGATATTGGAACTTTGTTTATCTGTAGCATGGTGTGGATATCCAAAAATATTTTAACAATGTCCATGTTAATAAAAATTCTTGATCTATCACTTTAGCCCTTATCTTCATCCTTGATTTTTTTCTGTATTATAGTACTGAAATTTAATTTTAATATTAAATTTATATATAATTTAGTATATATAAATTATATTTATTATATAAATTTAATATAAATATTAAATTTGTATATAATAATACTGAAACTTAATTATAATAATACTGAAGCTGGAGCGATAGCACGGTGGGTAAGACATTTGCCTTGCATGCAGCCGGCCAGGGTTTGATTCCTCCATCTCTCTCGGAGAGCCCAGCAAGCTACTGAGAGTATCCCACCCGCATGACAGAGCCTGGCAAACTCCCTGTGGCATATTCAATATGCCAAAAACAGTAACGACAAGTCTCACAAGGGAGATGTTACTGTTGGCCGCTCAAGCAAATTGAAGCGCAATGGGATGATAGTGCTATAGTTCTAACAGTGATTATAATAATATTTTATACTTTGTAGTAATTACAAACCATAAGAGATGACTTGTCTCTGAGTGCACTGACATTCATACATAGAGGAGAAATAAGTGTTTTCTGAAGCACAAATGGGATAGTATAGCTGAGGAACAGAGGCCTTACAAAATTTTGCCAATAACACTAACCACTATTCTATGTGGTAGGCAGTATGACCTTGAGAGATGTATTTCTCAAATTTCTCAAGGAGAAAGGTCTAGGCTTATATAATATTCCATATATAATTGTAATACTAAATAATGTTGCAGTTCCATGTATACCATAGCTGCAGGATTGTGAAATATTACATAGTGAATACCTCTGAATTTCGGAAGCAGGAGACAGTTGGTAGACAATGGAGGATGTCCAAGGAATTAGAGGCAAGTTTCAGTAACTTGAAGGCCACATGAACTGTTTTCTTTATGTAAAAGCCAACAAAAATAACAATGAAACCGTTTCGTTAGGGAAAAACCTAATTTCATTTAGCAGCTAGGAATCCAGGAATGATTCTAACCTAGATATTGGGTGCAGATAGCTCAGTACGCAGCCTCTAAATGATGTTTATTTTTGTGTGCAGCTTTGGAAATATCCTTTTCCTTTTCTTTTTTCCCTGTTCTAGAACTTCAGTAAACTTAGAGATGGCCTTCTTTTCTCTACTGTCTCTTCCTAACTCCTTTAAATGACGGTTTCAATCACTCTCTTCCATTTCAGAAAGTAAATCCACAATGTTGTCACCCAGGAGAGCATATAATGTGTGTACCACTGGCGGCATCTCCTGGTGAAATATGTTTAAAACAACAGTTCTTAGATTCACAATATAAATATAGGATAAATATTTTTAGTACACTCAAGTTCGTGTTGACAAGGACACCAACGCCACCAACGCCTCTGTTGACGCATGTTTCTCCAGTGTCAAAATGGCGTGATGTGATTGATGTCTCCTCATTTCGGTTAGACCAATGATGTCATACTTGATCTTCTGTGCTTGCACCATCAGGTCCTCAATGGATGCTTCTGATGCCAGTGTCCATGCGTTGAAAATACAGACAATCATTTTAGTCTTTCTTCATTTTGGCAGTCTAGTTCGTCCCTGAGATTTTTTCAGCCTCTCCTTGCTTATCTTTCTTAACGCTGCCGTATTGGGGGCTCTTTCAGTGACAGGTGAATGAGGCCAATTGTTGTTACTGTTGTTTGCATTTTGAAAACACCATGGGTAGCTTGCTAGGCCCTGCTGTGTGGGCGGGATACTCTCGGTAGGTTGCAGGGCTCTCTGAGAGGGACGAAGGCTTTTAGGGCAGCCTTCAATCGCCCTTAGAGGTGTTACCATGGTTCACACCAAATTTGAACCCTATCAAATATGGTTCAGGAATAATGGGTATTAAGTGTTTTATGGTGTGTCTCTTCACAGCGAAGCGGCCAAGTGGTCCGGAGAGTGGCCTGGAGCATGGTGGTGGCTGGGTAGTGGATCCCGAATTAGACGATTACACTTGAATAGATGTGGCTCACTGCCTGCAGTTTCTATCTTTGTCGTCTACACACCACTTCCAACTACGATGAAGAAGAAATTGAGAGGTTCTACATGGAACTGGAGAACTTCTATAAAGAAGACCACACCTTCTACAAGATCATTGTTGGTGATTTTAATGCCAAGATAGGTCCGAGAAGACCTATGTGGAGTTCCCAAAGAACTCCACATTGGGACACATGGCCTAGAATGGAACGATCAGGGTGAGAGACTATCTGAATTCATCATGTCGACCAAGACCATCCATGGTAACTCACAGTTCCAGAAGGCTGAATCTAAATGCTGGCCATGGGAGTCTCCCAGTGGACAGTTCCACAATGAAATTGATCACATCATATTCAATCAAAGGTTTTACCTGACAGATGTCGCCGTTGTCCCAAAATTCCAAATGGGATCGGACCACCGTCTACTTCGTGCAAAATTCTACTTCACAGAGTGGGGAGAAAAGTCTGCAAAATTAAAGTCTAACAAGGCAACTCCCAGAATGACCACCAACTGGGGGCCCTTTGGCATTATTGCAGCAACGTGGGAAGATGCCGTCCTTGACAACATCGACGAATACAATCGACTGGTTCAGCACCTCCATGTCTGTGTGAAGAATGCCGAGAGTGAGAAAGCCACAAATAGATGCCTGTCTTAGGAAACTCTTGAGCTCATTTGTCAACGTGGTTTGGCACAAGCCTCAGGCAACCACAAGCTAACGTCCGAGCTCATAAAGCTGTGCAGAGATGCGATAAAAAAAAAAGACCTCAAAGAAAGAAGAGCAGCAGTGTTGGCCAGTGCAGCAGAAGCCAGGAAAGTATTCGAATTGCTTGCCTGTCCTTCGCCAACTACAAAACTAAGATGACTGCCCTCTGACGTCCCAATGGATCTATCACATCTTCCAGAAAGGCAATGGAGAGGATTATTCACGACTTCTGCTCGAATTTCTTTGACAGCCATGCCCATCTGCCCACATACCAAATTCTGCAGGATGGATATGTCGTTCCCAATGTTCTCCCTTCTGAAATCCATCACGCCATTTCGTTGGTAAAGATGCGTACAGCACCTGGTCTGGACAAGGTCAGACCCGAACACCTGAAAAATCTACCGCCAATACTCATCAATACACTGGCTTGACTCTTCACATGCTACCTGTCTGAATGCAAGGTTCCATCCCAGTGGAAAACCAGTAGGACCGTTCTGTTGTACAAGAAGGGAGACATCCACAACATTGGCAACTATCGCCCAATCTGCCTGCTGTCTGTCGTCTACAAGTTGTTCACTCGTGTCATCCTGAATAGAATAGGCAGAACAATAGACGAAGGACAACCATGTGAGCAAGCCGGGTTCCGAAGGGGATTCAGCACAATAGACCATATCCACACAGTGACCAAACTCATTGAAGTTTTGCGAGAGTTCTAGATGTCACTCTGTCTAATGTTCATCGACTTAAAGAAGGACTTCGATTCTGTTGAGACTGAGGCGGTCATCAAAGCCCTGGCTAAACAGGGCGTTCAAACTCAGTATATTAAAATCCTCTGCAAGCTGTATTGTGGATTCACCCAGATTCACCCAGATCTCACCATTCTACAAGGAAATGATCATTGATGTAAAGAGAGGGGTGCAGCAGGATGACACCATTTCACCAAAACTCTTCGGTGCCGCCCTCGAGAACATCATGTGACAATTGGAATGAGAAGGAATGGGAGTGAAGATAGATGGTTGGCAATTACACCACCTCCGCTTCGCTGATGACATCGTTCTCATAACACCAAGCATTAGCCAAGCAAGCACAAATGCTGGCTGACTTCGACCACGAGTGTGGAAAGGTCAGATTGCAGCTGAATCTCAACAAGATGATGTTCATGAAAAACAAACTGGTCCCTGAAGCTCCATTTGCTCTCAATGGAACGAACATCTCCAAATGCAGCAGCTATGTGTGCCTGGTTCGAGAAATCAACATGAGGAATGACTTGGTGCCAGAACTGCGCAGGAGGAAGAGAGCAGCGTGGAATGCCTTCAAGAGCATCAAAGAAGTGGTTAAGAGAACGAAGAATCTTCGACTCCAGACACATCTTTTCGATTCCACCGTTCTTCCTGCACTAACATATGCCTCAGAGACCTGGGCCCTACACAAACAGGATGAGAATGCTATTAGGGTATCCCAAAGAGGAATCGAAAGAGCTATGCTAGGAATATCATGTCTCACTCAAGTGAGAGAAGGAATCCAGAGTTCTTAACTCCGTCGATGGGCAAAAATCAGATGGGCCGGTCATGTAATGCGATTCAGAGACGACCGCTGGATTAGAGCTGTTACCGACTGTATTCCACGGGCAGAAGACCTCATGGCCACCCACCAACTAGATGGTCAGATTTCTTCGTCAAATCCCTGAATGAAAGATTTGAGGCTCTTCCTGTTCCTGGAGCAAGCAGATATCATTGGGCTACACTATCACGCAACAGGGACAAATGGAGACGTTACTGGTGCCCGCTTTAGCAAATCAAAGATCAACAGGCCTATAAGTGATACAAGTACACTCAAAAAATTATTGCAGTCAAAAGAAATTTTATGTGAGTGTGATTATAATTTCAATTGATCTTAAGCAGAAGAAGACACTTCCCACCCAAATCCAGTTTAAAGTCAATGATTGTTTTCTCCTCAAATGATCACAGCTGACCCTTGTACAGCACAGTTAAAACTGTACAGGTCTGGCACTAGAGCAATAGTACAGCAGGTAGGAGACATATCTTGCACACGGCTGACTGGGGTTTAGTTCCTGGCACTCATATGGTCCACTGAGCCTACCAGGAGTGATCCCCAAGTGCAGAGTCAGAAGCACCCTCTGCACCCCTGGGTGTGGCCTAAATACCCTCACCCCCCAAAAAAATCTGTAGAGGTCTATGACAAACATATCTGCTATCAAAAGACTGTTGATTTACAATATAAATATAGGATAACACTTTAAATGATGTTCTCTTGCAATTTTCCTAATAACATTTCTTTTCCTAAGTCTACATCTTTGCAAGAATACAATGGATAATGCTTTTAAAACACAAAATAAACATTAATTGAGTATGTCATCAGTAAGGTCAATAGGATGCCATGAATAAAATTTTGAGAGAGTCTGAAACTATTCTCAGATTTTTAACTGCACAGGCATCAGCATCCCTAACTCCTGCATAGTTCAAGGGTCAACTGTTCTTTTCTCTGATATAGTTTCATTCATTATGTTCGACTTTTTATTGTGCATAATGTGAAGCAATGCTATGGCATTTTCCTGTACACTATTTCATTATGGATTTGTTATATTTCCTTTATCAAATTGTGAATACTTTTTCTTTAATTAGTTCCTTTTCAAGACTCATTACTTCGTTTTATTGATCTATTTGTTAAGAGATTTACCGCTGAAATACTACTTTAATTTTTGTGGTGTTTCTATTTATTTTTATATTAAGAGAAATGCAGTATTCTTTATGTTCTTCTCTAAACTTTTTTGGCTGATTTTACCAATTATGGTTTTTTTCTTCCAGATGAACTTCAAGACTAAATCTATATTGATTTTTTCTCTTCCCTTTATTTATTCTTTTGAAGTGGGCAAGACTTCTCAGACTTTTTTGTTTATTTCTTCTTACCTTTGAGCAATTTTTCTTTTGGTCCCCTATACACAGAATTGACTACACTCATGACATATAAAATAAATCAATTTCTTCTTTTGTCTTTAAAATTATCTTTAATAGTCCTCAAAAGGGACTGACTTTCATACCTCTGAATGCCTCTAACTTTTTCTATCTCCTCAACCTTGAAATAAGGACACCAAAAACAAACCTCAATCCTCAGAGTTTAAAAGATCAATTTTAAAAACTCTTCCTGATTCTATAAAAACAAAAGCTATCCTTTTTTTAAACTTGGCTACAACAATGATGTCAAATCTTTCTTCATCCTCTAAATCATGGGTCTCTCTTTCTTTTTCTGTGTCTATTTCTCTCTCTCTCTCTCTCACACACACACACACACAAATTTACACAATGCTTCAGTATTCAAACACAAGTATAGCTTTGCATGCTATCATCTCAAATCACCAGATTTTCCCATCACTTCATAAACCATAAGCTACCTATAAAGCAAATTGCAAGGAAACAAATTGAACCTAAGGACAGTAGAGACAAGGACCAGAAGAATCACTCCACAGTTTGGAAGCCTGTCTCATGTGCTGGGGGAAAAGATAGTTGGGACAGAGAAGGGACCACTAAGTCAACGATGGTTGGAGGGACTACTCAGGACGGGAGACGTGTGCTGAAAGTAGACTAAGGACCAAATACTGATGGCCTCTCAGTATCTGTATTGCAAGCCATAATGCTCAAAAGTAGAAAGAGTAAGAAGGAAGGTGCCTGCCACAGAGGCAGGCAGTGGGGGGGGATAGCGGGAAGTGGATACTCCAGGGGTTGAGAAGTGGAAATTGGTAGTAGAAAATGTGCGATGGTGGAAGAATGGGTGTTCAATCATTGTATGACTGAAACTCAATCTTGAAAGCTTTGTAACTGTATCTCATGGTGATTCAATTAAAGAAAAATTTTAAAGAGAAGAAAAAAGAAAACAAGTTGAAAGCCACCCAGGTTGTTGTTGTGCATACATCTATGTAATATGCAGAGAAGCAGTGAAACCCTCTGGAGTGGTTTTTTTCCATAAACTTAAACCTATTTAGGTAAAGTATGCAGAACTATAGGCACAGCATCCACTCTGGATAGTCATAGATGCTTGGGACCAGTTTACCAATGAAAACAAATTGCATTAATAAAATAGTCATAAGAATCTGGAACTGGAAGTGCCCCCAAATCCCTGTAAATATTTTATCAGAGGGCATATCAATCTGAAGTTCTGACATTTTTATCCATTAGCCATGAACACTGAGATCAGAGGAAATCTTTCTGCAGAGGTGAAGCAGACAGGCTGAGAATAAAGAGGAGCATGAGGGAGGAATGAACAGACCAAGTGTGAATCAGTTGACTTGTTCCTGATACACCTGCACCTGCTGCTATCTTAAACCTGCCTGTGCTTCCTTCAAAACCATTCATTAAACCACACTTTGAATTTACTCTTATTTTGCAATTCATCTAAGGAAATTGAAGAGTACAAATTAAAGTTCAGTATTTAGAGGAATTTCTAAATTAACACAACTTCCAAATTCAAATAGATTTATTTATCAAAGCTTAGTGTTAAACAAAATAGGTGCATCAATTTTTTATTTAAAATGGGGCAAAGATATAACAATCACTAAAATTAAAATGTAAAGGAATTCCCAACAAACCAGTTGTTTCAACAGCAAACAAAATCTGTCTGGAACTGTAATCAAACCATGAACTAATTTGCTATATTTGTCTTTAAAGTTTTAGTTTAATTTTTCATGTAAATATGGCCAAAAGCTGAAGTTACAGGCAAGCATCAAACTGAAAACCAGTGGTTCTCCTAGCCCATGTGTCCCAGCTCCTGTCCTGTTGTAAAAATCCATAATTTCTTCCCTTTAATTTCTCTGATAAGAATCGCGCTCATTTCATCATCTTCTCAGATTTAGTTACCTCTTTTCTTATGTTCATAATCCTCTATTAATCGCAATTTTTCCCTCTTAAGTTCCCGGCTTTTATCCAAAGTCTATTGAAGTTTTAAATGAATATCTGGAGTGTGACTGCCAGTTATTCTCTATCATTTTTGGCTAAGGCAAATATGGAAGATGTGCAGGAACTGCAATTGGGCCTCTAAGCATCATTGTCAACTGCTATGTGACAAGATCAGGGCACCACCAAACACAGAATTCCTGGCGCTCTATGACAGTATCATGTGTATTTATGGTTCCATCTAGGAGGACACTGCAGTGCTCTGAGATGTTCCTCTAAAATGGCTGATTCAGGGGCGGGAGCAATAGCACAGTGGGTAGGGCATTTGCCTTGCACACAGTCGACCCAGGTTCGATTCCCAGCATCCCATATGGTCCCCTGAGCACCTCCAGAGGTAATTCCTGAGTGCAGAGCCAGGTGTGACCCAAAAAGCCAAAAAATAAAAAACAAAAATAAAATGACTGTTTCGGCCAGGTGATGTCTGCGCTCAAGTGTTAACCAGGAACTGTTCTACTTTAACAGCAAAACTTCTCTCCATTTCTCTTTTGCAACAGCAGCTCATTCACAAAAATGTCCTTCGGGGAGTCAATAGATAAGTAAACAAAGAAAAATGAAAGTAAAGCAGTAAGGAATCAGTGAATATGGACAAGACTCCCCATCCCATTCCTTTAAAAATACGCAATTATGTTGAAGGCTCTTAAATGCCATAACATAGACTTATTCCAAGACAATAAATCATTCCCAGCTCTCCGCTTTGTTGAAAAACATATTGCTCAGTTTCTTCCCAAAGATCCCTTATGATTATATGCCTAGGGATACTGGGATGTAACTCTATAGGCAGGGGAGAGGGGAGGGAGTCAGGATGGGCTACTTGTTTTGTAGTCACTAGTAGACCTCTTGTTTTCAACCCCACACTTCTTCCTCACATAGACCTTCACGTCTTCCAAGCCTTTCTAGGATTTATCTATGAAACCTCTATCCACATATCCATTGTCCACTCATTTTTCACCTCCATTCTATAATCCATATCTAGACATTTAAATCCCTCATCTACTGTTAGCCTCACTTAGATTCTCTCATGTTATCTTACCATCACTGCAAGGGCATCTTAGAGTGAAGAAAAACAAATGAGAGGTCTCAGTATTTCTTGCTCAACTGAAAACCCTTGTACAATGAATGGAAGAGATTCTGACCCCAGAAAGCTAGATACTGCCACATAAAAAAATAACAGAGATATTGCTAGAGCTCTGTACACCTAGTTAAAACATTGGTGTTAAGTAGCTGTAATCAAAGTCCCCAAAATATTGTAGCTTAGCAATGTAGGAGTTTTATTTTTCCTTTCACACATCAAAACCCTAAATGATGATGTAGATGGTCCATAGAACTTCAACAATGTCCAAAACAGAAGCCATCTTCAAGAAGCTGATTTAAGGAACGTGCTCTGTATTATGTATCTCAAACATATTTTACCCAAATAGGAGAATATGTTGAAGGATGGGAAGCATGGTCTTGCATTATAATAACAAGATTAAAATACTGTACCCACCCATAAAATTTACTCACTATGGTTTAGGTTTAGTCATGTGTTCAAATTTAATAGCAATGGAGGTTGGCAAGTATAATTCATCAGCTGATTGCTATATAATTTGACCAAATAAAATTTTTATTGTATATATGGTAGTTAAATAGATATTAATTACACCACTCCTTCATCCTCCACTCTGCTACCATTCTAATTTCCCCTGCCCAATCTTGACCTTGCTCACCCCAATAAAAAATGGCTGTCTTGGGGCTGTAAAGACGGCCCAGGGCACAGAGAGGAGGGCACTGACTTCTATGTGGCTGACCCAGGTTTGATCCCCAGCACTTAATATTTTCCCGCAAGGCCCCCCAGGAGTAATCCTTGAGAGTTGAGCCAAAAGCAAGCCCTGAGCACAGTCAGGTGTGGCCCTAGAATGAAACAAAATGAAAGGTACCTTAATACCTCAAAGCTGTATAAATTTCAGTCCAGGAAATAAGCTATATCTTAACTGATCACCTTATATCTCCTCCATGACTAAATAGGAGACAATTGGGAATATAAGTAAATGAGCTTAATTTCCAATGAAAGATTTCAGATTACTAAAAAAACCAGCAACAGTAACCCTACAACATGTACAAGACACACTTCATTGCAAAAATTCTAAAAAATTCAGAATAAAGTGTCGAGATATGAGGCAAAGACAAATAAAAGTAAGATGGTTTAATATTTATATGTGATAAAGTAAAATTAAAGTCCCAAAATTTTTATGACTCTTTTATGATACTTGAAGCTTCAAATCATGTCAGGATACATAGCAGTTATTAATGGGTTTGCACAAAATAATACCTGAACAAATATCATAAAATGGAAACCACCAGAGACCACTAGAAAAAAGAGATCCCTCAGATTATAGTTCTTTCCTCTCTCAAGTGACAGAGAAGAACAAACAAGATGTAGGGAGAATCAAAAACTCTAAGCTCTATCAAGATAGATGTAACAAATATGCCATTGGTTCTAAAAATTGACTGTCTTTGGTTATAAAAACTGACTGTCTTAGATCCCCAAACAATCTTTAATAAATCCCCCCAGAAATACAGAAATAATATGGTTGCATTCCACATTATTACAATAAAAGTAAATAATTATAATAAAACAAAAGATAAAGAAGTTATTTTACCTGAAAATTCAAGCAATTAAAGATATATCACTAGCAGATATTACAAATTATTCTAAATCACTGTATCACTGTCACTGTCACTGTCATCCCATTGCTCGCTTGAGCGGGCACCAGTAACATCTCCATTGTGAGACTTGTTGTAACTGTTTTTGTCATATCGAATATGCCATGGGTAGCTTGCCAGGCTCTGCCATGTGGGCGAGATACTCTTGGTAGTTTGCCGGGTCTCTGAGAGGGATGGAGAAATCAAACCCGGTTGGCCACATGAAAGGCAAATGCTGTGAAACACTGTGGCATCGCTCCAGCAATAATTTAGAAATTATTCTAAATACAAAGACAAATTTTAAATAACATAATTTATATAATAAAGCCAAAGTAGTTATTGGAGAAAAAAATCTGCATTACTTACAATAAACGAAAATAAATTTAAATGTACTAATTTATATGAGAGAGCTAAAACAGTTATTGGGGGAAAATACATTACTTACAATAAATAAAAAATTAAAAACTGACTAACTGTGGACTGGAGCACAGCAGTAGGGCATTTGCCTTGCATGCTGCTGACCTGGGTTCGATTCCTCGCCCCTCTTGAAGAGCCCAGCAAGCTACCATGAGTATCTCGCCCGCACGGCAGAGCCTGGCAAGCTACCTGTGGCATATTCAATATGCCAAAAACAGTAACAAGTCTCACAATGGAGACATTACTGGTGCCCGCTCAAGCAAATTGATGATCAACAGGATGACAGTGATACAGTGACAGTGACTAACTGTAGGCTGAAGAAATAATGCAGTAGTTCAGGAGCTTGCCTTGCATGCAGCTGATCCGGCTCAATCCTTGGCACCATGTATAGTCCCCAGTGTTACATGAATGTTCGGTAGTCAGAGGCGCTGAGACTGTTAGGGCCTCGGGAAAGAAAATACAAAACCAAAAATGAAACCTTTCTTGGGCTAAAAGCACTTGGATTTACATCCCAAAGACAAGGCTGCGCTGCCAGTGAAATCTACATTTCAATGACAAAACTAGGCAGGCACCTGAAATCTACATCCCAAAGACTAGGCTGGACCAGAGCCTGCATTTTGCAATCTCAAAGGTCAGGCCTGGTTAACACAGAGATCTGCATGTCAAAGACCACCCAGGCTTCTGTGAGAGGAGGAAAACTGCTCTTTTCAATATACTGAAATTATTTTCTGAAGGCAACTTGAAGGGGAAAAATGTTCCTGTCTGTAGTACAGTCTATGTGGGCTCGCCCTGATAGCTCAGTCCATCCCCAACACCCCAGTGCCCTTCCAGTAGTGTCCCCTGTGCACAGAGGCAGGAGTAAGTTCATAGTGTAGATCAAAATCAAACAAATTAACTAATCATTCCATTAAAAAAAAATAAATTAAAGAAGTAGTAGGAAATAATAGCTATATAGCGAATCAAATTGATTAACCAAACACACATGGAGAGGCAATACAAAGTTTTGAGCAGCAAAGTTTGATTTTTTTACTCTACTCCTTCAGAAATAATTTTGTTTTGTTCTTTTTAATGGTGTGAGGGGAGAGAAGGAAAGAAGTACACATTTGAAAGAAAGAGCACAGGCTTCTACAGCGTGGAAAAAAGTGAGCAAAGAAACAGAAAAGCAAGATACATGTTCAACGGAGATGAGCTTGAGGAGCAAAACTCTTAGAACTTTTTAAAGAAAATCTGTGAAGACTTACTGAAGTGGAGAGAATAATGAACTCTAATTTAATTATCAACACCTAGCTGATCTTCATTTGCATTTATAACTGCTCAATTTTTTTTCTTCCTATCCTTTCATTTATGGGACGAATGGAGATGTTACTGAGACCACTAGGGAAAATCAATGATCAACGGGATGATGATGATCCTTTCATTAAATAATTCTGAAAATACTCTCATCTCACATCAAGTAGAACAAAGAAATCTAGTTTCCAGCGTATAGCACAGATCCTTGCCTCTCGCTATAACCTCCACTGTCTAAACCTCCACTCCAGGGACCAGAGAAACGGTATAGTAGGTGAGATACTTGTCTTGCATGTGATCAGCCCAGGTTCACTCCTCAGCACTCCCTGTGGTTCCCTGAGCACTGTCATGGGTGATCCCTGAGTGCAGAGCCAGGAGTAAGCACTGAGCACAGTCAAGTGTGGCCCCCAAAACAAAAAACAAAAACAAAATACCTTAAGCCTCCACACTAGTTACATTCATAGGCTTTCTTCTCTGGCTTTGTCTTGGTTTGCCTTATACTTTGAATATCCTAAAAATAGGCCTAACTGATTTCAATGCATTAATTTAAATAGTGCTTTCTCAAAACTATTTATTCTTTGGACCACTGGCAGGCTTTTTCTGTTATCACCATGTCCTGCTCTATATTTTTTCACAATACTTATGACTGCCTGCCTTGAAACCAATGATTGACATTTCCTTATCATCTTTCTCCCCTTGCCTGAATGATAGCTCCATATATATGTCAGACACTATGTCTTGTTCAACGTTATCTATAAAGCCTGAAGAGTAACAGGTACATAGGATATACTCAAAAAGTATCTTGAGGGACCAAAAAGACAGTACAGAAGTTAAGGTGCTTTTTTAATACATCCAACCTAGACTCTGTACCCCCCACACACAATATACAGTACCCTAAGTATGTCTGGAATGATCCATGAGCACAGAACCAGAAGTACACAAACGTGTGTTTGTGTGTGTATATATACATATATATACAGAGAGTCTCTTGCCCGCATGCCTGAATGTCTTCCCCAGGGCCCCTCGGAGGGGATGGGCTTCAGCTTCCCTCCCTGCCCTGAGCAGAGCTCCCTGCAGCCGAAGACCACCGGAATCTAGCTACAGCCATGCTCAAGGCCCTCTCCACACGTTCGGACAGGCCTCATGCATGAATGTATCGGCAGAGGAACTCAGGTGTGTGTAATCCCATCAACGGCCAACATCCAGAGCCTTAAAAGCAAGCTCCCAGAAGCACGTGGCCTCGAAGCGGCTGCACAGTATCTTGTAGCCTATCTCTCCCTCTGGAGAAACTGGTAATCTTCTGAGAGTTTCCTGCCCACATGGGACAGCCTTGCAAGTTTCCCATGGTGTATTCATATGCCAAAGCCAGTAACAAGCTGGATCTCATTCCCCTGACCCTGAAAGAGCCTCCAGTGCAACATCATTGGGAGGGCCGAGTAGAGAGAGACTTCTAAGATCTCAGGGAAAGGACGAATTGAGACATTACTGAGCCCGCTTGAGAAATCAACGATTAACGGGATTTTGTGATGCATATATACGTATGTATAGTGTATATAGGTAGCACTGTAGCACTGTCATCCAGTTGTTCATCGATTTGCTCAAGCGAGCACCAGCAACATCTCCCTTGTGAGACTTGTTACTGTTTTGGCATATCGAAGACGCCACGGAGAGCTTGCCAGGCTCTGCTGTGTGGGAGGATACTCTCAGTAGCTTGCCAGGCTCTCCTAGAGGGATCAAACCCGAGTCGGCTGTACATATGTATATATACATATATATATGCAAGCATATGTATATGTACACGTATTCAATGTGGACCCAAAACATATATATATTAAATTTTCTTAATAGAGAATTTTTAAAATATTAATCACTGTATCACTGTCATCCCGTTGCCCATTAATTTGCTCTAGCGGGCACCAGTAATGTCTCCATTGTGAGACTTATTGTTACTGTTTTTGGCATATCTAATACGCCATGGGGAGCTTGCCAGGCTCTGCCGTGTGAGCGAGATACTCTCGGTAGCTTGCTGGGCTCTCTGAGAGGGGCAGAGGGATCAAACCTAGGTCAGCCACATGAAAGGCAAATGCCCTACCCGCTGTGCTATTGCTCCAGCCCAAAATATTACATTGAATTAAATACTCAATATTAAATTTATTTACAACTATAATTTCATGAGATGATCGATGTACTTATTGAGTAGACTATCAATTAACTCAGGCTTAGCAATAACTGTAGAAAAACCTTATAAAATAATGAAAGAAATTATAATACCCCAGTTTCTCAGCAGAAACAATTTTAGAGAACAAACTAATTTATGAAGCACAGGAACGATTTTCAATATAGCATAAAGGAGACTGACGGAAGAATGTATATCATAATCAAATGTACTAGAAAACACAAAATATGGTCTTAATATTTTTACTAATTAACTTTAAAATATCTTCCTCAAGAGAAATAAAATTTGAAATAGCACAAGAGCTACTGTTTTTTTCTTGAGCATTTTGTTGCGTATTAGCAAAATATTAAAGACTAAGAGCACGGTGTAACAGAGATTTTTGTAGCTAGAGATAGTGTGTGAAAAAAGTATCACTCCTCCAAATAATTTTGTTCTCCACAACCTTAATTCTGAGACTAAAAATGATGGCCTAATGAATTCTTTGCTTAAGATAAATTAGGGACCAGTGAGGTAGTATAAAGGTAAGACTCTTACCTTGCATACAGCCAACTTTGGTTCATCTTTGACGTTGCACATTATCCCCAGAGCACTGCCCGGGGTCACTCTTGAGCACAGAGCTGAAATAGTACCTGAGTACCACTTGGTATGGCCCCAAACTCCAAAACTAATTAATTAATTAATTAATTAATTAAAACTAAGAAAAACTACAAAAAAATTCATGGTGAATACAAAACTTTAAAATGTTTCTGATAAA
Organism: Sorex araneus; assembly: GCF_027595985.1. Lineage (NCBI taxonomy): Eukaryota > Metazoa > Chordata > Mammalia > Eulipotyphla > Soricidae > Sorex > Sorex araneus. Next base: position 137,698,185 of record NC_073304.1, on the reverse strand, counting down.
ACAGTGCTTGTAATGTACAGTGAAGTGACTGTAGTTACTAATACTACACAAATAGTATTAATAACTACATTAAATATTTGAAAGCTGTTAAGAGAGTTATAAAAATCCTCATAACAGACCCTCTGTGCCTAAACACTTTGATTCCAGAGACCCAACACATTCGGGCATCCAGCGCAGCTTCTCATAGTAATGCACTGGGACTGTGAACTAGGCTACAACTCCGTGCTGCCTGGGGGTGGATCTTTCCTCCCCACCCTGTCTTCCTGCACGGAAAATGGTGGCAGCAGCAACATCCACATGGCAGGAGCCATCTTCTAAGACTCCTAACCCAGAGGTATACGATTTTTACACATGGGGCTCCTAGGGAATCATGGGAAGTGGGTGTAACCGGCACGCCCTCGGCCCAGATAAAGTCAGAGCTGCTGAGAGTGAAACGGACCCTCTGCGCCTAAAGACTTTGATTCCAGAGACTTCTTATAGAAATGCACTGGGACTGTGAGCTGGGCTATGCATTTTCTGGCAGAATTTTCCCTGGACTTCATACAGAAATCCAAAACGGACTTAACATCTATAATTGTCAGCAATGTGAAATGGTTCCTTTTTAACAGGTCTGACTTGGGGGGAAACTCCAAATAATAACAGTGAGTTTTTGTTGAAATATTGAAGGTTATTAAAGTAGCAGCCATTTCTCTGTACTGTGAACTAAGCAACAGCCCCATGCCGGCCGAGAAGAGGAAATATCCCTCTTTCCCGGTTGTTTCCCATTTTCAGGGAGAAATGCGGCGTGACGTCCACCATACTATGAGGCGTGGGAAGGGGGATAAGGGGGAAAAAAAAGGAAAAGGAAAACGGAAAAAAAAGAGTTATGTAATATGTACTAGGAGCAGCAGGGCTACATATCTCTTCATTCTCAGCAATGGAAAACTAATTATCAAATGCTTCCTTGGTAGTAGGGTTGTCTTTCTTGGGGGAAAACTCCAACAACAATAGTGAGTTTTGTGTTGAAATATGGAACGTAATCAAGGTAAAGAGAAAATGAAGTGAAATTCATCAATTATACAGTTGGAGTTGGAGGGGCGAGGGTGGGGGGTATACTGGGGTTTTTGGTGGTGGAATATGGGCACTGGTGAAGAGATGGGTGTTTGAATATTGTATAACTGAGACATAAACCTGAGAACTTTGTAACTTTCCACATGGTGATTCAATAAAAATTTAAAAAATAATAATAAATAAAAATTAAAAAAAATCCTCATAACTAGTAAAAAGGAAAAAGTGTTTTATAACTGTGTGGTGACAAATATTAACATTATTTATTGTGGTAATCATTCCATAGTATATAATAACATAAAATCAGTATACATTATGTAGTATATCTGAAAATTGGAAAACTTGGGAGTGGAGAGGGTGGTGGTTGGGAGTTTAAAGTGTTTTTTCAGAGACTACTTTTGGGTTTTCTCTACTTTTCATTGACTTGGAATTATTTTGTAACTTTAAATTGTAGGACAGTGATAAACAAGCAAATGATTCTTTGCCGTATAAATCAACTGAAGTATATTCTACAGAATGCCATTGGTTATTGTCTAAAGAACAAATCAACTTTGCGATCATTTGGAACATCATTCTGCACTTTTTACTGGCTATATTTGGAGTTATAGCATCTGACTGGTATTCTTCTAATTAGCATTAAATGAAATCTTAGTTTCATTTCTCATTTTGTATCACTTTGAGAGTCACACTTTTACTTTGATAAATTCAAATTTTAACAATTTTTAAAAGATACATATTAAATTCTTTTTCTTTTTATTTCTTCCATTATATTCTCAGGACCACACATATTAGGAACTTGGTCAACATTTGTTGAAGAAAAATATCTTGGAGCCATTAGTAGTCTATGTACAGTTTTCTTATCTAATCTCAAAGTTAAATTAATTATACCCAGTACCTAATATAATTTTTAAAAAGTGGAACACTTTTAGAAGAAGCTAGAAATGCAATGTTTCTCCTTTTAGGGATCATCGAAAATTGTCATCACTTCCTTTACCTGTCCCATTAGCCTCTTCAGGGTATTAAACGAACAACCTATTAATCAAATACACTGTCCTCTGAAATTTTCTGATGCAGCTTCCCTCCCAACTCCAACTCATACCCATGATAATGCTATTTAAAAAGGCCACATAATGCTTTTATTTCTCATCTGCTTTCCCTTCTGCTCAGCATCTGTTTTTTCAAAGCAACATGTTTTCATTCCAAAACTCTATTTTCTAGGTTTCTCATGGATTCTTAGATCACAGACACATGATTTCCTTAGCTCTTAGATACCCACAGATGAAGATAAAAGGATCCTTCATTCTTTGAAGAAGTTCGTAGCACAAAGTAAATGGATACAGCTATTTGATAGTTGGTAAACACAGAAATTTGGCATGAAAACAAATGCTTCAAAATAATAATAATAAAAAAGCCCAATTACCATAAAACTCTAAGTATTTCACTAGTCTAGAGTCTTTAAGTATATTGAAATTATTTTTTGTACTAAAAATTTTTTCTTTGGTGAAAATGATGTAGTAAGTGTTGTAGTTAAAAATGTGGGGGTCTTTAACCAGTCATCTGTTTTTGGGCACTCCGGTTTTTTCCAGATTGTGGCTATTATAAACAGTGCTGCAATGAACATAGAAATGCAAATGTCATTTCTACTATACTTTTTGCCTCTCCAGGATATATTGTAGCCACACGACCTCATATCTCTTCATTCTCAGCAATGGAAAACAAATTATCAAATGCATCCTTTCCAGCAGGTCTGACATTGGGGGGAAACTCCAAACAATAATAGTGAGTTTTTTGTTGAAATATTGAATGTAATCAAAGTAAAGAGAAAGTAAAGTAAAATTTATCAGCTACACAGGCGGGGTGGGGGGCTGGGGAGGTGGAGAGATGGGGGAAGGTTTACTATGGTTCTTGGTGGTGGAATATGTGTACTGGTGAAGAGATGGGTGTTTGAGCATTGTGTAACTGAGACTTAAGCCTGAAAGCTTTGTAACTTTCCACATGGTGATTCAATAAAAAACAAAAAAATAATTAAAACAATTTTTTAAATGTGGGGGTCTATTTTTTTTAGCTTTTTGGGTCACACCCGGCGATGCACAGGGTTTACTCCTGGCTCTGCACTCAGGAATTACTCCTGGCTATGCTCAGGAGACCATATAGGATGCTGGGAATCGAACCTGGGTTTGTTTTGTGCAAGGTAAATGCCCTACCCACTGTACTATAGCTCAAGCCCCTATTGGGGGGTCTTTAAGAAAAAATATATACATTAGAAAAGGCCAAAGCTAAAAAACTAGCAAAGCTAGAAAACTGCAAAGCAGGGACATTTTAGAATGCAACATTTGCTCTAAAGAAATCTAAATTGAAAAAGGCATACTTTTAAAGCTATGCAACATTCCCACTGAGACTTTTTCCTGATAATCTTAGGACAAACTTGAGGACTGTTTCAACAGTGAGTCTATACAGATTCAACCATTAGTTGTTTTTCGTGTTTTCTATTTGTCACAGGACTAGCAGATGTTTGGAAAGTCAATTGTGTACATGTCTTCCTAATTGTGCTTCATAAATTTCTGGTTGGTATCATGTAGTTAGCCATGAGGGCAACATAAGCACAATTTAAAATAAACATATGTTAAAAATCAGGGCTGAAGCCAGAGTGATAGCACAGCCAGTAAGACATTTGCTTGCACTTGGCCCACCCAGGTTCAATCCTCAGCATCCCATATGGTCCCCCGAACACCGCCAGGAATAATTCCTGAGTGCAGAGCCAGGCAGAACTCCTGAGCATCGTTAGGAGTGACCCAAAAAGCAAAGAAAAAAATTTAAAATATATAAAAATCAGGGCTGTTTGGAGTCAGAAAGTGGAGAGATAGCACAGCGGGTAGGGCACTTACCTTGCATGTGACCAACATAGTTTTTTTTTTTTTAAATTTATTTATTTTTAATTAGAGAATCACCGTGAGGGTACAGTTACAGATTTATACACTTTTGTGCTTATACTTCCCTCATACAAAGTTCGGGAACCCATCCCTTCACCAGTGCCCATTCTCCACCACCCGTAAACCCAGCGTCCCTCCCACCCTCCCCAATCCCATCTCCCCCCCACCCCACCCTGCCACTGTGGCAAGGCATTCCCTTCTGTTCTCTCTCTCTAATTAGCTGTTGTGGTTTGCAATAAAGGTGTTGAGTGGCCGCTGTGCTCAGTCTCTAGCCCTCATTCAGCCCGCAACTCCCTTCCCCCACATGGCCTTCGACTACAATGTAGTTGGTGATCGCTTCTCTGAGTTGACCTTTCCCCAGAACGTGAGGCCAGCCTCGAAGCCATGGAGTCAACCTCCTGATACTTATTTCTACAGTTCTAGGGTGTTAGTCTCCCACTCTGTTATTCTATATACCATAGATGAGTGCAATCTTTCTATGTCTGTCTCTCTCTTTCTGACTCATTTCACTCAGCATGAAACTTTTCATGCCCATCCACTTAACTACAAAATTCTTGACCTCCTTTTTTCTAACAGCTGCATAGTATTCCATTGTATAGATGTACCAACGTTTCCTCAACCAGTCATCCGTTCTGGGGCATTCGGGTTTTTTCCAGATTCTGGCAATTGTAAACAGTGCTGCGATGAACATACATGTGCAGATGTTGTTTCGATTGTACTTTTTTGCCTCTCTGGGATATATTCCCAGCAGTGGTATTGCTGGGTCAAATGGGAATTCAATATCTAATTTTTTGAGAGTCGTCCAAATTGTTTTCCAGAAGGGCTGAACCAGTCGGCATTCCCACCAGCAGTGAAGAAGGGTCCCTTTCTCCCCACATCCTCTCCAACAGCGGTTGCTTTTGTTCTTTTGGATGTGTGCTAGTCTCTGTGGTGTGAGGTGGTATCTCATGGTTGTTTTGATCTGCATCTCTCTGATGATTAGTGATGCAGAGCACTTTTTCATGTGCTTTTTGACCAACATAGTTTTGATCCCTATCATCCCATGTGGTCCCCAAGCACAGCCAGGAGCTATTCCTGAGTGCAGAGTTAGGAATAATCCCTGATATTGCTGCATGTGCCTCTATCCAACCCCCAACCCCGAAAATCAGAGCTGTTCTTTTTCTTGGAGAGTTTGTATAGTACACATTTACCAGCACAACACTGACTAGAATATTCAGCAAACAAGTACTTGCTCTGCCTCAAATCTTTTAAATGCTGATACTATGTAAGATGGTGAATTACATATGTCAATTTTCCTTTATCACAGTTCAGTAATATTTCTGAGTATGTTTAGGAGGATGCTTCCAGAAGAAATGAACATCTGAATTAGTAGAGTCAGCAAAGCAAGTCACTGTCTCCAACGTGACAAACATCATCTGACCCACTAAGAACCTGGATATAATATGAAAGATGAAGAAAAAATATTTGCACTGTCTCCCCTCTCTCCCTCTCTCTAGAGCCCTTTCTCTGTCTCTCTCTCATCTAGATCTGGAACACATATGTTCTGCCCTCAATTTTCCTGATTCTTATCCTTTAGAACTAAAACACGTTCAAAACACAAAAATAGTACATTTAAAAAGCAATTCAACGTAAAAATGAGTATAGTATCTGAATAGTTAAGATCGCGAAAATATAGAAACAATGTTTGGGACTGGAGCCATAGCACAGCGGGTAAGGTGTTTGCCTTGTACGCGGCCAACCCGGGTTCGATTCCCAGCATCCCATATGATCCCCTGAGCACTGCTAGGCATAATTCCTGAGTGCAGAGCTAGGAGTAACCTCTGTGCATCACCAGGTGTGATCCAAAAAGCAAAAAAAAAAAAAAAAAAAAACATTGTTAGAACAGACATGGATAAATTTCTTTTATATTGCTGTTTGTAAAGCAAAATGATGTAACTGTTGTGAAAAGTATTTTGCACTGTGATCATTTCTCAGAAAGTTAACTATAGTATTATTTTATGGTGCAGCAGTTCCACTCTGAACCAAAAGAAATAAAAAACATATATCTATACCAGAAATATTTAACACTAAAATGATAACGCAAAATCAAGTCACCTTCCTTATACTACTGATAGGTGTAAAACTAAAGATTTAAACTCCAGAAGCTAATGTTCTAGAGGTCACAGTCTTAGCAGCTCTGTTAAAGAAATTGAGATGGCAGGGACCAAAATAATCTTAATCTCACACAGATGTAACTGAAGGAAAAAAGGACTTATTCTCTTGATGGAAGAAAGCGTACATTCATTATAAGAAGAGAAAAGGGTAGTAATGTTGACAGGATCATTTGGGTTTTGTTTATTTTTTTAACTGTTTCATTGAATTACTGTGAGATAGATAGACCCTTACAAAGCAGTTCATGATTAAGTTTCAGTCATAAAGTATTCCAACACCCATCCCTCCATGAGTGTACATTTCCCAGCACCATTGTCCCCAGGCTCCCTCCCATCACCCCCTTTCCCCACTCCCCCTGCTTGCCTTATGAAAGGTGTTTTCTCTCTCTCCTCTGTCTCTCCTCTGTCTCTCCTCTGTCTCTCTCTCTCTCTCTCTCTCTCTCCTCTCTCTCTCTCTCTCTCTCTCTCTCTCTCTCTCTCTCTCTCTCTCCCGCCCCCCCTTTGGGCATTGTGCTTTGCTGAAAGGTTATCAAGAATATACCTTTACCTACTTATAACCCTCAGAAGTTGTCCAGCGTCATGATTCCCAGCTATTATTTGACAAGATCATTTGTAAAATACAACCTGCTACAAAGGACATGAGATTTGGTAGGTTATTCCTACCAACCACATATATCTATGTGAGTATGTGCCCCCCCCTTAGACTAAATATTCGTGGTTTCTTTGTTGCTTAGAGTTTGACCTTGAAAAATATTCTTAATGTTTCCATCGTCCAGGCTCTAGGACAACTTGTTAGGTGTCAGACTTTATTTAGTATCTTAATGAAATCTACAGAGCTCTGAGAGTTATAAATCATGTGCTAAAATCATTTTCAGCTTTGTGCTTAATAGCAAAGCTAAGACAAAATGCCTTCCTCATGGGTTTCCAGCAAATTATTAACTTGGGAGAGAAATATTACCACTCAGCAATTTTCAGAGTTTTTTTTTCTAATAACCCTTTCATCCTGTTAGTACACTTAATAGGTCGTCTCCATATTTTAAAAAATCTTTCTATGATAACCCTGAAGTACTTATACTCTTTAATATCCTGCCTTTTATGGTTCTTTCCTCCAATCAAGGCAGTCTGTTTGGCAGCTTCTCTTTAGACCACATGCCCAAATTGTTACACAGATCAGCAGAGCGTGGATCCTGCACATGGCATGAACCAAGGAAGAGCAAGTTTATCAGTTAAGAGTTCCTTTTTTTTTTTTCGGGGGGGGGGGGCAAGGGCAGAATTCATTGGGCTGCAAGTAACCACATGAAGTATGTTATATAACTATAACTAGGATTCATATATCTCATTTAAGAAATTCACAGAAACACACATATATGTTCTGTGTGTCATATATATAACATATATGCAGAGTAACATTTCTCAATAATGGGAAGAAATGAAACATTACCCCTTGCTGTTACATGGATGAAGTTGTAGGATATCTTGCTGCACAATGTGAGTCAGAAGGAGGAGGATGAACAGAGAATGGTCTCTCTCATACATGGCATAAAAGAAAAACTAAAGAATTGGGAAAAAGGGCCAATGATAACAAAACTGAAAGTCATACTACAGCCTGAATGTCCTACCAGTGAGATGGGAATAGGGATGGGAGGGGACCTAAAGATAGTGGTAGAGGGACACGCCCTCAGATAATGGGCTTGATATAGGAAGTAGCTTTGTATGCCTTCAAAGTTACCATTAACAATATTATGTCTAAAATGAAATTTTTAAAAGATAAGTCCTGTCCCCAGTAGTAGAGATTAGCTGTCTCCAATGATTGAGCCTTCAGAGAGAAGACAAGGCAGTAGAAACTTAAGAAGATACATCTTTTTTTAATTTTTCCCTGTGGATATTTATTTATTTATTTTCTACAACAAACAATATAATTGTGATTTATTTATTTTTATTTTTTTAACAAATTGCAAAAATATTTTTAATGTACAGGAAATAAAGAAGATACATCTTATGGGGGGCGGGTAGGGAGCTGAGAGTTAAGCCTTACTTGGTCAGTACAACTGAGAAAAAGGACACAAATATATCAGAATATAGTTGAGTTCCACAGAAAATGCAATTTTGAACATTAGCCTATAACTGTTGGCAATTCCCAAGAAGGGGCTTGTAAGGTATGATAGCTACAAAGGGATACCTGAAGAGTTTCTGATTATTACCAACTAGTAAATCAGTAATTCAAATATTTTTGAGATTAAAATACCAATAAATCCTTAAAAAGTTAAGAACTTACATAAAACTTACAGAAGCAAAGGCATACATCAAGTCCAGGTCCAGCAGTGGAAATTTTTATACCACAAAACAAGTCCACCAAGTTTCTGAGAGGCATTGATTAAATCATTGAGGATAATAAAATGTATTGAAACCTCTCTGTTCTGGGAAAGCATAGAGTAAAAAAAAAAAACTTGGGAAAGAGCCAGGAAGCTTCCCATATTGTTAATTTGATTCTGGGATAAATTAAGGTATTGCTGGGGCCACTTTCAGCTGACTCCTAAGGAAAACCGGAGAGTTTCTCAAACCTGGTTCTCATCTACACCGAGCTGTCAAATTCTGCAATTCCTACCCATGTGGAAAGGCACTATGCTTCTAGAAATGCCACGTTTCTGACTGATAGTACATTCAAGGGCTGCTAGCTCTGTTTCTTCCTGATTCACCGGCCCACTGCAGTCTTAATGGAAAGGGTTTAAATGGCAGCAAACAGGGTTGATGGTGTTGTAGGGGACTTATGTGAAAAGGTAAGCTAGGAAGGTATCCTTAAGAAAAGAGTATTTTCACCTCTCTGAGCAATTCACCTCAGCCATACAGTCTGGGGAAATGCCTGCCATGGCTTAGGACTGGAACAGTCTGTCATGAACATGCGCACAGCTATCAAGGTGTGCCTGAATTCCACTTGTTCTGCACAGCATGGGAACTGGTTCCCATCACCAGGATTATCAGGGAATCATGTACTTAGGCTGGAGCAAGGAATCGCTCTTTTCAGAAAGAAAGTCAGTCCTAACCTCTGCACAGGTTTTCCAGCTTTTCCTCACAGAAAAGAATTTCAAGAGAAGACAAAACACTGAAGTAAAATAGTTTTGTTTAAAGATATTTTCTTAATACCTTGCCTTACACAAAACTGAACCAGGTTCCATACCCAGCTTCTCAGGAGTGATCTCTGAGCACGGAGCTAGAAGTAAATCCTGAGCACTGCTGGGTGTGGCCCCCAAAAAACAAAATCAAATTTTCTTAGAGAAATATGGAAGGAGAAGAAAGAGAGATGTGTCCTCAAGAGAGAATACAAGTTTTTCCAGATTTTGGAAGATAGATATATATAATTTCTTGAAATTACCTTGACCTAGAGTTCTCTGCATACGTAAAAGCTAATATGGAGTAACTGGGGAGAAAGATAGCAGGTTAGGATGCTTGCCTTGTATGCTGCTGAATTGGGTTCACTTCTTGGCACCATATATAATTCCCCAAGCTCAGCCAGGAGTGACCCCTGAGCACAGAGACAGGAGCAAGCCATGAGTACTACCAGATGTGATCCCAATCCTCCCCCCAAAAAAGTTAATCTGGGTGCTGTCACAGGGAGAAAGTCTTTAATTTCTAATAGTTCTTTAATATTTTCATTGCAACTTTAATTTTCTCTTGAAGCGTCTCTTTTTCCAAAAGAATACACCCTTCTCTGGCTGGTATCCGAGTTTCTGCAACTGGGTGGAGCTTCTTTTCTGCATCTCTAAGAAAGCTCAGAATTTTCATCTCAAAGGTCCACATGAATTTGTATACTCAAAATTAGACAATTTTTTCCTAATCTTATTACTTCCCCAGAGTCCATTACTTGGACCCCTCTCCCTCTACCTATCTTTCTGCAACAAAAATAACCTGGCTATGTGGAACCCGTGATAGCCTTGCAGTCCAATTAGAGATGAAAGTTGGCATTTCCAAATGCTTAGTACCTTTTCACCTATTTAAATTTAAGACTAGTCTGAGAGCCAATTTAGCTACACCTCTTCAATTCCATATTTATTCTTGGGAATAATTGTGCTTCAAAAACTGTTGTGAACACTTCTGAATCTTCAAAAGAAGAAACAGATATCTCTCTAGTGCCAGTGTCCCTTCAAAAATCAAAAGTGCATTTCAAACTGTTTTTATCTTACTAGTGTCCCTTCAAAACTCAGAAGTACATTTCAAACTGTTTTTCCCTTTCCTATTATATTTTGTTTTGACCTTTAAGTAAAGACCTTTCTCTATTTGGCAGCCATTTTATTCTGCTTCTTGTCTTGAGAAAAATTTCCCTGACTGGTAAGTTCTAAGACATTAAGCAAATGTTTGCATAACCTTTGCTTCAAGCATAATCTTAATCTTTTAATAACATACACCAAAAAAAACTGCACTACACGTTTTTCATAGCTCTAAGTCCCGTTCTTCATATCAAGAAGTGAAGGAATTTAAGAATGACTTATTTGAATAGTAATCCTACTGCTCGGAATCTAAAAGCAATGGTGTCTGGGAAGGTACAAAAGTATATAAGTTTTGAATATTAAATAGAAGCAAATACCGTTCAGACTTTCCTATAGGAATATGAACTAACAGGAAGTTCTGCCAATGCAAATTGGAATGTTTAGCTTGGTGAAATTGGACCAACCTGGCATAAACCTCAATTATTAGAAAGAAAAGCTTGGTATTTTGACTTTTTTCTTATAGTTTGCAGTATGGAGTAAGGTGGGAACCTGTAGGTAAAATTCTAACCTTTCTTTTATCACTATTTCTTCCCCATGGAGAATGAATTCCAAATATAATTGGTCAGACTCTGAGACACTTGCCAATTTTATTAGGGGAAGAACCCTGGACGTGGAAATATTCAGCCCAGACATTTCCTTCTCTTTTCCCTCCCAAACCTGGTGGGCCAGGTCTGCTTCTCACACCCTGTTTTGATGCCAAATTCCCTATATGGGACCTTCCTACTAAGAATACAACCAGTCACAATTTTTTGAGGCAGGAGGTGGACATCTCCCAAGTGGTACTCAGACCCAGAGTGACCTCCTGGCGATCCAACCAACCACACAACAGTCCAAGGAGAAAGCTCAAGGGTGTGGTGCTGCTCTGGTGCTACATATTCCTGGGGATTCCCCGAGCCTCCTTAACAGCACTCATGTATCTCTAGAGATGCACCTGGCAATACTGGGGCAGCATGTGGTGCCAAGGATCAAGTTGGCCCAGCGGCAGCAGCATGCATGTCCCTTTATGCCTGCATTATCTTTGTGGTCCCCCAGTTACTTCTCATCTTGGTTTAAGTTTGAAACCTTATTTTAAGTTTCAAGACATAACCCTGAAAGAGGAACTTAAGTAGAAACCATGTGTTTGGGAAGTGATTCAAGAGAACATCAAAAGGGGATGAAAGAGCTAGAGAGTAAATGGAAGAGAACGTCAGGGGGTGTATTAACTAGAAACTCGTCCCTGTGAACTGCTGGGGCTCAGTTTACTAGGGGCTTCTGGGAGACAGATCGACTACACACCTGTGAATTATTGCCACAAGGATGAGGTGCTGATGGGTTACACACCAGCCCTAGTTAGTCATTGCTTAAAGATACTTCTGAAAGGTATGAATTTTCTAGGCCTCATAGCATAACCTGAAAGAGCAGAGTTAATGCTAGTGACTCTGAATGCTCTAAGATACAAAGGCAGGTGTCACAGATCAGGTGCCAAGAGCATTTACTCTTCTTCCTCTCTGTTGTTGTAACTTTAGCACCTGTACTCGAATAGATCAGCCATTTGTTTGGTCATCATCAGCCATTGATCATCTAAAGACTCATTGAATCTTGCCACAGACCTGGGTGACTGCTATTTAAGGAAATAGGAACTAAGTAACCTAATGCAGAACTCCCTGTCTGGGCCCCAATCTCCTACAAAGCCATGCACAGAAGCCTCTATTAAGATTTCACTGCATCCCTAAGCTCACTGGAAGCAGGAATGGGCCTCCCCACCCCATCTCCCTAGTTTACCAGGAAACACCCACAAACTTCCCCTGGCGCCATATAATCTCATCAATGGTCATGATCCAGAGACTCAGAAATAAAGCTCCCAGAAGAGAGCAACATAGAACAACATGCTGCAAAGCTGCCCCCAGACTCCATGCCAAGTTGCCTAAACAGGGCAACTCGGAAGGGGGCGGGTGAGTTTCCCTTCCTGCCCCAACAGAGCCCTGGCAGTCAAAAACCTCCAGAATTCAATCACTACCCTGCTCACGGTCCCTCTCCACAGGTTCCAACGAGCCTTACTCATGACTGAATTTGCTATATAATCATATTCTAAATTTTAGAATTCCTGGAGCATGCGGCCTCATTCGTGCCCATGCATTCTCTCATACTCTACACCACTTATGTATCAAGAGTAGCATATAACATTTGATTGGGTTTAACAAACATGTTATTAATCTCTTGTACAAGGGCTTAATGACTCCTGGGTGAAATACAACAGCCTTCCCAGACTTTCCTCGAGGAAAACTTTATTGGACCATTTTTAGTGTATTATTCATAACAAACAATACAAAACTAATTGTTTTGGCTCTGCGTTTGGTGGCACAGTTTGGCATTTGAAATATGATGGTGGGAAGGTACAATGGTGGTGGGGTTGGTGTTTAAATATGAAATGTAATGAATTATTGTGAACAACTTTACTGTCACTGTCATCCCATTGCTCATTGATTTGTTTGAATGGGCACCAATAAAGTCTCTCATTGTGAGACTTATTGTTACTGATTTTGGCATATCCAATATGCCACGGGGAGCTTGCCTGGCTCTGCCATGGGAGCGAGATACTCTCGGTAGCTTGCCGGGCAATCCGAGAGGGGCAGAGGAATCAAACACAGTTCAGCCGTGTGACAGGCGATACCTCTGTGCTATCGCTACAAAAAATTTTAAAAGAGGGGCTGGAGAGATAGCATAGTGGGTAGGGCATTTGCCTTGCACACGGCCAACCCAGGTTCAATTTCCAGCATTCCATATGGTCACCCAAGCACTGCCAGGAGTAATTCCTGAGTGTATGAGCCAGGAGTAACCCCTGTGCATCGCTGGGTGTGACCCAAAAAGAAAAAAAATTAAAATGAAAGAAAAGAGGTTTGGCCACATCTAACTTGCCTACTGGCTAAGTAAGCTGTATTTTGTAGCTACTTGGCCCTCCCATCTTGAGACACTCTCCCTTGTCAGTCATCTCAGGGAAGAAAACTCAGGGTGCAGAACTTGGATTTCCCTAGCCTAAATTTCAATTCCTAGTAAGAAATTGAGCCATCTTTTACTGCTCTGTAATTTATATCGCCCATTTTGAAACTGCAATACTATATCATATGAGAGCTTTAGGGAGCTTATAGACAGTAGTTGGGAATGTCATCTTACTTCTCATCATAAATTCAACAGCAACTAAAAATACAAACACAAACACACAGCCTTCACATTAATGAACCATAACCAGCAGAGTTACATTTAGATTTCACTGAAAATCAATATTCATTATACCTCCAGTATGAGATAAAATAACAATTTTCAAAAAAGGCTTGAGGTCCCTAATTACATTTCTTTCAAACAAGGCTACAGTTCCAATAGATGAGAGCTGTGTGATATCTTCTTCCCCTTCTCAGAATTGAAGTATGCACTGACAAGTCCATCACACATTCAGTTATTAATATTTAAGTACATTCTCTTCCTTTAAGGAATGAGAGATGTCAACATGAGGTTAAATGCACAGGGTTTAAACTTTAATTGTATCCACAAATGTGCAGAAACCTATAAGTGTGGCTAAGGAGTGCTCCAGAGAAAGGCTAAATGGGCTGACGATAGCAACAAAAGGAAAATAAAGGTGAAAAGAGACCCATATCAATAAGGACAGAAGGTGCTATTGAAATTGACAGTGCATACATTATCACAGGATAAAGAAGCAATATTTTTGCTTGAAAAATAATAGAATATAGCAATCATTTTCTAGAAGAAGCTGCATGCTAGGAGGACATGATAGCTATGTGAAAAGCAATTAAGCAATGTCCTAGAGGATACTGGAAATGGATGTAGGAAGGAATGCAAATAGCCTTCAGCCTTCATCATGTGGAAGCCCTTCTCTGAGCCTCCTGGAGCTGATGAAGGGCACTGGTAAAAGTTACATGGGGAGTCAGACCAGGCACAGCTAAAAGCATGAAGTAATAGCATCATGTTTAATCTCACAGAGAAAGGGAATTACTGGTACTCACTTGTAGCAAGTCAAGTGCACAGTAGATGCTTTCTGTGTGCTACTTCCTAGCCACTGAAAGTGTGATGTATGTGTTTTAGAATAGCCTACCTTGTCCTATTTTTTAGATATCAAGCCCTGCCTAATGGTTTGACACAAAACAAATTTACTCTGGATTAGTCTTGGAAAGAAACACACAAGCAAATGATTGCTTATCCCTTCATAGTGCTTGTCATTCTTTCAAAGCTCACGTGCAGTTAATGTTCTGCCGTGGGCTTGGCTCTCTCAAATTTGATACTATTGACATTGGATCTGGAGAGGTTCTTGGTTGATGACCTCTCACGTTCTCTGGGAGTTCAACAGCATCACTGCCTTCTGTTCATAGCAGCTCCATCAGTTTGGGAGCCTCAATAAAGTCTCCAAACATTGCAAATGTCCCAGGGTGGGGGCATTTGACAAACTTTTTGATAAAGGCCTGTTAGATGAAACTGTAATCCAGTCTGTGTTTTCTTTAATTACATTCCAGTACAGTAGGCAGACAGCTTGCAACCTTTTTTGTTTGGGGGCCACACTCAGTGGTACTCAGGGCTTACTCTTGCCTGGCTCTGTGCTCAGGGATCAATCCTGGAGGTGCTTGGGCAACAATATGTGGTACAGGGATGAAATCCAGGTGAGCGGTGTGCACAACAAGTGCACCACATGCTATACTATGAAAGTGGCGCCTGCATTTTCTAGTCTCGGTGCCAAGATTTCTATCTTTCTAGCTGAAGAGTACTTCTTACGTGTAAGTGGTATTCGTGGAATGAGTTCTGATGTGGGTCAGCCTCCCTATACTGCCCTCTTGAAAGTGTGGGAGGCTTGTGTCCACTGTTTTCCTGAATTCAAGGTGCTATTGCTGTTTTTCCCTATGAATTGAGTCATCTACGCCTAAGCAGAGCATCTTCAGGACTCCATATTTAAGGCAAACACACAAAACAGGCTCAAAAGTGAAATAGCAACTTTCTCCTAAAGTGTGAATTTTCAAATCAGTTACATTTATTATTAGCAGATCAATAAAGATTTATAAAACTCCTGTCTATGCCAGATGTCAATCATATTTTATTTTTAAGACTACTGTATAGCCCGGTGGCGAGAAAGGTTGAGTCCGTCCCAACCTTCCTGTGGATAGTCTTCCTGTTGATAGCTAGGAAGGGTGTCCTTCTGGGCTGTCACTCCTTGGAAAGTCTCCTGAGTGGCACACCTCAAGTTAACCACTGGGTGTCACCCTCATCCCATAAGTTTGTGTTATAGCAAACATTTGAGTTTCAAGGCTTATGGAAGCAAATCAGGAAGGAAACCTGAGAATAGATTAGCTAGCACAAAGAATGTAGGTTCCAGAAGTATGACATTTTGATGCAGAGAGTCAGTGCTCTCTGTCCTAATACCTACTTTAGTGTTATTTGCACCTCAATGTCTACCGCCATTGTGAGTCCACTGTGTCCATTTACAGAAAGAGTTCACTGTATCACTGTCATCCCTTTGTTCATCCATTTACTCGAGCAGGCACCAGTTTACTCCATCAGTTCCACCCCTGAGATTTCAGCAGCCTCTCTTTACTCTTTTTTCCCAACGAATGGAGGCTCTTTTCAGGATCAGGGGAATGAGACCTGTTACTGTATTTGGCATATCGAGTATGCCACAGGGAGCTTTCCAGGCTCTTCTGTGCAGACTGGATACTCTCGGTAGCTTGCTAGGCTCTCCAAGATGCATATATATATGCATCTTGTTCACTCATGCGTGAGGCTTGGCCTGAGTATGTGGAAAGCAGCCTGTGTCTTTAAACAGAGTTCCAGAAGTATGAAATTCTGATGCAGAGAGTCAGTGCTCTCTGCTCAAATACCTATTTATTATGCACCTCACAGCCATTGTGAGTCCACTGTGCCCATTTACAGAAAAAGTCACTTCACCTAAATTCTTCATCAACAATGACTTATAAACAAGAAGAAAGCTCAGACTTTGAGAAGTAAATTGCAGACTTGAAACTGTGACTTATTACACTCTGAGGTCTGGGCCAGAATCTGAGGTTGTACTCTTGACGGCTTCCCTCCATTTTCCTTCTTGGTGTTACTTTCTCTCTTATAACTGCCATCTCCAAGCAATCATTCTTAAATCCTCAACTCAGGGCCTGCTTCTCGGGCCCCTCATTCCTGACACGGGTTTGCTGTGAGTGCTCAGAAAACATTGGTTCCTTTCCCCCAGGATTATCTCTCTCTGCCTGCTTCAGGGAACAGTAGAATTTGGAAAGACATTACTTAGTGTGACCTCTGTGTATCCTGGCTCCTTGGGCAAGACAGACCCACATAGTCTGCCCAGGAGCCCTGTCCTCTGTCTACTGTCCTTTTGAACCTGCTGGTTCTGGTTCTCCTGAACCACTGTGTCTGTTGTTTTTACAAGTCAAGGCTTAAGCTGTATGTGCCAATTCATTTTGTATTGGCAACAACAGTAGTAACTTAAAGCTCTGGGAGGGGTCGGAGAGATAGTACAACAGGTAGGCTGCTTGCTTGCATGTGACTGACAGGGGTTTGATCCCCCATCCTCTACATGGTCCCCCAAGTCTGCCAGGAGTAAACCCTGAGAACAGTCAGAAGTAAACGGAAAAGCTCAGAAAAAGCTCTAAGGAACAATTAAAAAGTGTCTTAAATCATTTTGAAGTCACGAGAGAGCAGAAGAAGTGAGGAGGAAAGTGAGACCAGTGCTGGGTGACTGAGGCCACAGAATGAGGAGGAAGATGGACTCCACCACCCCAGAGAGCAGTACGTTGGAAATCTAAAATCCAGTGAAAACAGACTCCCCCCACCCCTTGCGTCACATAATGGGATGGCTCAAACAAATTAACATTCTGATCTCTTGGCTGATTCAAATGAATCAGAATAAATTCGAAAGCTAAGCTAATGGGAAAAAGGAAAAGGGAGGTAAGAAGAGATAGGTAGAAGGATGGGTGAGATATTAGTAGCACACCCTCATTTTTTACCTCCAAAACACACTGACTTTAGCAGAGCATGCACTTGAGAAAAATGATTAAAACAATTTCTCACATGTGACAGAAAAGGCATTTCCATTTAGAAAAATATTTAAATCATGGGTTGGGGAGTATTCTCTGTCTCTGTTAATAATGGGTTAGAAGGTAGATTATTGAATGCATGTGGATCAATATGTCATTTTCCTGATTAAATTACTGATATACCATGGTCTTTGTAAGGGATGCAGCTGAGAAGACAGCACATCCTAGGAAGACCTTTATGCCATGAAAATTGCATTTCAAAGGTAAAACATGGAATAGTATTAGTTTGTGCAATTTTTTCCTCTCCCTCCCCCACAATTTCAGAGAGATAAAGCTGACTGTTGACAAAATGATATTTCTTCCCAGTTCTTATTCCTATTCCTTCTCTCTACTGAGAACTGTAACACCCAGAGATTTGTTTAAATACTATGAGAGAGCATAGCAATTTCCTGTATTGAATCAGATCCAGCAAGGCACAATCCCCTTCCCAGCCAATAAACACAAAGAAACAATAAGGACCCACATTCATCATTGGTCTGGAGTGTGAATGATGCCAAAACATCTTTGAGTTTCATTTTATTTTGAGTTTATAAAACATGATGGGTACAGGGAGCATGTCTAAAATTTTGTTGCAGAAACAGTGGGGCTGAATCTAGTCTCAAAATGGACAATGGAATAAATCAGCTGTGACTGAAATATTTTCACATAAACTATCTTCTCAAAAGCAGATAGGGTACTTTGAGAGAAGGGCAGTAACCTGAATTTCCTGGTAAGCATCAACTTGAGGCCTGTGGGTTTTGACAATTTTTCACTTGCTGATTTTAAAGAACAAGTGTGAGAAAACCCTTCCAAGGCCAGGCTATGTAAGGGTCCTAGAATTCAAGGTCAGGAGTTGAAAAAATGATTCTCATCTTAATATCTGGTGAGGATGTTGGTTTACTCTCCCCTTAAGAGGTTTGCAGAAATTAAAACCTGTTTCCCCAGTCACTTGCCCCTTGAACAAAAAGAAATGCTTTTACAGCAAAAATGTGCTGCCTAATCTTCAGGGATGAGCTCACAGCTCTCTCAGCAGATAATCAAATCCTGCCTGAAATTACCCTTTCATGCCAGTTGCTGGATGTTTGTACCCAGGAAGTAGCCAAGAAAGAAAATTCAAAACCAGTACCCTGAAAATGAGGTGTCTTACAGATCTATGGTCTCATTAATTAGATCAACAGGAGTAGTTTCTCCAAAATACAAGGGTTTTAGTCAAAAGGACCCCTGGCATCTTATGGTCCTTGCAAAGATAGGTCAGAATTGCAACCTCTTTACAGAGTGAAGTCACCATGGGCTAAGCTTGGGATAGTAGGAGGAATCAGAGGCCTCCTATTTGCAACATCCTTTGAAGAGTCTCAGGGATAAGAGGGAAAGGACATGAAGTCAGAGGTTATTAGAGCTTATACAGTGGAATTACTTTCATGTTTTTTATATTTTCCTAAAAGTTTTAAACTCTTTGAGAAATCCCTAGAGACATTGTCTTTTTAATGAAAGCATAGAAAAAGATGTGCCATCTTAGATATTACATATCTTATTTGTCCAGCACATGTGTGCATATGTGTGTCTGTGTCTGTTAAATATTTGCAGCAACCCCTGTAAACAATTTCAAAACACTCTATGAAGAAAAATAGGAAAGAGAATTTTCAAGATAAATATTTGATTAAAATTAATTTTAAAATATACTGGGCTGGAGAGATAAGACAGTAGTTAAGGTGCTTGCCTTAAATACTGCTTACCCAGATTTGATCTCAGCATCCCCTATGGGCCTGTGAGTAGTGAGTCCTGAGCACTGAAGTAGGAGTAAGCCCTGTGCACTGCTGCTTATGGTCCAAAACCAAAAGTCAAAAAGAACTAAAGTTATACCAAGCTCTTAAAAAAGTTTTAAAAGCCTCTCATTTGGGGGCTGGAATGACAGCACAGCGGGTAGGGCATTGTCTTAAACAAGGCTGATCTGGCTTTGATTCCCAGCATCCCATATGGTCCCCTGAGCATGGGCAGGAGTAATTCCTGAATTCATGAGCCAGGAGTAACCCCTGTGCGTTGCCAGGTGTAACCCAAAAAACAAAAACAAACAAACAAAAAAGCCTCTCATTTAGAATTTAACTTTAATACTATTTATCACCATGTCTGCTTTGTACTACACACTGTGTTGGGTGGTTTACAGTCAGTATCTCAACTTAATCTTCACAACTATTCCCAAATTAGTTATCACTACCCTTTAAGGCACTGTCATTTCTTCATGCAGATGAGTGAACCAGGAAGCATACATTGAAATGACATGAGAATGATCACACAAATAATAGAAATCTGAGCCATTAGTCACATAACATGAAAGAATCCTCATGTCCATGATCTATAATGATTGACATTACATGTCAGTCACTAATTTGGACATACTTAATATGGGGACCAACTAAATATACCCTATTCAAATTGCACTTATGATAAGCTTATTTAACACAAAAAATAGAAAATTATGAACTGTATTCATCTAACCAGAATAAACTTCTCATTACTAGATATTTCATAGATGTTTCATTGCTTTGAGAGGGAGCAGATGCCACAATATCTCAGTCTCCAGGTGGGGCCTGTTCCATAGCTTCGTTCTTTCTTCCCCCTGGCCACCTGCACAGTCATATGCCTTAGATTTCATGGCAAGCTCATCACAGTGAGGTTCAAAAGTCAATCAGGGACAATGGTTCAAGGTTCAGAGCACATTCTTTGCATGTGAGGGGCCCAGATTCTATCTCTGGCACTGCATGGTGCTATCAACCTTGCTTGGAGACACCTCCAAACACAGAGCTAGGAAGTAGCCCCTAATTACTGCCAGGTTTATTCCATCCCATTGCCCCCTTAAAAAAAAAAGTTACCCAGAAATGTGAAGTTTCAGTGTCAGGAGCAAGAAACACTATACAGTGTGGCAAATGCCATCTAGCTGTGAAAACTCACACTGCCAGTTAGTGGATCTTTCCCCAAGAACTGTGATTTTTTTGCACCTTTGCTAGTAGAAATGAGACTTGTAGGAATGAGATGACTCTACTTTCTTTATTCTAAATGTGATTACTTTGTATGCCCAGCCATCTGGCTGTAGGTCTCACAGAGGAGCAAATTATATTTAGAATCTAACATATTGATGATGAGATGCCTTCAGTGGAATGTACATGACCCTCATCTGTTTGGTACTGAACTGTGGACATAGACTTTAAGTCAAATTTATGCTCATTCATTCAACAGCTTGTCACCAATCAATTGCTGGTTAGTCTTAGAAAATTGATTTAGGACTCTGTATCACTGTATCACTGTCATCCCATCGTTCATCAATTTACTCAAGTGGGTGCTGGTAATGTCTCCATTCGTCCCAGCCCTGAGATTTTAGTAGCCTCTCCTTACTTGTCTTTCCCAATGATTGGAGGCTCTTTCAGGGTCAGGGGAATGAGACCTGTTATTGTTACTGTTTTTGGCATATCGAATATGCCACTGGGAACTTGCCAGGACTATTGAAAATAATTTCAGATAATTTTGAAGGAGAAGCAGAAAACTGCCCAAACATGATGCAATTCCAGAAAGTGGTTCAAATATTTTTTTCTATTTAGAAATACCAGATGGTCTAAATGGGTCATTACAATTTCTCAGTTTTAAAGCATCTGGCAGGTTATATAGCACAATTTCTTGAGAGGAGACCACTATGCATATAGTTTTTTCAGGTCAAATGAGTATGGCTGCCAGTTATGAGACTCCTATGTCCAGATTCTCTATTATACTATTCTATATATTATTCTTTATTCTCTCTATAAATAATGTTCTATAGTATACTTAACCCCCCCCAACAACCCAGCAAGGAAAATGTTACTAAGTTCAAGTCAACTCAACTCAACTCAGATTAGAAGTTAGAACCTTTTTCAAGAAAACACATTTTGAAGGCAGTAGCACTGATATGTGCAGTAGCCACATTAATCCAGAGCCCCATGGTTCCCTCATTTTTGAACTTCTCTGACCCACCATCACTCAAACACACACATGACTCTTTTTTTTAAACTTTAAATATCATTTTATTTGATTTTAAATATGCAGTCTTTCATTCATTCATGGATTTTATTTTATTTTTTTATTCCAATGTAAGTCTTTATTTTATTTATTTATTTTTCCTTTTATTAATGAATCACT
Source organism: Sorex araneus (assembly GCF_027595985.1). Classification (NCBI taxonomy): domain Eukaryota; kingdom Metazoa; phylum Chordata; class Mammalia; order Eulipotyphla; family Soricidae; genus Sorex; species Sorex araneus. The sequence goes on along the minus strand of NC_073304.1, from coordinate 137,676,583 downwards.
GTGGAGGTACAGATACAGGTTTACATATTCTCATGCTTCTGTTTCAGTCATATACAACTTGAGTATCTATCCCTCCACCAGTGCCTGTCCTCCGCTGATGACCCCATCATCCCTCCCACCCATCCCACCCCATACCCCTCCTCACCCCGCCTTTTTGGCAGAGCATTACCCTTTGTTCCCTCTCTCCTTTTGGGTGTTGTGGTTAGCAATGGAGGTCTTGGGTGGCCAATGTGTTCGGTCTATAGTCTGCTCTGAGCACGCCTCTCCCATCCCGAGCGGGTCCTCCCACCACATTTTTGCTTGGTATTCCCTTCTCTATCTGAGCTGCCCTTTCCCCCAGCATGTGAGGCCGGCCTCCAAGCCATGGAGCAAATCTGGTACTTATTTCTGCTATTCTTGGGTGTTAGTCCTCCATTCTGTTGTTTTCTATTCCGCAGATGAGTGCAATTCTTCTATGTCTGTCTCTCTCTTTCTGACTCATTTCACTTAGCATGATACTTCCCATGTTGATCCATTTGTATGCAAAGTTCATGACTTCATCTTTTCTGATAGCTGCATAGTATTCCATTGTGTAGATGTACCAAAGTTTCTTTAGCTAGTCATCTGTTCTCAGGCATTTGGGTTTTTTCCAGATTCTGGCTATTGTAAACAGTGCTGCGATGAACAAACAACACATGACTCTTTTTTAAAAAAATTAATTTATTCTTTTATTGAATCACCATGTGGAAAGTTACAAAGCTTTCAGGTTTAAGTCTCAGTTATACAAGGCTTGAACACCCATCCCTTCACCAGTGCACATATTCCACCACCAAGAATCACAGCATACCTCCTCCCTCCCCCCCCACCTCCCCTGTATAACTGATAAATTTCACTTTACTTTCACTTTACTTTGATTACATTCAATATTTCAACAAAAAACTCACTATTATTGTTTGGAGTTTCTTCCCCCTAAAGTCGGACCTGCTGAAAAGGAAGGATTTGATAATTTGTTTCCATTGCTGAGAATGAGGAGACATGAGGCCGAGTGGCCGCACTAGCAGCCACATGGTTTGGGATTTCTGTATTTTAGTATTTTAGTAACTAAGTCCAGAGAAATATCTGCCAGAAATTGCATCATTGCAAGCTTGTACCTCTCAGCTACTTTATATTTCACATATGAGTGCAATCTTTCTATGTCTGTCTCTTTCTTTCTGACTCATTTCACTCAGCATGATACTTTCCATGTTGATCCACTTATATGCAAATTTCATGACTTCATGTTTTCTGACAGCTACATAGTATTCCATTGAACACACATGACTCTTAAGTAAGATTTTATTATACTTTCAGCCCAGATTATCATGCCCTGATTTTTAACCTTTAAATGCTTTCTATCTTTACCTCATTCTTCATTAGCAAACACTTAAATTTTTTTCTGTTCTTGCCCAAAATGTGTTGATGGAAACTATTTGATATCTACTTATATCCACTATCTTATTTTGTTGTCTTATTCTTCCTTAACTTGAAGTCTTAGTCATCATAGTATAGAAGGGCAAAAATACACTATACTAAAAATATACTAAAAAAATTTTTAAAAAGTTTACTTTCTTGGGAAAACGTAAGGGTCTATTAAAAGTCTGGGATTTTCTCCCACCCTAAGAACAGTTAGACTTTGAGCCTGAAGGGGCTACATGCCAGGTAACACATTTTGGGAGCCCAGGAGAGGAATGAGTTCTCCACTTCAAGACAAGGACCCTGGAAAACAGCAAATATTTCAGCACTTAAATACGTGATTATTTGAACGTTTGTAAGAAAGGAGCCTTTGATATTGTACCAGCTTTGTCCTGTTCCTCTAAGAAGACCCTTAAAAGACAGGAAAGAAAGGAGACCCCAAGTGAGTAAGAAGGGCACAGTTAGCTAAAGAGTGCTGTTAGGTTTATCACTACCCTTGGTCATAGGGATGATCACAGGGAGAACAGAAGAGGTTTCCGAGAGAGAAAGAGAGAAAGAGAGAGACTGATAGAGTGTGGAGAAAACAAAAATGATAGCTCTATGATAGCTACAACTAGGTGCAACTAGAGTGACAGGGTGAGCAAGGATAATGTAGTAGCAGACAGAAGCAGAGCAGTAGAGCAGCAGCTAAGAAACAGAGCAGTGAACTGCTAAGGCCACTGCTGCCGAAGAGAGGCTCCTAGGAATGACACTCACTGACATCAGTTCAGAGTCCAAGGAGAGCAGAAGAGTCACTGACATACCGCTGTCTTGGACCCCTGATGATTTGGGAAAGCCCTGAGAGCCATAGGTGTTCCAACTCTGTCACTGTATGAGACAGCTAAAATGTGAGAGGCTCTGATAAAGAATGTTAGATTCGCCATTCTCCACCCCATGGTTGGACCCCTACTTTGGTTGCTTCAATTCCTAGACCAAGAGACTCCCAGAAAAATCAGGCTGCTCCACCTGTGGTAAAAAGAGGGTAGAACCTACAAACTCAGGGCACTACCCCCCACAGCTCCCACATGACCAGCCATGAGTCCAACAGAGGGGCTTTTATGGAAGATATTTCTATATTAGGTATATGTCTAGAAGACCTTCTTTCCTTATCTTTTGCATGAAAAAGCTAGAACTTAAATCTGTATCCCCTTGATTATTATACCTTTTGACCTCATTAATGAACCTCCCTCTGCTGTCTAATGTCCTGTCACTGTCACTGTCATCCTGTTCCTCGTTGATTTGCTCAAGTGGGCACCAATAACATCTCATTGTGAGACTTGTTGTTGCTGTTTTTGGCATATTGATTACACCATGGGTAGCTTGCCAGGCTCTGCCACGCGGGCGAGATACTCTTGGTAGCTTGCCAGGCTCTCCGAGAGGAGCGGAGGAATCAAACATGGGTTGACCGAGTGCAAGGTGAACACCCAACAGCTGTGCTATAGCTCCAGCTCTCAATGTCCTGTGCTTTCACTAAAACTATTTTTTTATAAAGATAGTACAGCGGGTAAGGCACTCGCCTTTCACACATCCAAACCAGGTTCAATCCCCGGGATCCCATATGTTCCCTGAAGTCCCAACAGCAGTGATCCCTGAGTACAGAGCCAGAAGTCCTGAGCATCTAAGGATTTACTTTGTGGCACAAAACAAAACAAGTAAAGGTAGTTTCTCGAATCAGTAAATGTGTTAGTTTTTCTGAATACCTCACCCACATATATAGGAAGCATATGTCATTAATTAAGTTCTTAATTTTTTCTTATCAATTTGCCTGTTTCTTGTTTGGTTATTTGCCTACATGTAAAGAACCCAGAAGGACACAGAATGAGTTTTCTGCAACCCAACAATAGTCTATGAGGATGTGTGTGTGCATGTGTGTAGGTGTGAATTTGAGTGTATAAACATCCCTTGGCTTGGGTATCAAAGAAGCCTAGAAATTTTGTAAGATATTTCTCCATGAATTACTATATTATAATAGAAGTGCAAAGGATATAAAAGGGACATGAGAATAAGTAAAACCAATTGACTATTTTAAATCTCACTTTGGGGGCTAACTATGCAGGCAGCAAGAGGTAAGTTAAGCATAAAAGAGTTCACAGAATAGATAATTTCCTGTATTCTGGGTGGATGGCAGAGAAAGCAATTGTTCTCAAGCATTCACATGGACAGAGAATAAACAAAAGACCAGTGGGACAAAGAGCATTGAACACGTTAGAAGAAACGGACCACAAAATTCTAACAACATACCCGCAGGCCATTAAGGGTACTGAACAGTGTGGGACAAGACCAGTGTAGGACAAGACATGGAATATCCTTTATAGGAAGTGAAGAGACACCTCAATTTCCTGCTGGGGACATCAAGGGACTGTACCTACTTAAAACTGTAAAATTAAGAAACTATAATGCCAAAACATCCAGCGTTTATATACTAAGCTTACACATTGTTTCTCCAAAGACCCACTCAGGAGTTAGTCAAAATAAGCTATGTCACCTATATTTAGCTTTTAGTGATGGTTTTGTTTTAATGTGTATGATTGACAACCTCTTAGAAATGCCCTTGCTGTTAGCAGGAAGGAAGGAAGAAAGAGTCCCTCATCTGGCAATGGGTCCCAGAAGGCTTCATTGTCCCCTCAAACCCTTACTTCTCCATTACTAAGTACCCTTTACCCTAGGTAGAGATTAGTAGTCTACTAAATAAAGGGCCCCTGATAAGCAAGGCAATGTTAAGACTTTTTGCTTGACCTTGGTAGAGTTTATCATTCAGGTCCTATGCCTGTTTTATTTCTTTACGTGTTAGATGAGAGGAGAGAAGTAAACTCAGTTTCTCAACCTTTAGTGTTCAAGGTCTTCTTGAATATATGGGTGAGGTATTTAAAAAAAAATCGAACGTGTAACACATGCCACTACAAAATATGCCACTTTGGCATATGGATCATTTTATACTAAAGGCACTTGAAAACCGGCAGATGCAGGAAAGGCTCCCTGACATGCTTCCTGTCTACTGAAAAACAAGTCATAAATTTTTTTCAGAAAGGAAGGTGCCCTGTCTGCACTAGGAAGAGCAGAATATTCTAATTACCATTGACTGGTGTTGATGCTGCAATGGTTCTGTACAGACAAATCTATTAAAATATGTCAGATCCTCCAGTGGTTTTCCTCATATATTTTCTAGCTCTGTTCCACAATTTACTGCTCCAAGTCCAAGTTCCTTTCATGTCATATCCTTGTAATTTATTACCCTTTGTTGAAAAGCCTCTTAGAAGCATTTGTTCCTAATGGGGCTGAAGAGATAGTACAGCAGGTAGGGTGCTTGCCTTGCACGTGGCCAACCTGGGTTTGATCTCCAGCATCCCATATGATCCCCCGAGCACTGCCAGGATGAATTCCTAAATGCATAACTTGGAGTAACCCTTGAGTATGGCCCAGTATGGCACCAAAACAAAACAAAACAAACAAACAAAAAAGCAAAACCAAACAAAACTATCCTAATAGTTTCAATCTTGGTTTTGCCTTGAAAGATTCCGATATACACATAAAAAGTATTTCTAAAATTAGTATGTTTTTCTCTCATGAGTTTGCTTTTTCTACCTGTTTAATTTCTGGGCCATCTAGTGAACTTGCAAGGACAGAAAGTTTTTTCTTCCATACACTATATATCCAGGTTCCCTGGAAACCTTGTTGAAAAATGAATTCTAGCTCTGAAGGTATTTACTGGACTCAGAGGTTCTATGTACTGACCAAGTTCCAAAGACTAAGAATGATACTTTTAGAGCATGTTTAGTGGTGCTTAGAGTTCCTGTTAGAGCTTTTACTTGTGGCACTGGGGGTGTTTAAACCCATCACAGATGGAAGAAAATGGTGGACTTTCCGTTTTGGCTTCTTGTCTTTCATGTCCTCTCTTTGACTGATTTTCTTTGTTAAATACATATTCATCCAAAGCCATAATATATGCAGCTTGAAAAAGACCTTGGGGTCCAAGGTTAACTTGTCCTAAGTGTCCTTTTTTTAATGTGTGTAGAATAATCAGGCCATAATAAACTGAGGAACAAATCCCCTCCCTGAGCACCACAAACTTTCTGTACTGCGAAGTGAAAAATATTAGAGATAAAATTTGAAGCTCAGAAACAGTAAATTTAGCACAAATATTTTAATTACATGTAAACAAGAACTCTTGTTTACATTAAAAGTAATGCATAGTTGAAACAATCTATAAGATATTTTATAAGAAGATATTTAGAGGTATAATCCAAACAATTATAAATGCAAGTCACCCAACATGTTTAAACACCCTTCACATCGCAATAGCACCAAATATTAAAAGTAACAATAATATTCCTTGATAAAACACCCCTTTAGGTAGGCTATAGTACTGCAATTGTTTTAGATATATCAATAAGTAGGAAACTTTATATCCAAAGGAAAGGCTTGTGACCTACATAATTTTCAGACAGGGAGGCTAAGAGCTGGAAAGAACTACTATTCGGAAAGAACTACAAATAACCTGTCTTCTTTATGATCACTATCTAAAAAAAAATGCTCTACTCTGAACAATTCTTTGCATTTATTTACCCACATGAGGGAGGGAAGGGGGAGACCAGATTGGCAGAAAATAAGATTCTATTGACCCTTCATCATCTCCACCTCTAACCTCAAATTACATTCCTCCTATATAGCAACAAATCTTTTCAACAGAAATCAGAAATTAGTGTGGTTTGGGGTGATTTTTCTTCATTTTTCGTGTCTCCTTTGTAAGTGCGGATTTTGTGTAAATTTTTAGGCACACATGAAGTCAAGATCCTGTGGGGGAGAGGGTGGGGAAGAAAAAGCAAAACAAAAATAAGAGATTGCTCTGCGCAAACAGGGACAGAGAAGTAGATGTATGTTCTGCATCTGAATCAGAAGTAACCAAAGGGAAATTTGTATTTAAATTAAATAAAGCTTTAACAATTTAATCACCATTTTAAATAAAAAGTGCTTAAAGTGAAGGTTCTTAAGTACACTTTTAATTTATGCTTATTTGACACATTCAAACTTTATACTAAAAAGTGATGACAAGGGACGGCCATTTGTGCAGGTTGGGCAGTGTTTGGAAGTTATTTAGCACAACAATTAGCTCCAGGAGGAAAGCTTTAAAACAACTACCTTGCAAAGTAGCTCATGTGGGACGTTATTTCTGTTCTAGGTTTATAAGACCCCAGAGCATTAAAAAGTGTACTTTTTTAAATCAACACTTGAAGAAAATCTATGCTGCATATTTTTTTTTTAAAAAAAGAGACATTCAAAGATTTTTCCAGAATATTTTGATTTCTTTTAAATACAGGTGCAAATTTTTTTAGCCCAAATATTCATTAAATAGGTGAGACCACCAATTAGTCTGTTGATGCTATTTTGGTTTCTGTGCTTGTGTGTGTGTGTGTGGGCGCGCGCGTGAGAGAAAGAGAGAGAGAGAGACAGAGAGAGACAGAGACAAAGACAGAGAGGGCGTCCTTACCAATTTAACTTGCTTTTGAAATAAAACTCAGTGAATAAAGTTCACTTATTTTCAACATAACAAACTTTTAAAAAAAATAGGGTATTTAATTTCTACATTATAAATGATACTTTAAAGCAGAGGAAAAAGAATTTGATTTATAAATTATCTTTGAACAATTGGGTATTTAGAAAATATTAAAGATATTGAACAAATAATTGCACCAAATTAAATTACAAATGTCACAAAATATCAAATTTGAATTATATAAAAATAAAAATATCTATCTGTTATGAGCTTCTGTACACAAATATATAGAAGGAATAACTAAGGAAATATAATACATCTGATCATAGAAGATTAATGTTTTCCTGCATTAAGAATATTAAAATTAAAAGACAAGTGATAAAATAAAAGTTGCACAACAAACTTTTTAATGTTCTCCCAAACTTAGTCTTAGAAAAAAGTCACCATTGAAAGGAGTTGCTAAGAGCATCTTGTAAACTTCTTGATGCATTTTCCTGAATCAGCTTACACTTACAGTGGTGGGGAGTTCCTTGGTGGCTTCCTTGAACACCTGAATCTCCTCAACCAAGTTGCTGGGAAAATAGCCTATGTTTCCCCTCTGGTCCAGGAGGCATTGAACATACACCTAAGGGCAGATGTGCACCAGTCAGAAAAGCTAACATGAGCTCTCCTCCAGAACCTCTTAATATCCTCTCCTACAAATGACAATTACTAAGTGCCAATGCCCTGCTTTCACTCCAATTACTAGAGCTCAGAGGCAAACTTAAAATTAACTTAAAACAACTAAGATAGGCCAAAGAAAGAGCATGTGTGCCTCTTTGTGGCTTCTTACAGATCTTATGATTTTGATTTTCATTTATTTTATGAAAGCTCTTCATAAGCCAGAGAACTTTTTTTAAGGTCTTAATTTTTTTTAAGCAAATATACTTTTTTTTTTCTTTTTGGATCACACTCGGCAATGCACAGGAGTTACTCCTGGCTTTGCACTCAGGAATTAGTCCTGGCGGTGCTCAGGAGACCATATGGGATGGTGGCAACAGAACTCGAGTCAGCAGCATGCAAGGCAAACGCCCTACCTGCTGTACTATTGCTCCAGCCCCGCAAATATGCCCCTTTCCTTCTTCCTTTTTTTCTTCCTTTTTCCTTCCTTCTTTCTTTCTTTCTTTCTTTCTTTCTTTCTTTCTTTCTTTCTTTCTTTCTTTCTTTCTTTCTTTCTTTCTTTCTTTCTTTCTTTCTTTCTTTCTTCCTTCCTTCCTTCCTTCCTTCCTTCCTTCCTTCCTTCCTCCCTCCCTCCCTCCCTCCCTCCCTCCCTCCCTCCCTCCCTTCCTTCCTCCCTCCCTCCCTCCCTCCCTTCCTTCCTTCCTTCCTTCCTTCCTTCCTTCCTTCCTTCCTTCCTTCCTTCCTTCCTTCCTTCCTTCCTTCCTTCCTTCCCTCTTTTCTTCCTTCCTTCCTTCCCTCTTTTCTTCCTTCCTTCCTTCCTTCTTTCCTTCCTTCCTTCCTTCCTTCCTTCCTTCCTTCCTTCCTTCCCTCTTTTCTTCCTTCCTTCCTTCCCTCTTTTCTTCCTTCCTTCCTTCCTTCCTTCCTTCCTTCCTTCCTTCCTTCCTTCCTTCCTTCCTTCCTTCCTTCCTTCCTTCCTTCCTTCCTCCCTCCCTCCCTTCCTTCCTTCCTCCCTCCCTCCCTTCCTTCCTCCCTCCCTCCCTCCCTTCCATCCTTCCTTCCTCCCTTCCTTCCTTCCTTCCTTCCTTCCTTCCTTCCTTCCTTCCTTCCTTCCTTCCTTCCTTCCTTCCTCTGTCTTTCTCTTTCTTTCTTTCTTTCTTTCTTTCTTTCTTTCTTTCTTTCTTTCTTTCTTTCTTTCTTTCTTTCTTTCTTTCTTTCTTTCTTTCTTTCTTTCTTTCTTTCTCTCTTTCTTTCTTCCTTCCTTCCTTTCTTTCTTTCTTTTTCTTTCTTTTTTAATGAATCACCATTAGGTACACAGACTTACAAACTTCCGTGCTTATGTTTCAGTCACATAATGATCAATAACCCATCTCTCCACCAGTGCCCATTCTCCACCACCAATGACCCCAGTATCCCTCCCACCACACCCACCCTATCCACCCACACCCTGCCTTTATGGCAGAACATTCGCTTTTGCTCTCTCTCCTTTGGGGTGTTGTGGTTTGCAATATAGGTATTGAGTGGCCATCATGTTCGATATATAGTCTACTTTCAGCTTCCATTTCCCATCCCGAGCAGGCCAGCCAAGCACCCTTTACCTGGTAGTCCTGTCTCTAAGCTGAAATAGACATTTATTAAGGGACTTATTTTCCTCAGATTTGACAAATTCAAACAATAAACGCATGAGTGAATTTAAAACGTAATTCTGCATTTTTTGGTGAATCTTATCTCGGGACTACAGATAAGGAAAGTAAATCAATCTTCCTTTATCCCTCTTCATGGCCACCTCTGTATAGTTCAAACAGATTCTTCGGAATTAAAGAGAATGCTTAAGTTTTCCTTAAACTATTGAGACTTGGACTGACTACCAACATATATTATTTTAGAGTTCAAATACTTTCAAACATTTTTTATTAGATTCCAATTTTTCACGATGTTCAAATGCCTGTGTACTAGGTTTATTTTTCTTGCCAAAATATCACATAAACCTACTTTGGTTTTGTTATGAATTATCTTTGCTTCTTTAAAATGTAATAGAATAATATTACACAAATATTTGCATCCCTAACTTCTGCCCTGTTCTTATCAGCTAATTTTAATATTAAAATGCACTGATGATAGGTAATAGGAAGAATATTAAGAGCATCATTTGTTAAGCTAAATATGTATTTTTAATTATCTCATCTTACACTGGCAGCCCAATATTCTTCATCTTCTTCATCTTCTTTCACCAGTTTTGAGTAAATATAGATCTGCTGTCCTTCACTAAAGCTAAGGAATCTACAATCAGGGCCTTCATACATTTTTTGAGCTCTAGCCAAAGAAATAGTATCTGGAAGGAAAAGAAAAACAGAATAAAATATTGAAATAACTACATTTAGGATCCTGAATTTTGTATCAGTGAAAGGCATAGGCATGTCAGAATACTAGGAAACCCGAGTGACTAAAACCTCCCACTTTATAGCAGTGTTTCATTCAAAATAAATAAAACAGCCCAAGTAAGTATTAAAGCTACATCCAATAATTGAAAACAAAATCAATTCTCTGTAGTAAGACACTGAAGTACAGACAGATGAAATAGACACTGGAGGCCACTTTCTAAATTTTTGCTAGCAAATAGCAAATGTTCATCAAACATACTCATTAGACAAAAGTTACTTCAAAGAAGAATTCATTGATTTTTTTAATTAGATCATTTAAAAAATGTTCTTATGTTCTTATATTCACACATGTTCTTATATTCACACACGTCATCTGCGCAGATCTTCTTGGAAGCAAGTTTGCCCATGAAGGATCCATGCACAGTACCTAAGGCCAGGAGACCTAGGAGGAAAAGTAAGGATCCTTTTGCCATCTTCCTTGTCCGCTGTTTGTGATGCTGCCCTCTGATTTCTGTTGGAGACTGACAGCTGATATCCCACCATATATCCGGGTAAATCCCTTAGCCAATAGGATGGGATCTACTGTCACTCTGTTTTCATGAAAGCTACCAGACTCAAGGGTGTTATTTAGCAACTTATTTTCTAAATACTCAATTTTAGGATCATTTTTATATATAAATGATGTTTACATTGGTATACCACTGTTGAAGTAATTTCAACTGTAATTCACAGCAACAATAGAGCATTGTAACTGTGCGAACTTATTATCTTTTTTGAAAAAGCTAGATCAACTCTGACATTGTTTTCATCTAAAACCAGGCCAAAGATCAGTATTATAGGAAGATGACTGTCCTTGCCTCAAAGTATAAAGATAAAAACAGTATTAGCTTACCCTTTTTCTAGAAGCCAAACTCTTACTTTGTTTAGGTTTATAGATGAGACAAAGTGAGCCCTAGGAGAGGATTATATTGTTCATCTAGCAGACACTTCTCTGCAGCTGACCCTTTCTTCCCTGATTTTTTTTATATTAAAAACACCCTCTGGGGACTGTTTTGACAAGATCGTTGCTTTGAACACATGAGTCTGTCATTTCTTTACCTATCAGCTTGTTTCCAATAAAGTTCTTTTTTAACCCATTATTGTGTTTCCTGTCCGGTTTGGTTTTCAAGCAGATTTCAACTTAGGAAATAATTTTATAGTAATTTTTAATAACTCAACTTAGAAAACATTTCCAAATGATAAACTGGAAAAGAAAGGTATTCTTTTTTGTTTTTTTTTTTTGCTTTTTGGTCACACCTGGTGATGCACAGGGGTTACTCCTGGCTCTGCACTCAGGAATTACCCCTGGCCGTGCTCAGAGGACCATATGGGATGCTGGGATTTCAACCCGGGTCGGCTGCGTGCAAGGCAAACGCCCTACCCACTGTGCTATCTCTCCAGCCCCAAGAAAGGTATTCTTATAGTATAATAAAAAGTTAAATTATTTGGTATAGGTGTAGTTTTAGTATTTTTAGAAAAGAGTCTTTTATAAAAGTGACCCTGATTGGAAGATTCATATAATCCAATATATATATGTATGTTTCTGAATATACATATATATATTAGAAGAGAAAAATAAGGTTCACAAAGTCTAGAGCTGTCTTTTCTAATTTCTAATCTAAAAGGAATCCAGGGGATTGTGGTCCAGTATTGTTTCCATTCAACTGCTATCGAACTAAAATTGGTATTTGAAATCTTTTTTTGTGCCTGGGGCTGGAGCGATAGCACAGCGGGTAGGGCATTTGCTATGCATGCGGCCAACCCGGGTTCAATCCCCGGCATCCCATATGGTCCTCCAAGCACCGCCAGGAGTAATTCCTGAGTGAAGAGCCAGGAGTAACCCCCGAGCATCGCTGGGTGTGACCCAAAAAGCAAACAACAACAACAAAAATCTTTTCTGTGCCAGAGAAATAGTACAGTGGAAAAGGTGGTGGATCCCAGTTTCATACGGCACTACATGGCCCCCAAGCATCACCAGGTATGGCAAGGAGGCCCTGTCCACTGCTGAGTGATGCTGGATGCTCCTGGGCCCCACAGTGGTGGTCTGGGTAATCCCTGGCACTGTAGGGGCTGAGCAGCTCCATATTCTCAGCCCTTTTATTGAACTGCAGCTTCTTTGGCCATGAGAATCACAGGGAGGGAACTTTGGGCTTCCTTAGGGGGCTCCAAAAATGAAAGAAAAATAAAGTCCTTGAGAAAGGTAAAGAGGTGAAGTCCTCGGAGAGAGACGGAGAGAGTACAGCTGATAGGGCACTTGCCTTGCATGTGACTGACTTGGGTTCAACCTTTGGCTCCCCATATGGTCAGTCCCCGAGCCCACCAGGACTGATTCCCTGAGGACAGAGCTAAGAGCACAGTCTTGAGCACAGTCAACTGTGGCCCCAAAACAAAATAAAACAAAAAATAATAAAGTCCTGATTTCTTGCTTTTTTTCAATGAAAGAATGCAGTAAAAATCATTTTGAAGGCAAAATGACAGTGCATTTTTCCTATCATCTAAGGACCTTCAGAGGATCTCTGAAGAAAAAAGAAATGCTACAGGACTGTCTTCTTTAATCTTTACTGAGCAGCTGTTTTACAGACTGTTTCATCCTTAAGCCAGTCCTCACACAGGAGAGTTGAAAGACCAGTGCCTAGGACTGCACAAACTTAGATTGCTGCAGGGTATGCAGTGTCCCCAAAGCAGAGTGAAATGTTAAGCTATGCTACATCCAAGTAGTCACATTTAGCAAACGAAGGCCAATGCCATATGAACCATAGCTGCCCACTTGCAGGCCAAGAGGAGTCCTCGAGCCTTCCGTGCATGCACAGACAAGTCTGTATATTCTAGAGTGTTTCAGCGTCCAGAGATGAAATAGACACTGGAGGCCACTTTCTAAATTTTTGCTAGCAAATAGAAATTTAAACTTGCAATAATCTAGCAAGCAATTGTGCTTGGCAGTTATGCTCAAGGCACTGCCGCCCCTGGGCATTCCAAAAAGGCTTTGCTTGAACTTGCTTTCTTCCTTCCTCTGAAATTTCAGGTGATTTATCTGAGCCCTTAATGACCAACAACAACAACAACAACAAACCACACACAAAAAATAAAAACAACCCATTCCCCACCCCTGCCCCCATCCACTAGTTCTTAAATTTACTTCAGTTTAAAGTTCTTAAAATGGAGTCTGTGGCTTCAGCATATGAAAATAATCTTGAATGAGTAACTACGGTAGAAGCAGCTGCCTTGGCATGACCTAGAAGGCCCAGCACCTCTGATGTCCCTTGCTGCCTCTTCTCTTCCTTGTTTTGCTCTGTTCCTACCTAATCAGCAGCTCTATTTTTTGAGAGCACTGAACTCACCTAATTTTTACTTCAAAACAAGGCATATTGCTCAGATGTTTTCCCTCCAGTTCTGGCATTTCCAGGTCTCTGGCTAAGATGTCTCTACAGACAGACCAAGAGAGCTATTGGTTTGAGCTATATAAGAGCAGTATAAGAGCTATCTCTTCCAAACCAATCCATCCATCACTGTGGTACATTGATCTAATGTATGTCTCACTATCCAACATGCTGTTTTTGCTTACTTGGCAGTGGTTTGTTCCATAAAACTACAAAGAAAGCTGCACAACAGGGGACCTTGTTTATCTTGTTCATTGTTTTACAAAGATAGATGGTGAGTATTGTCCTTTGCTCTATATTATATGCGCCCCCCCCCCCCACACACACATACTGGTACTGCTTAAATAGATATTCTTTGAAAAATCACACAAGTAATCTGAAGTGGCTTGCTTAGATATATACATATGCATATACTTTATTTCATGGGACAAAGTTCCTCTATCAGATATGATTTACAAAGATGTTCGTAACACCCCTAAATTAAGATTCAGTGACTGAATTATTTAGGGCAGAGACTTAGAGGTAGGACTGCCACCAAGATGCAGACCCCAGACCAGCAAGCTTAATATTCCTTTTCAGAAATGAAGTCTGTCAGACCTGTCCCTAGAATGGCTAATTTTGAATCTATATTTTATCAAGTTATGCAAAGTAATTTGTATGAATATTGAAGTTTAAATATTGCTGGAGGGCAAATCAAATACAGCAGAAATATTTCATCAGGGCTCCTCATTAGATCTTTGCTGGATACAATATTTTCAAGAGACAAAATGCTTGTTAAATAAAATATGTTTGTTAAATAATACACAAAAAAACACTCCAAACTTGAAGTTAAAAATGGAAAGATGAGTCTCTTTCAAAATTTTCATTTTTATGCACTCTCTTCTATTTACCAGTGTACCATCTTTGTAAACAATTTGATTGAATGATCTAATTGAGATAACTTGCTTCAGAAAGGTAGAAATTATTGTTAGTTTCATTTCCTATTTTGTTAGTTCTTAACCTTAACTCATACTAGAAGTACCTGGGAAACTTAAAAATATGACCATATTTCACCACTAAAAACTGTGACTATACTGACTTAGGGTACACTGTACCCTAAATCTAGGTATGGATATTTGAAAATTTTCCAGATGCTTCTGATGGGCAAAGCTGAGATCCATGCTATGATATAGCATCATTTGCTCTTTTGAAATGAAACTGTAGATTCCTTAAGGAAGGGAACGATAAAGAGTGAAGTAACAAGATCCTAATCTGATCAACTAGCCCCTTTCCCTCCCCCTTCCTCCAATTACAGGACCAGTAGAGAATTACAAATAAGAGGGAGCTAAAATAAACTCAGAGCTGAGGATTGCAGCAGTACTGTGTAAATGTTTTTGCATAAATATAATCATATTTAAAGCTATGGATACCTGTGTGAGAATTAAAATGATGAAAGGGAAGGGCAGGGTGAGGAACTAAAAGGACACAAAAACTAAAGCAACACAGGATCCTGAATTGAATTTTCAGGCCCCTCCTGGGATGTAATTGAGTTGTGCACTTGACAGTAATATTGAATTAATGTAACTTTTTGATTTTACAGTTCATACTGTAGTCACAGAGGAGAGATCTATATTTCAGAAATACACACTGAAATTATCTGGTCAAAATATTCTCAAATGACTTAGAAGCATTGATGGGGCTGTGTACCTACAACTTTTATGTGATTAGAAATTTTATAAAAAGCTTTCAAAAGTCAGATGCCAATCCTCTGCCTGAAATGTTATGTTGTTAGAAATGTGTTCATGGAGGGACATATAACTCGGTGGTAGAGCACCAGTCTTGTATGTGTGAAGTCCCAAGTTCAGCCCAGCACAGTAAAATAAATAAAGTCTAGATTGTGTGTTCATATTAAATAGTATGGAAATGGTAATAAGAAGAGCTTTTTTTTCTGACAGTTTTTTCTCTTTTTCTTTCCAAATTGGAAAAATCCAAATGCCTATCTGGAAAAAGAAACTACTGTTCTGCACATAGAACGGTATGAATTCAAAAGCATCCCAGACCAGGATTTCAGGGTTGCTCAGAATTTGGGATGAAGGAGTAAGGTTGACTCCATGAATATAGCAAGGGAGTCCTGAGTGGTAGAATGCTTCTACAGTTATTAATGACTATACACTCCCCAAATTTATCAACTCAAGCACTAAAAGGATTAATTTTAAAATAAAAATTTCCTCTATTTCATACAGATTATAAGCAACCCAGTCCTTAAAATGTGTACGCAGGGACAGGAAAGATAGTAGTTGACCAACGTTCAGACCCAGCACCCAATATGGTCCCCTAATCCTTGTCATGAGCAATCCCTGAGCACTGAGGAAAGTTAGGAGTAATCCCTGAGCACTGCAGGGTGTAGTTCTCACCCCCTCTCCTCCCACAAAAACAAACAAAACATAGATCTTCCTTACTCTCATATAGCTACTCATGCTAGCCTGGGATAAGTCTGTGAAAGTTACTTTGAAATAAGCTAAGGACAGTCACTAAACAAACAATCAGCTAGAAAATGGAATGGAAACTACCATTGTTTTCACCTAATGGCATAGTCCCTTAAAATATAATTTACTGTAAAATATTTTACAAAAATATACAAATTTGGCAGCTAGGTTAAAAAGACATTCAGACAACATGGATTCTAAATGTCACAAAGTTTTAGGAATACAAATATTTTGCTTTTTCCCCTTGCCTCGTTTATGAATAAAGATTGAGTCGCAAATAATGTCTTGAGAAGAATTCGGGCATTCCAGTAAGCAGATAACACAGCGGGTAGGGCGTTTGCCTTGCACGCGGCTGACCCGGGTTCGATTCCCAGCATCCCATATGGTCCCCTGAGCACCGCCAGGGGTAATTCCTGAGTATAGAGCCAGGAATAACCCCTGTGCATCGCCAGGTGTGACCCCCCCCCAAAAAAAAGCAAAAAAATAAATAATAAATAAAATTAAATTAAAAAAAGAAAATAATGTCTTGTCTAATTCTCAAAGTACTCTTTCCAATTGAACTTTTAGTGAATTTCATGTTGTATTACAATGATTCAGGACACAAACCTGAGACCTATATTAAAATGCATTGCAACTAAACTGTATTTAAAAAGTTAAAAAAAAAAGGTAATCTTAAGTACACAAAAATTTTAAGTGTCAAATTTGTTAGAGGAAAACACAATACTAGAAAAGTATGACTGATGCTTTAATATGAGCTATTGACACAAAATCATCCACTTCCCAGCTCTAGAGCACATAAGTTAAGACAATTGCCTTCTATGTGGTTGTACAACAACGGTTTGAGTCCTCCACGCACCAAGTGTGACCCCCATGCAGAGATGAGTGTGACTTCCAACCAGGAGTCAGAAGTGGCAGTGGCCCCTGAACAGACAGGTGTGACCTAAGAAAGCACTGTAGCACTGTCGTCCCATTGTTCATCAATTTGCTTGAGTGGGCACCAGTAACATCTCCATTGTGAGACTTGTTGTTACTGTTTTTGGCATATTGAATACACCATGGGTAGCTTGCCAGGTTCTGCCATGCGGGAGGTATAGGGATACTCTCGGTAGCTTGCTGGGCTCTCTGAGAGGGATGGAGGAATCAAACCTGGGTTTGCTGCGTGCAAAACAAACGATCTACCCGTTGTGCTATTGCTCCAGTTCTGACCTAAGAAAAAGAGAAAGAAAAAGGGAAAAGAAAAAAGATATCTATTTCTAAAGATACCAAAGCTCTTGTTAGCAGGGGATTGAATCAATAGCTTTGGGTCTAAATAAAACATTCAAACCAAAAGTGTCTAGAAATACTTAAAACAATGTAGTTTAAGAATTGCTGAAAAGGGCCAGAGAGTATAGCAAGCAGGGGACTTGTCTTGCACGGCTGACCAACCCTATATGGTCACCCAAGCACTATCAGTAGGGAACCTGAGCACAGGGCCAGGAGTAACTCCTGAGCACCATTTAGTGTGGCCCAAAACAACAACAAAAGAATTACCCAAAGTAGCAAGATAAGATTAGAAATGCTTTGTAGATCTTTGCTTGTCTTTAAAAAATGGGGGTGGGGGGTGTGGAGAGAGAGATGGTAATGTCTATTTCTCCCTTGCATGTCTTTGAACAAAAAATTTAGACTAACCAATATGGTTAACCTAATGAAGAATCCTGCCTCAAGAGCTTAAGAACTAATGCTTCATCTTTGAAGATGCCTTTAGTTTCCATGTCATGGAGGGCTCTGTCTTCCTCTTGTACTTTTTGGGTTCAGGTTTGATACCGAGGTCTTTAATCCATTTTGATCTTACTTCTGTGCCAGCATTCGAGAGGTTTGAGCTTTTATTTTATTTTTTGCATGTAGCTGCCCAGTTTCCCAGCACTTATTGAAGAGACTTTCCTTGCTCCACTTCACTTTTTTTGTTGTTCCTTTATAAAAAATTAAGTGATCAAATTTTCAAGGGTTTGTGTCAGGATATTCAGCACTATTCCCTTAGTCTGGTGTCTTTATTTCAATAACATGTTTTGATTACTACCACTTTACAGTGTTGTTTGAAGTTGGGGAAGGTGTTGACTCCCTTCTTTTTCTCAAAGATTGCTTCATGCTGAGTGAAATGAGTCAGAGGGAGAGAGACAGACATAGAATGATTACACTCATTTGTGGAATGTAAAAAAAAAAAATTATATGAGAATAATACCCAAGGGTGGTAGAAACAAGGGCCAGAAAAGTATTAAGGTCCACATTTGGAAGTGCTGGGGCAGAAGGCAGTTGTATAGAGAAGGGATGTCCTGCCTGTGACTATGATAGTTGGAAATGGTCACCGACAGTAGGTAAAGAACAGACATAGTAACCTCTCAGTACTGTACTGCAAACTCTAATGCTCCAAAGGAGAAAGAGGGGTGCCTGCCATAGAGGGAGGTTCGTGGGGGTTGGGAGGGTGGCAGGAGGAAAACTGGGGACATTGGTGGTGAGAAATGTACACAGATGGAGAATGGGTGTTGGAACATTGTATGACTGAAACCCAACCATTAACAAGCTTTGTACCTGTGTAGTTCAGTGATTTAACTAAAACAAAATAAAACAAATAAACCTTATTTTACAATGTCAAATGAATTTTTTTTTAAAAAGAATTTCTCGTTTTCTTGTAAACAGTAAATACAGATGTAACTAAATGGTTTTTTTCAATTAAATACTGAGTGCTTATAACCAACAAAATAATATGCTCTACTTGAATATGAAAAATCAAATTTAGATGCTGCCTGTTTCATTTTACTCTAATTATCTAGAATTATAATTTTCACCATTTACATAAGTTAATCATTAGCTTGCAGTTTCTCTATACTAACTGCTAAAAATACTATTAGAAAAGCATCCTATATTTCCATAACCTAAGGTGCTTTTTTTTAAATTCAGTCACTGTGACATGAGTTCTTCATGAGCAGACTTCAGGTGGTTTCAACAATGATCCCTTTCCAGCCCTCTTTCCTCCACCAGTTACCTTCCCCACCCGGTTTTTGCTTACCACTCTTTTATGGAGTGTTTTTGTTCTTTTAAATTTTTGCAGTGTGATTTACAATACTGTCAGGTAGGGTTTCATGCATAAATATTTTATCACCTTTCAGCACCATCTCCTCTGCCTGGTTGGACACTTCTACCCACTATAGATGTTGCCCCCTTTCTGTGCTACCCCCACCCACAAGTGGCACATTTCCAACTGAATACCAAGTCTAATGTTGCTTGCATTGTCCTTGGGTATTTGTAATTCTACCAAATGTTTGTATCGGCATGTGAGAGATCATTCTGTGTCTCTCTCCAACCTCACTCGGCATGATATTCTTCCAGGTCCCTCCATGTGCAGCAAATTTCATGACTTTATCTTTTCTTATGGCTGAGAAATATTCCACTGTGTATATGTACCATAGTTTATCCAGTCATCAACTCTTGGACATTTGGGTTTTTCCACATTATGGTATTAAGGTATGTTCTAAACCAGCATAAGCTCTGATGGTAGAAGAAACAGACCCATAAACAAAATATACATGGAATACAAATAAAGGTTTATTGTATAAAACTAAGGCCATACACATTTTCAACCTCAAAAGACTAGGTAATTTTAACTCCACAAAAATTTCACTTTTCCTTCCTCGTCCATCTCCAATTATCACAATGCCCAGGGTAAATGTTATCAAAAAACAAAACAAAACAAAACAAAACCCCACTATAAATAACACCGAGTCCTTTAAAGACAATAATCTCAAATGTTATTTCTTGGCATAGGTAATCTTCATGGCATGGGATGGTGTGATCTTAAATCCCTGTAAGGCATCCCGGGCAGCTCCAGCCTGACCATCATTTTCAAATTCAACAAAAGCAATGTCATGTCTTCCAGGTACCAAACGTACTTCTTTAAAACCAGGGAATCTATAAAGAAAAGGGGAAAAAAGTTACAGATACACAAATAAATGACTCAAATATATAAGTGACTATAAACACAAATGTCTAATTTGTGTTTACATTTGTTAAGCAATTTGCTGACCCTGGAAAAGTATCATACCCTACAAAGTATTCTGAATAGAATGAAAGAGCCTAACATGCTAGCTTGTCATTATACCAAAGCTGTTTCCTATTTTATTCCATTAGAACAATTCAAGTATCAGGGAAAATTAAACTTTTCATTTGCTCGATCTGCAGAGTGGAATCAATTAATGATTAAAGCAATAAATCTGTGAAGATGCTGTATGATACATAAATGGATTTATCCTAGTGCTATTTGTCCTGTTAGTAGGCACTCAGAATGTAGGCTTGTTTATGTAAAACTTACTGATTAAACAGCATGGATAACATCATCTCATTAGTCTCTTCTGGTAAATTATTAAGGAATAAAATATAGTTTGGAGGGTAATCAGGAACCTGTTAAGAAGAAAAAAGGCTATTTTAACTCTGAAAAATGTAACAAAGTATAAAAAGTATCATAAGCATTTAACTCAAATTGAAAATGTAAACATTCAAAAGCTACATGGCTTATGAAAACATTAAGTGAAAAATAACATCAGAAAAGCTAAGTACTTATAAAAATAACTAAATCAACATTGACTAAAGGAAGCAAACATTCAAGTCAATATAAATTGGAAGATTACAAATCTTATTAACAGCTTCTAATTATCTAAGAGTATTTAAGTAAGTTTTGAGCACTGGGTGGTCAACTGCAATTGATGAATGGAGTAATGTCAGCCCTTCCTCAGCTGGTTCCCTGTGCATTAACACTCACATACACAAATACTCTAAATTATTTTTTACTACCTTCTGGAATTTAAGAACACATGGACCTAGATTATCATTTAGATCACTCTGTGATTTTAATGTTTTCGCCATGGAATGAGAAATCTACATGCATTGTTAACAGACACTACACTTCATATTTGGTATCCTACCCGGAAAACTAGAGGGAGAATAGCATGTTTGAAGGAAAACAGATTCTTTGTCTTTAGGCTAGTTCCACGGAAGAGAAAAAATGAAGAAGCTTTTGAAGCCCTGGGAGTTATAGTGTAGCTAAGACACAATTTTGCTCCAGGCAGTCATATAATTTCAAATGTGATGGTGATGCCACCATTGATTAATTATAAAGACCAAGGAATGAAATCTGGTTTTATTTTCTCCCTCTTAAAATTAAAATTCTTTGAGAAATGAGTTTTATATTAAAGACCATATAATTTCATGTATTATATACCTTATGGAAAAAATTATTTTCCATTTTTACGCATAAGTAGGTTGATTATTACTCTTTCATAACTTTATTTTAAAATAAGCATCATATTTTAAAAAATTAATTACCTGAGGATTTTGTGCTGAATTTCCTTGGGTATTGGCTGAATTTGGTGTTCCCTAAACAACAGAAATAAAATTAAAATTTTTATTCCCTATAAGAGAATGGATATTTATATAATTATATAAAAATAGCATTAATTCAAACAGATCCCTTTAAATTTTACTCTAAGAATTTCTATCTTGGCTGACTCAAATATTTATATATTTAGTTTGTCAAATATTTTGAAAAGTACACCACTTAATTTTAAAGACTCTTATCACAGGGGAAACTAAAAAAAAATTTTTTTTAAACGCTATATCATAAATTTTTAACCTCAGTTGTAAAACTGAAGTGGCAAATAGACTGCTTTTTTTTTTTAAAGACCAGTCATTATTTTTCAAAAAAAGGGCAAGTATTTTGTATAACAAAACTGCTATCTAATCACTTCTGAACCAAAAACTTTTTGGACAATATCATATTTATTTCATACTTTACTCTGAATTTCTAGCTTTGAGTACTCACAGCTTAGAGTACTACAGCAGCATCATTCACAGGCAGCACAACCCTAGGAGTAAGCCCGAGTGATATGAACAACAACCCTAGGAGTAAGCCAAGTGATATGAACAACTCTAGTAGTTAAGCCAGGTGATATGAACAATTTGGAAGATGATAAAACAGATAAAACTACATTTGCACTGGATCATGCAAATTCAATTACTTCCTATAAATCTAACATAATGGTTATATTTTAATTTGCTGCTTAAACATCAAAACTGGAATTTCAGAACTTAAGAATTGTTAAAAATCCTTCTTTAAGCACTCATACAAAGACACATGTGTTCATACATGTCTCAATAATCATCATTCATGTAGAAAGCAGACATCTGTATCAAATTTTTAAAAGAAAACCCAAGTTGTTGTCCCCCTTACCAGACCAGGCTTCTTGTTTGCAATTGCTGCAGTCTGCTCCACAGTTTTGGCTTTTTTCTTTTCTTTTTTCTTTTCTTTGTCAGCAAATGTGCCACGCATCTTGGATATTATATCAGAATCTGTTTTTGCATACTGGATTCGCTGATTTAATTATTTGAAAACAGGTTATTTCTAATTATACTGAAAACTGTTTATATCAGTCATTAATATTTCAAATTTAATTGAAAAACTACAGGAGAATTTTGAAAACATCATCCCTAAGGAATGTATCTGAGAAGAGATCCTGAGTGACAAATGAAAATAAACAACAGCCTTTTTTCAAACAAAGTTAGACTCAACTGTGTCTTTTTCAGAAGAAAAGCTGCAGATTTTCATACAAGGAAAATTCTAAACCACTGCTTCTCTCTACTTAAAAAAAGGGGGGTAAAGACAGGAGGGAAGAAAACTAGAAAGCTGTCTCAGATTACTAGCAATTTTTGACAGAAGGGTCAACAAGTGTCCATTCGCTATGGCATTACATCTGTTATAGCGGTAAAGAGACAAAATGTGGCATCAATTTTTATTTGCAAAGCTTTTCAAGGAAATTAAAGGATGATATCACTTGTGGCTCACCCAAGTTTGGTCCTTAGCACCAAATATGGTCGGGCACCCAAGCAAGTAAGGATCTCTGATCACTAAGCCAGTGTGGGCCCAAAAATAAATTAAAAAAGAAAGATTAAACAGGGTTAAGGATATGGTTCAGTTTAAGAGTGTTTTCCTGGTATATATAAATTCCTAGGTTCAATCCTCAGCACTGTGACTTAAAAAAGCGATATAAACTGGCATTCAGAAATGCCAAATTTGAAAATTTGAAAAATAAGAAAATTAAGACTAGAGGTAGAAGTTCACGTTTTTCTTGGATGGGCCTTTCTGTACAAACCATGCCCAGTCAGTAGGGAAATGTGTTATATGGAAAGAAGAGATGAGAGATGGATAGAGAATGGGGCTGGTGGGGGGAGTGTACAGTCATTAATTAAATACTGTTGTACAGGTCTTCAAAGTAATATTTTTGTTAGGTCTTTCTGGTACACGATCACAATTACTTTACCTAATAGCCTGGGTCTCTTTCCTTGTATAAAAACAGTTAAGAGAGAATAGAGGCGCCTGCCATAGAGGCGGGCTGGGGTGGGGGGAGGCTTGAAGAGGTGGGAGGGAAACTGAGGACACTGGTGCTGGGAAACTACACAGGTGTGAGAATATTGTAGGACTGAACCCCAATCATGAACAGTTTTGCAATTCTCTATCTCACAGTGATTTAAAAAAATGTAATTTCATATCCTAAAATAAATAAATAAGAGTTAATTAGTTGTAACAGATAATGTTTTGGGCTAATCAAAACGGAAAGATTTACTACCCTGCCCTTTACAGAGAGTATGCTGACTCATAGCTTGAGGCTGGGGGAAACCATATTACCTGGGTTTTAGAAGATTTAACTTTCAAGGCCTGATGTTGCCACAGTTTATACCTATCTAAAAAAAAGTAATCTTTCTGTGTCTATTCTTCATTTGCAAAATAAATGAAACTAAGGACCACAGACTATGAGTCATATTTAGACACATGGCCACTTTTTGTATGACTATGAATTAGAACTTTATCACTGTATCACCGTCATCCCATTGCTCATCAATTTGCTCGAGCGGGCACCAGTAACATTTCCACTGTGAGACTTGTTACTGTTTTTGGTATATCGAATACACCACGGGTAGCTTGCCAGGCTCTGCCATAGAACTTTATATTAAAAAAAAAAATCATCATTAACAACATACAAGTATACACTCGAGCATAAAACAGAAACTGCATGTGGCCTATAAAATCTAAAATGTTTATAATCTGTCTAAACAATGTTTGCTGGCCACTGAATAAGATCAAAGACCGCTTATAACATCTAGCCTTTTAATATGATCTAGCCTTTTAATATGAGCCCAGAACCAGTTCCAGAACCAGAACCAAACCAGGTTTTTGAAATTCTACACCCTTGACTTTCTTTCCTCAACACCCGTTGCCATCACATTTCACTTATGAAACATCTCCATCTACACACAAAGTCCTGTAAGCTCACCTACTTGGGCAGAACCTTTTGAACTACAGCCTATCTGCAATCTGAATCGATTTTCTACCATCGATGACAAATACAAGAGGCTCCTGGTCAAGCTCCCTTACCCCCCCACCCCCGCCCCGGTCCAGTCCTTATCCAGTAGCAAAATGTGAGTATTACATCATTCCAGAATTTAAAAACTTTCTATGCATATCATTTCCATTCACTTTTATTACCTATATTTTTTAATTTATGAATTTCCCTTAGACTACTTTATCTGGACTGTATAGTTTCTGATATGCATCATTTCACCATTCTGAAAATTTAGATTAGGTTTCCTCTTTGATCCATCATTTTGTTTTAAAAAAGGTTATAAACGGAAGAGGCCAGGCAGTCTGGTGAGCAACGCGGCCGGAGAAATGCTCCGGACCCGAATCCGGGCCAACAACACCAGGGATCCAGACGGAGGAGGTACAGCTGGCACCCCTTCTCCGGATGGAACCCTGGCGACACTGAACAGCAACTAACACGGCTCCGGGTTGCGGGACTGGAACACATCCGAGCCGCGGGGGGGCACTGGAGTGGGGCAGCGCCTGCCCGAACTCCAAATGGTCCCGGCCGCCGGAAGTCTCGCCCTCGACCCACCCTCGGCGCCATCTTCCCACCTTCAACAGAGAAGAGGCCAGGCAGTCTGGTGAGCAACGCGGCCGGAGAAATGCTCCGGACCCGAATCCGGGCCAACAACACCAGGGATCCAGACGGAGGAGGTACAGCTGGCACCCCTTCTCCGGATGGAACCCTGGCGACACTGAACAGCAACTAACACGGCTCCGGGTTGCGGGACTGGAACACATCCGAGCCGCGCGGCCGCGTAAGCGGCCGCGCGACCTTTTCTAAAAACTGAAAACATACAATCTTTTAATGACAAACCAATTATCAAATGCTTCCTTAGTAGGGCTGTCTTCCTTGGGGGGAAACTCCAACAACAATAGTGAGTTTTGTTTTGCAATATGGAATGTAATCAAGGTAGAGAGAAAATGAAGTGAAATTCATCAGTTATACAGTTGGGGGGGGCTGTGGCGGGGGTTATACTGGGGATTTTGGTGGTGGAATATGGGCACTGGTGAAGGGATGGTGTTTGAATATTGTGTAACTGAGACATAAACCTGAAAACTTTGTAACTTTCCACATGGTGAAATAATAAAAATTAAAAAAAAAAAAAAAGGTTATAAACAAATTACTTTCCCAATCTCCAGAAAAGAACATTGCCTAAGATGCAATTTTCTAAATAGTCTACATCTTAATGTATTTTTATTCATTTGAATGGTCATAAAATAAGTGAATTAAAAATTCTTCCATTTGTGTATCTTAAAAAAAAAATAAGAACGATATAAATTATCTCAAACTTGCACTAATGCCTAATTCAAGCTGAAACAGCCACAGTTTCAAGTCTGTGTGTACATATACTGACAATCTACCAGACCATTAATAGAGATTAAAGCCAAAAGAGTAAGATCAACTTACCATTGGTTTACCATAAAATGGAAATCCTTGTAACTGCCTTAAGGCATTAGTGGATGAACCAAGCTCCTTAAATATAACAAAAGCTTGTCCCCTCATCTTCATGGTCTTTAGAGCCACAATATCTACCACATGGCCAAACTGAGAAAACAGGGCATACAGGGATCTCTTTAGTTCTGCACAAGAGTAAAATGAAAATAAGTTGCTTGTGAATCAAACAATGGCAAAATTACAACACACTAAATGCCCCCCCTCACGATTCACTTTTTTATGTTAATTTAATTTAAAAAATGTTCCCAGAGGCTATCTAATTTTAAAATACTTGAAATCGCTATATATGAATTGAAACAGATCCAAAACATTTGCAGTTCCTATTTTTAATGGATAGACAAGGAGAGTATCATGCTAAGTGAAATGAGTCAGAAAGAGAGGGACAGACATAAAAGGACTGCACTCATTTGTGGAGTATAGAATAATACCACGAGGCTGACACCCAAGGACAGTAGATACAAGGGCCAAGGTGATTGCCCCATAGCTGGAAGACTGCTTCATGAGCAGAGAGGAGAAGGCAGATGGAATAGAGAAGGGATCACTAAGAAAATGATGGCTGGAGGAACCAGTTTGGATGGGAGATGCATGCTGAAAGTAGATAATGGACCAAACATGATGACCTCTCAGTGTCTGTTTGGCAAGCTATAATGCCCAAAAGTAGAGAGATTATGGGGAATATTGTCTGCCATGCAGGCAGGAAAAGGGTGGGAAAGGAGGGGGGTATACTGGGGATATTGGTGGTGGGGAATGTGCACTGGTGGGGGGGATGGGTGTTTGATCATTGTGAGATTGTAACCCAAACATGAAAGCTTGTAACTATCTCACGGTGATTCAAGAAAATTTAAAAAATTTTTTAAAAAAAATTCTTACACAAAAAGGGACAGCTATATCGAGCACAGAGAAAAAGGACACAAGGGGTATTTTAAAGCGGTGCACTTTTTAAGATGGGAGTAACTGAACATGCTTTTTAGTGAACAATACTTTTAAAAAGCACTTACCTTCTTTTTTAATTTTGTCATTCATATTATTGATATAAATTGTGTGATTTGGTCTGATATCCATATTTGAGTCAAACTTTTCAAGCACCCTGAAGAGACAGTAAATAAGTATGTTACAAAGAACACTAACTCAGACTGCAGCATGGTCAGAGGACACATGCCTAGGACTGGTAACTTTCAAGTCCTCTCAGTCTCAAACGTTGGAAAACTACTCGCAGTAGTAGTCTTTAAAACCTCTGCGGAACTTGACAGCGATCCCTTTTTACAGACACCTTAACACCTCCTGCCTAATGAAATAACTTGTTTTTAGTGAATTTTAGGAGTCGGAAGTTGAAAAAACTAAAAGCTCCAGAAAATGTATGATGGAAAGTAGTAAGGGCATTCATCAAGTTTTTGCTGAGCAGTAGTTCATGTGTACATGCATTTACCAAGCTCACAGCCCCGTCAGGAGTCCCTCCACACTGGCTTGCAAGAATGTCAGCCGAGGGCAAGGCTGGGAGTGCACGGCGGCAGGCGCAGTAACGGACAGGGCCGAAACCCCAGTGTAAGAAGCCCAGTGTGAGTCTAGGCTTCCGACCACATGCCTCCAGCTCCCCACCTGCAGCAACGGCCGCCAGCGGCCGCTCCCCCAGCCCAGGGAAGCTGCTGGCGCACCCCCACCCCCGCACTCAGTCTGCACAGTGGCCCTGAGCACGGCCCGTTATCTCTCCTCTCCGGGATTACTCGACACCCCCACCGTGCTCCAGCGTCTACACTGCGTGCGGGTGCAAGCTGGGGCCTTGTCACTTCTCTGGTGCTCGACTTAAGTCTGTCCCACTCACTGCCGTGAACCCTCGGAGGGGGCGGCTGCCGCCTACGGGCCGTGCCGGTGCCGCACGGCTCAGGACCCCCGAACGGAACGACTGGGGCGCGGCCGGCACAAGCCGAGGGGAGGGCGCCCGGGGGCCGCACGCGCGCTCGCGGGGCGGAAGGACGCGAGTCCGCCTGCGCGGGGGGCTCCCGCCTCCCGGACGCCCGCACCTCGCTCGACACCCGACTCCGGCCCACCCCGACGGCCGGGGTCCCGGCGGCCCCGCCTCCGCGCAGCCCTCGCAATCCCGCCCCCCTCCCACCGTCCACTCCCGGCACCCACTGGGAGCCCCGCTGCGCGCAGCAGCGAGCGCGGCCTGGGAAGGAAAGGCGCTAGGGACCGAGCCCGACTCACGGAAGACGGCGGACGGCGCGCGGGGCGGAAGCGGGACGGCCGGCGGAAGGGGCGGGACCGCGCGCCTCAATCGAGCGCCGAGCCGCCGAGGAGCCGAGCGCCGAGCTGATCGATCCCCGCTCTCGAGTTTGCGCATGCGCTCCCGGCGCGCGGGAAGGTAGAGCCGGGAAGGGGCTGGTGGCGCCTCTGCGCTGCGGAGAGCACAGCAGGGCTACAGGGCTGCCCTTGGGAAGGGCGCTGGCCTCGCACGCAGCACACCCGGCTTGGATCCCCTTAGGGTGCCTCGAGCTCTCCAGGTGATTCCTGAGCTCCAAACTTGGAGGAAGTCCCGAGCTCTGCCGGGTGTGGCCCCCAAACCAAAATTAATAACCCCTCAGTGACTGCTTTTTTTTTTTCTTAATTGATCAATTTTATTTTTTGTTTTGTTTTGTTTCTTTATTTTTTAATGAATCACCGTGAGATCTATTTACAGACATAAACTTTCGTGCTTACATTTATTTCAGTCATACAAAGATCGAGTACCTATCCCTCCACCAGTGCCCATTCTCCACCACCAAAGTTCCCAGTAGCCCTCCCCACCCTCCCCATCCCAGGCACATTCCTTTTACATTCCTTTTTATTCTCTCCCTCCTTTAGGGTGTTGTGGTCTGTGATGCAGCCGTTAAGTGGCCATCATGTTCTGGTCTTTAGTCTACTTTCAGCACAATTTCCCATTCTGAGTGGGTCTTCCAAGCATCCTTTACTTGGAGGTCCCTGCTCTATCTGAGCTGCCTTTTTCTCCAGCATGTGAGGCCAGTTTCCAAGCTCAACGACTCCTTTTTATCACAGTAGTTCTGCCTGGCTTTATCCTGTGCACTTCTGCTCTCCACTTTCCAAACAATGTATATAGACATACACATACTAAAATTATTATAGCTAGGGTTATGTACTTACAACAGTGTTGACATTTATGCGTTGGTTGTATGGAATAAGGACAGGCAAAATTTTAATTGAAAGGAATACCCGCGCTGCTCTAGTCGGGCGTTCTAGTTTAACTCCACACGTTCAGTTGCAGTAAATAGTTCTACAGAACTATTTATTCAAATAGCCTCACACTACCCTGGTGTCAGCGGGCCTTCTCTGGGCTCTTTCTTGCACAGTGGTTTAACGTCCATTCAGATCCTTTCAGCCAGTACCTCCTTCTAAATCTGATTCCAGGAATGTTTTAGGGAACTTTTCAACATTCAATTAATGAGCTTCAAGTTCAGATGTCTCTCAATTTGTGGTCCCAAAGCAAAAGGAATTGCCTTATTGCAACCAGGCTTGAGGAATACACAATAGGAAAATAAAAGAGGACGTTCTCAGACACAAAATAAATGATTCCCAAGTGCTATTTCTAAATTATGACTGTAACTGGGATGGAGGAATGAAGGAGCCAGGTAGGTTGGTTTTGTACACAGAATTTTAAAAATAATTCTAAATAAATCACTTAAAGAGGTTGAAAAGAAAGTTTAAGTAGTGCTTGTATCACTTGTATCACTTGTCATCCCGTTGATCTTCGGTTTGCTTGAGCGGGCACCAGTAATATCTTCATTTGTCCCTGTTGCATGCTAGTGTAGCCCTGTGGCATCTGCTCACTCCAGGAGCATGAAGAGCCTCAAACCGTTTGGTTAGGGTTTTGATAAAGAAGTCTGACCATCTCATAGGTGGGCGGCCATGCAGCCTTTTGACATCTGTGGAATCCAGTCAGTAACAGCTCTAGTACAGCTGTCATCTAGCTAAATCGCATTATGTGTCTGGCCCATCTGATTTTCGACGTCTTGGCAAATGAGACAGGGATTCTTATTCTTGATTGTCAACAGAGGTCGGAACTCTGGATTCCTTCTCTCACTTGAGTGAAACATGATACGCCAAGCATAGCTCTTTCCATTCTTCTTTGGGAGACCTGAATAGCGTTCTCATCCTGTTTTCATAGGGCCCAGGTCTCTGAGGATTATGTTAGTGCAGAAAGAATGGTGGAGTCAAAAAGATGTGCCCAGAGCAGGATGTTCTTTATCCTCTTAACCACTTCTTCGATGCTCATGAAGGCGTTCCATACCTCTCTCTTTCTCTTGCAAAGCTCAGGTGCCAGGTTGTTTGTCATGTTGAGTTCTCAACCTAGGTACACATAACTGCTGCATTTGGAGATGTTCGTTCTGTTGAGGGCAAATGAAACATCAGGAACTAGTCTGTTTCTCATGAACATTGTCTTGGTGGGATTCAGCTGTAGTCCGACCTTTTCACACTCAAGGTCGAAGTCAGCCAGCATTCGTGCTACTTGGCTGATATTTGGTGTTATGAGAATGATGTCATCAGCGAAGCGGAGGTGGTGTAATTGCCGACTATCTATCTTCACTCCCATTCCTTCCCATTCCAGTCATCACATTATGTTCTCGATGGTGGCACTGAAGAGTTTTGGTGAAATGGTGTCCCCCTGCTGAACACTCTCTTTACATCAACGATCACTTCTTTGTAGAATGGTGAGATCCTGGTGGTGAATCCATAATACAGCTCAGAGAGGATCCTGATGTATTGAGTTTGAACACCCTGTTTGGCTAGGGCTTCAATGACTGCTTCAGTCTCAACAGAATCAAAGGCCTTTTTTTTAAATCAATGAATGTTAGACAGAGAGGCATTTTGAACTCTCTCGAAACCTCAATGAACTCGATCACCATAAAGATATGGTCGATTGTGCTGAATCCTTTTCAGAACCCGGCTTGCTCACATGGTTGTCTTCCCTCAAGTGGTCTGCTATTCCAATTCAGGATGACTCGAGTGAATAACTTGTAGATGATGGACAACAGGCAGATTGTGCGATAGTTGCAAATGTCATGGATGTCTCCCTTCTTGTACAACAGGACGGTCCTGATGGTTTTCCATTGATATGGAAACTTGCATTCAGACAGGTAGTGTGTAAAGAGCCGAGCCAGTGTATTGACGAGTACTGGCAGCAGATTCTTCAGGTGTTCGGGTCTGACCTTGTCTGGACTGGGTGCTGTACTCGTCTTTACCGACAAAATGGCGTGTTGGATTTTGGAAAGGAGAACGCTGGGAATGAGATATCCATCCTGCAGAATTTGGTATGTGGGCAGGTAGACGTGGCTATTAAAAAGAATTGAGTAGAAGTCATGGATAACTTTTTCCATTGCCCTTCTGGAAGATGTGATAGATCCATCAGGGCACTGTAGGGCAGTCATCTTGGTCTTATAGTTGGCAAAGGACAGGCGGATGTTGCGAATACTTTTCCCGGCTTCTGCTGCATCAGCCATCATTGCTGCTCTTCTCTCTTTGAGGTCTTCCTTTATCGCTTCTCTGCACAGCTTTGCAAACTTGGATGTTAGTTTGTGATTGCCTGAGAGTCGTGCCAGACCACATTGGCGAATGAGCTCGAGAGTTTCCGAAGACAAGCTACTTTTTCGGAATTCCTCACACAATCATGGAGATACTGAACCAGTCGATCATATTCCTCGTCGATGTTGTCAACGATGCCATCTTCCCATATTGCTGCAGTAGTGCCAAAGAGTTCTCGTCTTAAACTTTGCAGTCCTTTCTCCCTGCTCCGTGAAGTAGAATTTTGCACGAAGGAGACGGTGGTCTGATTCTGTTTGGAATTTTGGGACAACAGCAATTTCAGTCAGGCAAAGCCATCAATTGAAGATGATGTGGTCAATTTCATTGTGTAACTGTCCACCAGAAAACTCCCTTGTCCAATGTTTAGATTCGGTCTTCTGGAACTGCAAGTTACCATGGATGATCTTGGTAAAAACGATGAACTCAGTCTCTCACCCTGTTTGTTCCATTTTAGGCCGTGGATCCCGATGTGGAGTTCTTCGGGTGACCTTCTAGGTCCTATCTTGGCATTAAAATCACTGACAATGACCTTGTAGAAGGTGTGGTCTTCTTTTTAGAACTTCTCCAGCTCCATGTAGAACTTCTCAATTTCTTTTTCATCATAGTTGGATGTTGGTGCGTAGAAGACGAAGATAGAAACTGCTCGCAATGAGCCACATCTATTCAAATGTAAGCATCTGATTTGGGTTGTTAAGAATTCAAGCAAATCAATGCTCATGGCTAAGTTCATGCTGACAAGGACACTGATACCACCGACGCCTCTACTGTCGCATGTTCTGAGGAACAGTTCTTCTCCAGTGTCGAAAACAGTGTGATGTGTTCAATGCCTTCTCGTCTAAGTCAATCCAATGATTTCGTACTTGATCTTCTGTGCTTGCACTATCAGGTCCTCGATGGATGCTTCCAATGCCAGGGTACGTGCATTAAAAGTGCCAACAGTCATTTTAGTCCTTCTTTGTTTTGGCAGTCTAGTTCAGCCCAGAGATTTTATCAGCCTCTACTTGTTCATCCTTCTTAACACTGATGTGTTTGGGGCTCTTCTAGGGTCAGGGGAATGAGGCCCATTGTTGCTACTGGTTTTGGCATATCATATACACCACGGGTAGCTTGCCAGTCTCTGCCGTGTGGGTAGGATACTCTCGGTAGCTTGCCAGGCTCTCTGAGAGGAGGCATCCACTCACCATTATAGGTGTTCTGATGGCTCACACCATATTGGGTGTGAACCTATCAAATATGGTGCAGTAATGATGGAAAATTGGTAGGAAGTGTTTATGATGTGTCAGCCCCTGAAGAATTTAGCTGGCGCCAGCAGTGTGGGTCTTAATGCTGTGACCCCTGGGTCATCGCAGATTGGTGCAAGCAGACAGAGGACCTCTGTTTCCAGATCCCGTTGAGCCTAGAGCCCAAGGTCACAAAGTTATGTATTACCTGGTTCTGTGGAACTTCACTCTTGCGTGAAGCTTTGCCTGAGAGTCCAGAAAAGCAGCCTGGAGTGTGGCGGCAGTTGTGTAGTGGAGCTCGGCTTAACGCAAGATTATTTCTTTTTTTCCCCATTCACGACCTCACGTGTATAAAATAGGTACATAAATTAAAGATTCACTGAAAATAAAGTATAAACTTATTTTTACAGTTTGTTTTGAGCACCATGGTTTACAAAACTGTTTTGGAATGGTTGTGTACATAAAGCTTTCAGCACCACACCCTTTACCATTTGCACCTTTCCTCATCGTAGCATATTCACAATAGCTAAAATCTGGATCCAGCCCAAATGACCTAGTGTAGATGACTGGATACAGAAACTCCGGTACATATACAGAATGGAATACTACTCTGCTATAAGAAAAGATAATATTTGTCATTATAATGGATAGATAAAATTTGTTACTATAATAGATAGATAGTGCAATTTCTCACTATAATAGACAGATAAGATGGTTGATCTTATCTATCTATTATAGATAGAATAGATAGATAAGATGTCTCTAAATGGGTCTTTTATTGATGGTGCAGTTAGAATTTTATCAAAGACCTGGCAAATGGCATGAGATATCATATGTCCAGGCTTTTATATTATTGCATACTAAGAATCCATCTCAGAAGGGGTCTTTCTGAATAGCTCACAGAAGAGGAAAAGTCTTATTCATTCTCACTAAGAGTTAAGGCTGGTGAAAATGGAAAGTTTTATTTCTTTTCTTCTGCAGCTGCTTCTGTACTCTTGCAGCCACACTGCCACCTCTGTACTCTCAGCACTGCCTCTGCTGATTTTCTTGTTGCTGGTAATAACCTTACCTGCCATTTAAAGAGAGAATTGACTAGTTCCCTTCAATACCAAGAAGAGCTTGGGAGTTTAGTTTTGTCTTCATTGTAATGTGTGTAACTCTAACTTGGTCAACCTAGTATTCTGGAAATGACACATCTTCTAATTTAAAATGTACTGATGTGGGGGGGCTGGAGCGATAGCACAGTGGTTGGGCATTCACCTTTCACGTGGCAGACCTGAGTTCAATTCCTCTGCCCCTCTCGGAGAGCCCGGCAAGCTACCGAGAGTATCGCACCCACACAGCAGAGCCTAACAAGCTACCCGTGCGTATTGGATATGCCAAAAACAGTAACAATAAGTCTCTCAATGAGAGACGTTACTGGTGCCTGCTCGAACAAATCGATGAGCAATGGGATGACAGTGACAGTGACAGTGACTGATGTGGGGGAGGGAGAAGGGATAGTACCAAGACTGAGGTGTATTTCTGACAAGCAACCAATCCCAATTCAATCCTGGGACCATCAAGTTCCCTAAATATCATCAATGTGACCCTGCAGGCCTCAAAGCACTGCTTGGGTGGCCTGACAATTCTTGACCCTGCAGAACTGAGCAGCACCCCCGGTTCTCACACTGAATCTCTTGTCTGATAGCTGGGCCTACTTCGGTAGCTGAGAAGTGCCCCTGAACACCCCATGGGAGCTCCCCACCCAAAAACATGGATTCCAGTTCTACATTTCTTGAAGTTCTAAAATTCTTGGTCTTGGAAAAGAGGGGGTTCACACCTGTCTGTTCTCAGGGTTTACTCCCGAATGCACTCAGGGATCAGTTCCATGGCAATTTGGGGACCATGTGGGGTGCTGGGTATCAAATTTGGGTTGGCTGCATGCAAGACACGCACTATCTCTGCAGCCCTAGCAATTTTGAAATTAAGCACTGGGGGTGCTTTGGTATGTGGTTCAGTGGTATAGTGCCTGTCTTGCATTTAGAAAGCTCTGGATTTTATCTGACAGAGAGAGAGAGACAGAGAAGCAGAGACAGAGAAGCAGAGACAGAAGGAAAGTAGGAAGGAGGGAGGGAGGAGGGAGGAGGGAGGGAGGGAGGGAGGAAGGGAGGGAGGGAGAGAGAATAAAACAGATCTGGCCACATAGAGGCCACGACCTTATTTTCTGTACTATTTCTCCAGCTCAAGAAATTGTATTTTAGGGATTGGAAAAAACTCTAAATGTTCTATGAACTCTCATCTTTTGTATTTTTTGTTCTATTTAGAGCTAACTTTGAGAAGTTAGTTTCTTTGCTGTCTTTGAGAAAATTAACATGTTAGATCCTTAGTATTTTTAACTACTTAGCAAATAGACAGAGACCAGGTGTCCAGGGGTGGCAGGTCCCCTTGGAATGTTGCAGGTGAGAACAAAGGGGCCATTCCAAAGACGGCCATTGGCCAGTACCACACATGTCCCTGCCTGCAGGGTTACCCTGTCCCATTACAAGGCTTTTTTTTGCTGTGACCTGGAGTTCCTCTAATAAGACCCATGAGAGTGGGGTGGACCCCAGTAGGGCTCCATACATCCACCTAACCTCCTCCATTGTAAGATCTAGAACCAGGCTTCTGATGAAGGGGCTCGCTTGAACAAAGGGGGATACAGCTAAATGATCATTCTGAAAGGTGTTGATCTGATTTGACCATGGCATGCGACAAGAGACACAAGGAACCTGTTTTCTGAGGCCACCCAGCATGCTGATACCTGAGGGACACTCCTTCCCATCATGTCCTAACTCAACCTGAAAGGCCAAACTTGCCCATTCAAGTGAAACACTCGTACCCAGGACTGAGGCAGTGCGCCCATGTCAGGCCAAGCAGAGCCCGAGCAAGTTGGGAACCAGAACCAGAGTTTCTGTGGGTGCGCCCCTCCTTCCACGTTCCTAAACATCCCTGAAGCACCCCTTGAGCACCGATCGACTTGGGATGACGTGCAGGACAGGACTTACCCCAGTAGGCAGATGGCAGGCCCGGGAGGTTCTGCCCACTGTCTCTGCAGTTGTTCTTCTTCTCCTGGGAACAAATCATTTTCAACCTCATACTTGTCAAGCTGCAGAAAAGCAAAGTGACACCTGCTTGAGCCTCTTATTCACATCCCGCTGACATCAGCTCTCTTGTACTCGTCTCCATGGGAGGAACCAGTGGGCAGGAGGATGGTGTTTGTCCCGAGGAGGGGAGCACTAGGGGTACTGGGCCAGAGTCCCCAGGAATCCCCGGAGGGCAGCAGCTACTGGGTGACACTGGCTGAATTCTTGGGTGGGTCTGGAAAGAGCCCAGGGGCTCATCAGCCAGACACACACACACACACACACACACACACACACACACACACACACACACACTGGCCACTAATGGGTCATCAAAGGGCCTTGGGCTAGACCCAGGAACCAGGTCCCAGCTGGTTCTTACGATTTTCCTGGCTCTAGCCAGCTGCAATTTCCTTTTATTCTCAAGGGTCTCCACCAGGGATGAGGGTAGGGGCCTCCTATCTCCACTCCGGTTGTCCATGAGGATTTCTCCTAATGAACAGCGGTGCTTTGAGAGGGTGCCACAAGAGGCTGAGGCCGCACATTTATAGAGGGGGTTCATGGGTGTGGTCCAGGTTCTGCAACCCCATTGGCCAGTGAGAATTCCAAGCACCCTTGGGACCCCTGGTTTCCACGTCCTACAGCCCAGACAACAGTGACATCACAATGGAGGCTGCACCCACTCGTGCTCATGCAGCAGCTCGGCCTGAGGGAAGCTCCTCACCCCCACCCCAAGAACCTCGCCACTCCCCCTTCCCCAACATGGCTCTGAACGGCAAGACAGAGTGGGCAAGAGCGTCCTCAGAGGGAAAGTGCACTATTCTATGCCCTGACCCTTCCCGCCTTGCCATCCTTCAGTCCACTACTTTCTCAATCCCAGAAATCATGTCCAGAGGCCCCTAATCTTAATCTCTTTACTACATTTCTGCCCTCTCAATATGTGTTTCTAACATTTTCATTCTAACCTCTGCTGAAGTGTGAAACCGTTATAAAGAACACTTACTGGTAGGAGCTTCCCAGGCTTCAGAATCTGAAGTATCAGCCCTGTCTCTCCCTCTGTGGGCAGCCAAGAGTTGGCTGTGTGGACAGAGCGCTAGCTCAGGGTTCTCACTGCATGATGGTTCTCAAGAGAAGCAGCACGTGGACATTCAAACTGTTGGGGTCTGCGGTCAAAGGAACGAGTGCAGCACAAATGCGAAAGTTCAACAGAACTTTATTTTGTGCTAAGCACAGAGTCCAGATACTGATGGATCAATCTCAGGGTCACCTCCCCAGAGAGCAAGCTAGACTCTACATCTCGGAGCCTCTTTTATACCCCAAACCCCAACTGTCAACCGACCAATTCCCTGCTTGGTAGGCCTCGGGGCAATTAGGGACTTTCTGACTCGAGATTGGTTGCCCTTTCTGGGTCTGTTAATTCAGTGATTTCCTTCTCTCCCCTATTGGTGCCCCAGCTGCTGAAGGAGGTGGTCATTCCAGCTAGGTGGGCTTAGCTGGGCCCTGACACAAACATGAGGCCAGCATAGCTTCAAGGACAGGAGTACAAGCTTTGCCTACGGAAGGCCTAGATTTGATCCCTAGACCACCTGGTACTCTGAGTATGCCAGGAACAATCCCTGAGCACCCTGCCTGGAGAAGCATCTGAGCACTTATTGGTGTGAAACACATCCCAGAAAAGAGGATTGTTGTAGGCCTTTGATACATTGAGAAGTAGAAACTGGGTGACTGTACATGGTGTGCTTGTGCCTAGGCTTAAGAACTGTTGTAACCACTCCCCGGCTATCCAGCTACACTGGTCCCAAAGAGAAATCCAGCCCCCCCCCCCCCCGGGAGCCCTGGCCTCCACCCCCACACCCCAGAGAACAGGGGCATCACAATGGAGGCTGCACCCCTCTAGCTGGGCCTGAGGGAAGCTTCCCCCAGGTTTCTCAGCATTCCTGCTTTCCCAACATGGGGGCTCTGAACGTCCAGCCGAAGAGGGGGCAAGGAGCATCCTCAGAGAGAAAGTGCATCATTCTATGCCCCGACCCTTCCCTCCCTGCCCTAGTTCAGTTATGGACTGTAGCTGGTACTGGAAGTTGTTCCTCATCCTCAGATTTATTGCTGAGAAAGTGGGGGAGGCAGGTGAAGCCTTGATTCTGTGTAAATTTTGCCCTGCTTGTTTGCTAGCTTGTAATTAACTGAAGTGAATGAACCGAAAACTGATGGTATTTTTTGCAACCTATGAACCCCACAAGAGGGCTTGGCTCATCAAAATTCATGTGAAATCTCTTGATTATTAAATTCTTAAACATTGTTTTCACCACATGGCAGGACTGTGCCTACTGATGCTGGATTTTAGCCACACAGAGGTTCATTACATTTGTATTAGTATATTTTGACTTTTATTAGTGAAATTTTTTGAAATAATAATAATAACTATGTTAGTGATTGAAATAATGTGAGACAAATAATAAACAGCATTTTTTTGTTCTACCTAGAGTTTATTCTTTTGAGGCGGAGCGATAGCACAGCGGGTAGGGCATTTGCCTTGCACGCAGCCGACCCAAGTTTGATTCCTCCGTCACCCTCGGAGAGCCTGGCAAGCTACCGAGAGTATCCTGCCCACATGGCAGAGCCTGGCAAGCTTCCTGTGGCAAATTCGATATGCCAAAAACAGTAACAACAAGTCTCACAATGGAGACGGTACTGGTACCCGCTCAAGCAAATTGATGAACAATGGGATGACAGTACTAAGGCTAGGCTGAATTGCTGAAGACAGAGGAGTGTGGAAACTAGAACTTTAAAGGACTTAGGTATCACTTATCTAGGTGTCTAATGATTGGGGAGAAGTCCCTTGGTGTTTATTTATGTGCTGTGTCTTGTGTTCGTGTTGTGCGCTATATTATATGATTTTGAGATTTGTCTGTGAATTCTAGGGTCCTTGGAATCCCAAGGTTTGGAGATGATTCTTTTCATGTTTCTGTGTGTTGTAATATCTAGATTCTGTCTATTCAGTTGTTATACAAAGAAGTTCTCAAGAACAAAAAATATCTCAGTAAAGTGGTTATTAAAAGACTTCTCTGAGTTTTGAAGATCAAGCTAAATTTAAACCTGTAGAAAGAAATACTTTAGACTGATAAGGTCTAGGAACTACAGAAAACAAGATAAGCTATCTTAGTCTTTTCTTTTCTTTTCTTTTCTTTTCTTTTCTTTTCTTTTCTTTTCTTTTCTTTTCTTTTCTTTTCTTTCTTTCTTTCTTTTTTTTTTTAACCAGAGAACTATGCTTTTTTTTTACCCCCAGGAAAGGAAAATCAAGAGATTAGATTAAGTTGCTAGTCTTTTGTCTTTTCCCCCCTTAGTTGAAGGAACTGGACTTGATCTCTTAGTTTCAAAAATTATGGAATAGCTATAATATTCCGTAATTTTATTTTTTCATTTATTTATTTTTTTAATTTGTACTGAATCACCATCAGATATACTGTTATGAAGTTGTTTGTGATGGGGTTTCAGTCACACACAATGTTCTATAATTTTATAGGTTAGATTTATCTTTCAGTCTGAGATCCAGATTTACCTGGATTAATTCTGCAGTCTGAGATCCAGATTCCACTAGGAATTAGGCATTTTTTTAATCTTACAAATGAAATAATGATTTCAGCAACATTAACAAGAATCATCTTGAGTCAGAGGTACATCGTGAGTCAAATTAAATAAAAGAAAATGCTTCTGTGTATGTGTTTACAAAAAAAGAGAAAACAGATTTCTCTTTGTATATAAATTTATGTTTTCATATCTCTCTCACTTTATTTTGCTTCCAAGTAAAGCAGTTAAAATATCTATAACTGGGATATTATGACCTGATCATTTTTCTGAATGAGAACTGGTTTCAAATTTAGGCTGAAACAGAGGTCTCTAAAAGCATAAAATTAGATATTTTAGCATAAAAATTAGCATAAAAATTTTTATTCTACCTGCATTTGCTGGTCAGATATAGTTCATATCATCTAAATAGGTAAAATTGGTCTTACAAGGTTTTTTAGGTATGGAGACAAAATTGATATGGAGACAAAATGAGGTTGCTTGTGCTAATGGCAGTGCAATTTCCAGATCAGGTAAACAAAATTGAGATGTAAAGATCAAGCCAATTGATAGAACTTTCTAGAAATGTTCTCTGAGATTTTTTGTAAATTAAAATTTTTAGAGTTATTTAAAGAGAGGCTATAGAAAAGATTATCTGGGCTAGTTAATTATTACAGATTGTCATAATTAAAACTCCACTATTGATAATGCTGAAGCCATAGCACCACCTTAGTGAAAGAATAGAGATCTCTACTTTGAAAGTTTGTCTTATTATTTTCCACATTTCTTGGACAAGTAAAGTTCTAAATTTCAGTAAGGAATTTGTTGAGTTTCTTGAGCATTTTGTGAAAATACCACCCATTGTACTTACTTTATTATTATTAGTTTAGTAATTGGGAAACTACTCAGTACCAGGGACTCACAAATCTAAATTCTTAGATTTTTAAATTTAATTTTTTTATTTTGGCACCTAGATTCACAATATTGTTAAGGATAGGGTTTTATGCATATAGTATTCTAACATGACACACGATTCCCTTCCACTCTCCTCAATCCCCTTTCCCCTCACCACACAAAGCTCAGTTCTGTAGAACCAGTTCTCAGATTAATTTTCTTTTAGAATGGGGATGAAGTCTTTAAAAAGTGATTATAAAGAATATATAGATGTGCTTTAACAAAGAAAGATAATAAATGGATGCATTATTGTTGGGGGCAAAGAAGAACTTTTTTCTTAAAATTAAACTGGTTATAAAATGGAATGAAAAGCTGTAAGGACAGAATTAATATCAAATGAGTGTATAAAAGGTTTGAGAATTGTTTTTAGTGAAAGAAACAATGTGTGACCAAGCTGAATTTAATCAAATAAACTATAAAGACCTTAAAATTGAATTTTATTTTGCTGTGCTTTTGCTTTTGGGGTCCCACCTGGAAGTGTTCAAGTGTTATTCCTGGTGGTGTTCAAGAGGACCATGTGGTGCCAGGGACTGAACCCAGAGTTCCTACATGCACAGCATACGCTCAATCCACTGAGCTTGCTCTCCAACACTTAAATTTAGGTTTTATTTGTAGTACATTTAAAAAACATAAAATTTTAACCTGTCTTTGATAAAAGTAAGAAAGAAAATTGAAAAACTGTATTTGTAAACTCAAAGTGCGGAGTGCTCAACACATGCGTTCGGCGGCAGAGAGCTGCCTCCCCGGCTTCTTCAGCAAGGGAACAAAGAGTGGGGGACCACATAGTGATTGTCAAAATGGCCCATTTAATGCAGAGCTGCTAGTCTACTTACAGAACATCTGAAGGGGGTCGAGGTCTAAGTGTGCATGTAGGTGTGATGGATCATTTACAGAGATAAAGTGTTTCAGTGGAGGCAATTTTCTTGGGGCGATTAACTTAAGGAGACACTGTCTCCCAGGAACATCTATATTGCTTTCCTCCTTCCCTTTAGTTGTAGATATTAAATAATTAAGTTTATTCTTATTAATACTTGCAGTTACTTGAATAAACACAGTAAGAGATACAGATTCCAAACTTAGTTCTCTGGACTCAGAAGGCAAGGCTGCCGGACTTCCAGTGTAAATCCCAGACTAAGTCCTCAGGCTAGTTCAGTTTGTCCTTCCCCATGGGGGGAAGGGGACCTGTTTTGTAAGTCATAACAGCTTGCATCACGGCCATGCTTTTATGTTTTCTAGACCACTCATTCGATGCCAAGGTAGCTTCGCCACTCACCCTGGTCCATCCCAGTCCCACAGGACCTCTCTTTGTGGGGTGTTAAGAGTTATGGGAACTGAAGCCTGAGTCAAGTAATTATGATGGATACCCAAGAGTAGATATATTTCAGTCAATAAGCTCCCAAATATTAGGAGCATAGCATTAACGTTCTTTCTGTGTTTAAGCAAAGAATATTGGTCTATAATAAAATATGAACAGGCTGTAGGGGAAAT
The DNA here is from genome assembly GCF_027595985.1 of Sorex araneus. Lineage (NCBI taxonomy): Eukaryota > Metazoa > Chordata > Mammalia > Eulipotyphla > Soricidae > Sorex > Sorex araneus. Next base: position 137,634,903 of record NC_073304.1, on the reverse strand, counting down.
AGAAAAGCAAATAATTCACTATTAATACAAAGTCCAGAATTCCTAGAAGTTTGACTTATAAGTGACCACCCCTGTCTTAGGGAACTGTGACAATGAGAAGTAGTAAAACACAAAGGAAAGGTTAAAGATAAACTCAGGGGATTAGGAGTGCTCACAAGAGCACTGTAAGCTTGTGGGGAGGGGAGGAAAAAGGGCAATTTGATCAAGCCTGAAACACTGAAAGTTAATATACAACAGTAGTCAGCTTTTTCAGACAATAAATTATTAAATTTGTCTGCTTAATAATTAAGATGCTATTAAAATAACTATATTTAGTTTTAGTTTTATCATTAGTTATTTAATTTAGTAGAACTTGTCTTAGTTTTAAGAAAGCTAAGTGCTATTCACAGTTTGGAAACTTTGGTACTTTTCTTAAACAGGTGATTGAGTATCGTTTCATGGATATCTGTGTTATAAACCTAATAACTTCTGAAAATGTTCTCACTAATTCTGATAGTTTAGAGGATTTTATGTCACAATATTGAGTAAACTTCCTTGTGAACTGTATTACAATAAGATTGTTAAAATGTGAGTAGTTTTAAAGCCTTTTGCAATTGATAGAATTGTCTGAAAGATCTGTGTTCAAAGAAACTCTGGTAGAAAAAATTTTGATAGATATCTTAGTGGATAGATTTGTCATGGAACTGAAGATAAAATTGCAATGCTTATAGAAAAATTGGAAACTCAAAATTTCAAGAGATAAAGATTTTCATATAATTTTGAATATAATTTTGACCCACAGAAATTTAAAAAATTATGTTAAGTAGAACTGAAACATTTGCTTTTCTGTCTTCTTGGCAATTTTATTTATTTTTTATTATTTATTTTTTTAATGTAGGAGTACTGCTACTTATTCAGCCATTGATTAAGCTGATTGAATTGGGCATAAACTCCACATTCACAATCACAATCAATCAATCACACTATCCCTTTAATCACCGATTTCTTGGGCGGGCTCAGTAACATTTCATTTCGTCCTTTCCCTGAGATCTTAGGAGTCTATTTCGACTTGGCCCTCCTAAGGATGTTGCACTGGGGGGCTCTTCAGGGTCAGGGGAATGAGATCCAGCTTATTACTGGATTTTGCATATGAATACACCATGGGGAGCTTGCAAGGCTGTCCCATGGGGGCAGGAAACTCTCAGAAGATTGCCAGTTTCTCCTAGAAGGAGAAGTAGGCTAAAGCAGCCACGCGCTTCTGAGAGCTTGCTTTTAAGTCTCTGGATGTTGACCATTGATGGGATTACATACACCTGGGTTCCTCTGCCGGTACCTTCATGCATGAGGCCTGTCCGAACGTGTAGAGAGGAGCCTCCAGCATGGCTGCAGCTAGGTTCCGGTGGTCTTCGGCTGCCGGGAGCTCTGCTTGGGGTGGGGAGGGAAGCTGGAGCCCATCCCCTCCGAGGGGCCCCGGGGAAGACAGCCAGGCGTGCAGGCAAGAGACTCCACATTACTTTTTAAATTTTTTTTTAATTTTATAAGTTAGTTCACAATGTTTGATTATCTTCAATATTCAAACAACATTCTCACCACCATTACACATTCCCACCACCAAATTCAGGATATTTCCATCCCAAGCCCCAATCCCTGTCCCAAAACACAACTGAAATAGTATATTTTGTATTGTCTGTTATGAAAAACTGCTGAACATGTTTACCAAAAAGTGTTCATACAGGAAACAGTGTAAAGATTGTTCTATTTTGGCAGGAGCCATTAAGACATTCTATAGAATATCACTAACATGTTGTTAAAGTTTGCTTGATGTGAGTTTTGGTATATATATCTGAAAATATGCATATATGCATATATGCATATATATATTTCCCTTTATGATTTATTGCCTACCATCTGAACCCCATCAAATGTGGTGTGTTAATTATGGAGAATGGTAGAGAGTGGTTTATGATGGTCCGTGTGGCTGCAAAAGCAGCTTCATGGTCCAGGGAAATGTTTACTCATAGGTGAGGCTCTGCCTGAGCACGTGGGGAGCAGTCTTGAGACTGGCAGCGGTTGGGTTGTAGGGGGTTTTGGCTGCCGGGGCTGGGTCCCTTGGGGCGGGGAAGGCTCTCACCTGGCCTCCTCTGGGGTGCCCTGTGTGAAACAGCCTTGTGCGGAGTCCAGTGGCATGGTTATGGGAGTCTCATGTTATGCTCCCTTTTGGGAGAAGCAGCCATGTGATCTGGACAGTGGCCGAAGATGAGATTATCTGGCGCCAGCAGGAGGTGGCTTATGGTCATGATCCCTGGGTCACTGGAGACTGGGGAAAGCGGGCAGAGGATCTCTGCTCCTGATCCTGTTGAGCCCAGAGTCCTAGGTCACAAAGTTTCCATTTTACCTGGGTTCCATAGGACTTCACTCTTGTGTGAGGCTCTGCAGGAGCGTCTGGAAAGCGGCCTTGTGCATGGCGGTGGTTGAGTTGTGAAGGTTTTTGGCTGCCGGGCTGGGTCCCTTGGGGTAGGGAGGGCTCTCACCTGCCCCTCTCTGGTGTGCCCTGTGTGAAACAGCCTGGCGCAGAGTTGGTGGTATGGTTTTATGGGGGCCTCATGTTATGTTCCCTTTTGGGAGAAACAGCTTTGTGATCTGGACGGTGGCCAATCTCCACATTACTTTTTTTAAAATTCTATTCAATGTTAATTTTATTTTATTATTTTGTTATTTCCCCCCCACTTTTTTGATTCATCGTGAGATGCAGTTACAAAGCTTTCATGTTTGAGGTTCAGTCGTACAGTCATCAAACACCCATCCCTTCACCAGTGCACATTTTCCACCAATGAAATCCCCAGTATTGCCACACCCCCACCCCCGTTCCAACTCTTCCCCGGCTTGTGTTGAGCTTATATAGTTGAGCCGGTGATGGTTTTTGGGTGTGTCTCCCACATACCTAACTTTTGGCCGTTTAATTTCTTGGTGAACTTGGTCCCATGTTGTTGGGGTCCAGCCAAAGGAACAGCGAAAATTTTGGGGTATCAGGAATCCTGAAGCAACCATCAGGCTGCTGATGCACTTGCCCCACAGGTACAGGTTGACCTGATGGTGGTACCATACCCCCTCTTGGCAATTTTAGCATTTTGTAAAATACTTCATAGAAATATGTTGTTTGCTTGAATAGAGAAAGAGATCCTTTCTCTATGTACCAGATATTTTGCAAACTTTTTACATTATGAGGTTTTGTCTATAATGTCAGAAACAAATTCTATTTTAGAAATTAAGATTTACCTCACCAAAAAGGAAAAGTTTAGTGTCCTATTAAAAGGACTGTAATCTATTGCAGCTATATATAAAAAAAATAACCCCTTGGAAGAGCCAAGGACCACAGAACATTTTGAAATCCCTGGACTTAGTAATTCCTAAAGTCAAGAGTTGCAGGTGAGCTCTGATGCTTTATAGCGTTTTCTTATAACACTCTGGCTTGTCCTATTAGACTAAATTGTTATCTTCTGTTGACAAAAATTGGCCATACTTCCTAACGCCCAAAACATGAATTGTGCTGAGAGCCTAGATGAACCTAAAGTAGATGACTCTGCCACCCAGTTTCCACCAGGGAGAGTTTAGGACCCATAAGTAACCCAACGTAGTTGGTAAAGAGAAATGCATGGCATAGCTTTTGACCCAAAGGGGTAAATATCAAGCCTTTTGCAGCTTTTACCCTGAAAACTTAGAATTTAGGAAACTGAGATGAGGGCTATAATTTGGAAAACCTGAAAAACCTAGAATTCACCTAACTCTAATCTGATTCATTAACTATTGGTATATTATTTTGAGCACCAAATATCTAATATTATGGGGAGTGAATTCTAGACTCTTATAACATTCTGAACTCATAGCTGGCTAGATAGTAGCCAGATATGTCTGTGGAAAATAATTTCTGAGACATTGAATTGCCTTGACTCAGAGCATAGAGAGGCCTCTTAAGCTAAATCTAAACTTTCAGCAATATTGGATAAAGAAATTTATATAATTATATCTGCTCCTACTGGACTTATGCAAAATAAATGGTCTCATTCATTAGAAGTAATCTTAATCTGTTACCTTAATTATTTGGTAGAATAGAGATAGAAATAGAGAAAAAATAAAGATAGAGTAAAAGATGTGTTTCATTAATGTGCCTTTTTGTGGAGACCAGGATTTTCTCCACTTGATCATTTTTTTTCAAAGTTCTTGATTACAAGATGTAAACTTGAATACATCTTCATGGGAGAGGGGCAGATATAGCTATCTGCGGCTTTCTCAAAGAGGATCTCTAGTCTTTTTTATTTCCAATTGACTTGCATTGATTCAGGTTCCTCACTGTCCTCTTCTAAAGACTAGGCTAACTGGAGAAGGCGCGATTGATTGTGCTGTTTTCCTGAACACCAGAGACACAATAAGCCAGAAAATCTCACCATCTAAAGATTTAGAACCTGACAGTTCCAGAACTCTTGACTAGATTAGTGGTTTACTTACATTTTAACTTTAATCTCCTCTTTCATCTAGAGAAATGTCTAATAAACAGTCATTTGATTCGAGGTCCCAGTTTCCATAAATGAAAGAAAGAACAGGCAATGGACATTGAAACTGACCCAAAAAAAATTGATAGCTGACCTCAGTATTAGAAAGCAGAAGGCATCTTTTGGAAAACAATATGGACGATTCTCAAAAAACTAGAGGTTGAGCTCCCATTTGACCCAGCAATACCACTGCTGGGAATATATCCCAGAGGAGCAAAAAAGTATAGTCAAAATGACCTCTGCACTTATATATTCATCGCAGCACTGTTTACAATAGCCAGAATCTGGAAAAAACCCGAGTGCCCTAAAACAGATGACTGGCTGAAGAAACTTTGGTACATCTATACAATGGAATACTATGCAGCTGTTAGAAAAAATGAGGTCATGAAGTTTGCATATAAGTAGATTAGCATGGAAAGTATCATGCTAAGTGAAATGAGTCAGAAAGAGAGAGACAGACATAGAAAGATTGCACTCATCTGTGGGATATAGAATAATAGACTAGGAGACTAACATCCAAGAATAGCAGAAATAAGTACCAGGAGGTTGACTCCATGGCTTGGAGGCTGGTCTCTCATTCTGGGCAACTCAGAGAAGGGAACACCAAGTAAAATGTGGTCGGAGGTCATGCGGGGGAAGGGTGATGCATGCTGAATGTAGACTAGAGACTGAACACAATGGCCACTCAACACCTTTATTGCAAACCACAACACCTAATCAGAGAGACAGAATAAAAGGGAATACCCTGCCATAGTGACAGTGTGGGGTGGGGGGAGACGGGACTGGGGAGGGTGGGAGGGATGCTGGGTTTACTGGTGGTAGAGAATGGGCACTGGTGAAGGGATGGGTTCTCGAACTTTGTATGGGGGAAACATGAGTACAAAAATGTATAAATCTGTAACTGTACCCTCACAGTGATTCACTAATTAAAAATAAATAAATTATAAAAAAAAGAAATCAGAAGGCATGTTCAGATTGGGACAGTTGAACTTTAGAGAATGATTTTCCTATCCTTTTCTGAAGGAGAAGAGGACACAAACTTCAATGTATTTCATTTGCATTGACATTAAAAGTGTGTCTTGGGAAATCAAAATTGGCCCCTGATTGAATTTATTGATTATCCTGTAATCTGGGCTGGAGCGATAGCACAGCGGTTGGGCTTTCGCCTTTCACGCGGCCAACCCGAGTTCTATTCCTCCGCCCCTCTCGGAGAGCCTGGCAAGCTACCGAGAGTATGGAGCCCAAACGGCAGAGCCTGGCAAGCTACCCGTGCATATTGGATATGCCAAAAACAGTAACAATAAGTCTCAGAATGAGAGACGTTACCGGTGCCTGCTCGAACAAATTGATGAGCAACAGGATAAGAGTGACAGTGATCCTGTAACCACCAGGCTCCTTGCACTTGGTCAACATGTGTTCAAACTCCTACATCATATGTGATTTCTTGTGCCCTACCAAGAGTGACCGCTGAGCACAGAGCCAGGAGTAATCTGGATGTGCCTCTGGTGTGCTCCCTCATCCCCAAAATTAAATAGAATACCTGGATGAGGGAATACTAAAAGAGGGAGGTGCACAGATCTCCCTTGGTCCCAGAATATACAGAGGGGACAGACAAAGAAGGAAAGAAATCTAGGGAGGAAGAAGAGACAGATGGGAAGCAATGAAGAGCAGGGTCAGTGGGGCGGTAAGCACACAGGTGTGTAAAGGAGTGGTTTCGCTGAAGATCCAAGTCCCAGGGTCTGCAGAACTGAAAAGTTAAGACCCTATCTTCAACAGCAGATCTTAAACATGTGCCTGTCAGAGTGGAAAGTTTGGGGAGGGATTCAGTAGAGGTGCAGGGGCTGGATATTGTGTGAGGGAACCTGGGAACACTGGTGGAGGGAAGCTGACATTGGTGGTGGGAAGTTGAACTGGTGGTGGGATTGATACTGGAACAATATATGTCTAAAATTCAACTATGAATGATTTTGTAAATCATGGGTCTTTAATAAAATAAAATTCTTTAAAAACAGTTCATGTGATTATAAGTCATGCTGTCACTGTCACTATCATCCGTTGTTCATCGATTTGCTCGAGAAGGCACCAGTAACATCTCCATTGTGAGACTTGTTGTTACTGTTTTTGAAGCATACCAAATAGGCCACGGGTAGCTTGCCAGGTTCTGTAGTGCAGGCAAGATACTCTCGGTAGCTTGCCAGGCTCTCCGAGAGGAGTGGAGGAATCCAACCCAGGTTGGCTGCATACAAGGCAAACACCCTACCCACTGTGCTATCACTTCAGCCCATAAGTCATGCTACCTCAAATAAAACATATTAAAATAAATAGAAGAGGAAATGGGTTTGCTCAGGTTTAATCTAGTCCTGTCTTTCATGTTACATTTAGGCTACAGGATTCACTTTGCTGTGAAACAGATTTTTTTTATCAAACTAAACCCAGAGGCAGTACTGTATCACCCCAGCCAAGCTTCCTGCTTCTACTGATGATGAAACTGGTTTACTTTAAAGCAGCAGAAAAATTACCACAAACAGTTGGGAAATAAAACTGTGTCAAGACATATAAATAAGGATGATAACTGAGGTCCCTCTTAGTAACTTCGAAAACACATATATTTCTCTAACTTATCTGCACGTATTTTATGTTTCTCATTAAATGTTTTCAGTATCTTGCTGCAGTAATTTTAAGACAGGGTCATGTTTAAAGGAAAATGCATCATAAAACTGTGGTGTATACATTTGGCTTATTTATGTTCCATCTAGACACAAAATGTACTGCAATTTGTATTCCCTTTCTCTCCCCAGGTGGTGATTACATTAAAAAATTTATGTAGAGTGAAATTATTTTCACAACAAGCATTAAATAAATCTGGCATTATTGTTGTGCCCCAAATCAGTTTTGCCTTTTCTTAGCTAGTCAAGTTTATGTTCACCAAAACATCCTCAAAAGCACTCCTGCAGTTCAGGGGAGAAATCATTTTCTGTGATTTTTACCCCATTTCTTGTGAAACTTTCTTTTTAAAACTCTTTTTGTTGGGGCTAAATCAATAGCACAGCGGGTAGGGTGTTTGCCTTGCACGCGGTCGACCTGGGTTCGATTCCCAGCATCCCATATGAGCATCGCCAGGAGTAATTCCTGAGTGCAGAGCCAGGAGTAACCCCTGTGCATGGCCGGGTGTGACCCAAAAAGCAAAAACAAAAACAAAAACAAAACTCTTTTTGTTTGGCTGTTTCCTCTGGTGGCTCAGTTGCCACTGCCATCTTCCAGAGGCCTAGGGAGAGCCAGGGAAGGACCCGCAGTGACAAGGAATATGGGGCCCCACAGGATGGGGGCAGAGCTGGCCCTTCACCCCCCACGAGATCCCGAGTTTCTGCCCACAAATGAGCCCTCTGGCTGCTGATCAAGCTGCTTATTGGCCATGATCCCAGAGACTTAGAAACAAAGCTTCCAACATAGCAGCCTTGGGCAGAAATCCCTCCAGATTTAATTATTAAAACTTCAGAATTCCAAAATTGTGTGACCAAGATAGTGGCCGCATATCATCATATGCAATTCATAATTAGCAATAGAAAACAAATTGTCTAATGTTGCCTTTTCGGCAGATCTGAGTGTTGGGGTAAAATCCCAAATAATAATGGTGGGTTTAGTGTTGAAATGTTGAATGTAATCAAAGTAGAGAGAGTAACACGGAAATCATCTGCCATACAGATGGAGGGGGGTGGGATGGGGGAATACTGGGATTTTGATGGTGAGGGGTTGGGTGTTTCATCATTGTATGACTGAGACTTAAAGCACAAACTTTGTAACTGCTCTCACAGTGTTTCAATAAAAAAATAAATTAAAAAAAACCCTCTTTTGGGATATATACTTATTTGGACTAAAGAAAAATCCCAGAAGACTGTCACTAATAATATGTATCACTGAATTAATGTTACTAGTGGGGTCTCATTTATATCCATGAAAGTACTGTTCATTTGACAAAATAGATGGACTCTGATATACGTTATAATAATGGATGAAATTTGTAAAGTTTAGAAGCATTGGCTTACCTTTAAGACTGGTAACTTGTAGGATATCATTGGTTTGTCCTTTCTCCCTTGCCACAGAGTTTGTGCTTATCTGGTAATAATCTCTAAACATTTTAAGACAATATTGGTATGTTCTGTTCTCTTTGCCACAAGGAGCTTAGGTATATCGGGTCACACCCATCAAAGTGCTCCCAAGTCACTCCCATTCCTTTGTCTATCTGTAACCACTTCTATGCTCTCTTTCCCAACCAGTTAATCAGCTTTTCCCCTAATCAGACTCTGTTAATATGTAAGGTCAGACCTTTCTAGGACAGTGAGCTTGTATTATAAGATAATATTGCCTTTCTCCTCTCCTCGTGTCTTTTGAATAGTTTACTTTAAAACAATGTCCTTTTTGTATGGACAAAGAAAGACAGTTGTTAATATGCTTTGGTAAAATGGGATTTAATTGGCTTCGAATATTATTCACTCCCGGGCATCTGCTTTCTCGACTTAAGCCTCAGCTGCCCTTACTTCCTAGCACCCCAAAAAGCAGGGTCCCAATGAGGGACAGGACGAACCCAGGGCAAGTGGTGAGTTATGTGCTACCATGGCATCGAGATGGGCCTGGCTAAAGTGCCTAATGTTAAGAGCTTGGTCATGGACATGTCATGTCATGATCCAAAAAGCAACAATGAGACTAGGACCCTGCTAGGGATAGGAAAGACTAATCTGGCCTGAGCACTGTAGTCTGAGATCGAGATGACCCCAGGAGAGCAATTCTATAAGCTTAATGCATCTCTTGCTATGTCCATACAAAATGATTAATATTATGAATATTTATATGTTAGTTGGACAAGGAGAAGAGAAACACACCCATGGGATTCTGCTCTTGGGTGGGTGTCCTACTGAAAGAGAATCAGTCCTAGAAGAAGCATCCCCTGAGGGAAAGAACTTTACCCCTATTGATTGTGACCACACCTTATGTGTAAGCCCCAACCCCTTATTCTTGGGGATTTAAATAGGCTGTAAGAGTGGGCTGGGGCCGGGGCCAGTCCCAGTGCCATAACAAGCTAGCTTCTCCAGATCCAGATCCAGATCCAGAGGAGAATGAAGTAGCATGGGGGAGAAAGAAGCAGGAGGAGAATCAGAGGAGAATGGAGATGGGAATGGAATAAACTGCAACTGAGACCAACCAGCCTGGCTCCGTTCCTTCCTTTGCCTGCCTCATCATTGCCATCAACCTCCCCGGGATGGGGGAAGCGGCTGGAGACTACCGAATGCAGGCAGTGGGAGAGATAGAGGGCCGCTGCCCAGTGCACAGTGCTGTGGTGTCCTCCGCTCCTCTTTTGTGTGTGTTTACACAGTAACTGATCCTGAGTAGTGGAGGCAGAGGATGGGACCCTAAGATTTCTCTCCTTGACATTGTAATAGATAGAGGCTGTGCATGGCACAGGGTCACTTGTCATACCTTGAGGATCACTGAAAAAATATCACATAATTTCCATCACCATCAAAATTGGAAAAATTAAGATGTTATCCTTATGTATAACTGTATCACTGTCATCCCATTGTTTATCAGACGCCAGTAACGTCTCCATTTGTCCTAGCCCTGAGATTTTAGCAGCCTCTCTTTACTTGTTCTTCCCAATGGTACTGCATTAGAGGCTCTTTCAGGGTCAGGGGAATGAGACCTATCATTGTTACTGTTTTTGGCATATTGAATATGCCACGGGGAGCTTGCCATGCTCTGCTGTGTGGGCAGGATACTCTTGGTAGCTTGCCGGGTTCTCTGAGAGGGAGAAGTAGACAATAAGAGGTCTTCTGGGAAAAAATTAAGATGTTATCCTTATAAGACCCAGCTAATAAGCAAAATATCATGTAGATAAAATCAAAAGTACAGTAGATTTTCCTTCAAAACTTCATGCTATAGGAGCTGGAGAGATAGCACAGCGGGTAGGGCGTTTGCCTTGCACGCGGCCGACCCGGGTTCAAATCCCAGCATCCCATATGGTCCCCTGAGCACAGCCAGGGGTGATTCTTGAGTGCAGAGCCAGGAGTAACCCCTGTGCATCGCCAGGTGTGACCCAAAAAGCAAAAAAAACAAAAAAAACACACAAAAAACAAAACAAAAAAAAACAACTTAATGCTATATATGTTTTTGTTTTAGACTGTAAAATCTGAAATTCAAATTTATTATTATTATTATTATTATTATTATTATTTTGGTTTGGGGCCACACACAGTGGTGCTCAGATGACCATATGCAGTGTCCTTTATCAAACCTGGGTCCCTGGTTGGCTATATGCAAGGCAAGCACCTTACCTGCTATACTGTTTCTCTAATCCCAGATCTAAATTTAAAGGAAATTTTTGTCCCTCGATTTTATATCCTAGTTATGTAATTTCAAACATAGTATATCACTGATTTCATGGGCATAGTACCAGATATTCTAATAAAGTACTTCTCAAATACATATACAGATTACCAAGGAATTTTGATGAAAATCAAGTTTTGATTTAGTAGAAACAGGGTAGAGTCTGAGAATCTGAATTTATTAGAAGCTCACTTATAAATATATATGTGACTATCCATCAATAGATATAACTGACAAAATGCATTTATAAGAAGTTCATTTATCAGAGGGTACAAATGCATCTTCCCCTGTACCAAATTTTGCGTAGCAAACCCTAAGCAGTACTTTGTTAAGAATGCTTGGAGACACTCAGTCTCAAGCACAATAATTAATCCTAGTGCTATCAAATATAATATATTATCTTCTATGCAAACACAGAACAATTGCTTTCAAAGGATCTACTATTTATTTGAAACTTTTCATCAAGTGTTTTCTATTGGGCACTAGGAAATACATTTTAAAGAGGAGTAAGCCTAAACTTGCTGTTCCCTTTTAAAGAGATTGCTAGATCGTGAGGTTCTGGGTCACCTTCTAATTTGTGGTTGTCATTAAAGCTGAACACAAATGTACTTGTTCATATCTCCTGGGTTCATGAAAAATTTGTACTTCTGTACACATTCTGAAACGTGGCGTGATTTTGTAATTTGCTCTGGTGAACAATAATAGTGAGGACATGAAATATACATCACATCTTTGTAGATCCTGCTCGGGAAGGGAGATGCGTGCTGAAAGTAGACTAGAGACTGAACAAGATGACCACTCAATACCCCTATCTCAAACCACAACACCCAAAAGGAAAGAGAGATATCAAATTGGAATGAATGCCCCGCCACAGAGGCGGGGTGGGGCGGGGGGATGGGACTGGGGGTGGGTGGGAGGGATACTGGGTTCATTGGTGGTGGAGAATGGACACTGGTGGAGGGATGGGCTCTCAAACATTGTATGAGGGAATAACAAGAACAAAAATGTGTGAATCTGTAACTGTACCCTCACTGTGATTCACTAATTAAAAAATAAATTAAAAAAAAGAAATATGCATCACATCCAGCCAGGAGCACTGAGTGCCAGTGCACAATGTGCCATTCCCTACTTCCTGCCTCTGTATTTTTGAAAGCTTATCTCAAGAAGGAACCTCTGTCAAACTCAGATTCTGAACTAGAAAATGATTTAGAGGACAACTCTTCTCCCTCCTCACTCCCCCATACCAGTTTAAATTGATCATGTAACATAAGAAAAAAAATAACTGTAACTTAAGGAATATGTGTTAATGTGGTATAGCCTAATTTGTCCTGATTTTATGTACTGAATAAAACTGTATCTGAAAAACAATTAATAGAAAGTTCTAAGAGTTTTGCAAGATAATAACAGACAATAATTGCAAGACAATAACTGCTTGATAATAACAGATTGGTGCTGAGTATGGAAGAAGTTTTGTATCTGAGATGACTCATTCTTTTTAAGGGGAAATCATAGTAACCAACTTCTAATTATATAATCTATCTTCTGAGTAACCTTCATTGAGTAACTTAATCCCTAACTTATTGAGCCCTTTATCAGATGATTATATGAAGAAAGTATCCTGAGGTTTAGCTAAAGGACGTATTAGTGGTTGGTACCATTTTTATATACCTTCAAGCAGCTTTCTGAAGAAATAAAGAGATGTCATGTTCACACTCTAATTTTAGGGTGGATAAAATTATCTTGTAGCAAAAGACCAGGAGATGTATAAACTTTTCAAGGAAGATTTAATAGCATGAGACAGTTTGGATTCTTATAACAAAGAAACCGAAAGGAAAAATGAAGTCTCTAGTTTGAATTGCAAAGTATGTTCAGACAAGACAACCCTGGAAATTATTTCAGTCTTGGAAATCTAAAATAATTATGTAAATGAGGCTGGTGCTTCCTATTCTATTTTGTTTAAGGTGAATGTGGGTCAATTCCACTACTGTAAATTGTTCTAATATCCACTGGCAGAAACATCATCACCTGGGTTAATGAGTTTATTTAAATAGATGATGAAAAATAAGAAAGACTGTTTATTTGATATTGGATAGTTTCCCTTTAATCACAGTCTTTTTCTTTCAACTTTTCTATGAAGCTACTTCCTGACATTTAATGTTACCAAATTACTTCAGCTCCTGAAAGATATTAATATAACTTATAATACATTGTGTCATTTCAGTAGGAGATTCTGAATAAGACTGGTCAGTTTAGATGCCTGAAAGAAATTAGTTCTAAGTTATTTCCTCATGACCAAAATTGCAACTGTCAGATTCCATTATAAGTGGCTAACTCATTCTTTTCTTCATTCAACATAAAAGATCCCCAAAATCTCTTGCTACATTAGGCTTTAAATAACTTCCAACTGAACAAGACTTTGAGACATTCTCATCTGTGTGGAGTACCTACAACTCCACACAGATGACAAATCCTGTGTCAGCTACTGGAGAAAAGAGAATGAGCAGCACAGATATGTCACAAAACTTCTAATCTCATGGAACTGTCACACCAATAAATCGATGAGTATGAGTATAGTGAACAATTTCTGCAGAACCTCCCCATTATTATTGTTGCTTAAAATACTGCTTGAAAATATAATAGCTTAAAATAGCTAATTATTTATCATGGATTCTGTGGGCCAGAAATTGAGTCACAGTGTGTGTGTCTAAATGGTTCTTCTATTGTTCAGTAAAAGTCACATAGTAGGACTCAATAAAATTTTATTTTATTTTATTTTACTGATTCACCATGAGATATAGTTACAAGCTTTCATGTTTGAGTTACAGTCACACAATGATCAAATACCCATCCCTCCACCAGTGCACGTTCCCCACCACCAATATCCCCAGCATACCCCCACCTTTCCCATCCTCCCACTACTTCCATGGCAGACAATATTCCCCATACCATCTACTTTTGGGCATTATGGTTTGCAGTGCAGATACTGAGAGGTTATCATGTTTGGTCCTTTATCTACGCTTGGCACACAACTCCCATCCCGACCTATTCCGCCAACCATCATTTTCTTAATAATCCCTTCTCTATTCCTGCTGCCTTCTCCCTGACCACTTATGAGGCAGGCTTCCAACTAAGGAGCAATCTTCTGGGTTCAGGATTTCTTAATAGGGATCAGGATCCTTCAGAACTAATATCTTAAACAAATTAGGTAGAAGCCACATAAAATTTCTGGACCAAAACCTATAAAAGCACAAAAGGAAACTTTTAGCAACCAGGCTAAAAAGTTTCATTGGTTATATTTTTTTTGTTGTTTATATTTTCTTATTAGTTATAAAATATTTGTCTAGATTAAACTAGATTTAAGAAAAAGGAAAGTTGGGTTCTATTTTTTAATGTGAGAATAACAAATTCACCCTGTAGAAAGTGTATGGAAAGGGGTCTATTATTATGGCTATCTTTTAAGATGCCATATGCCAGAGAAAGAAAGAGAAAAAAATGAAACCTAGCAAAAGCAAGCCAAAGAAATATAGACATAAGAAGAGATTTTATAGATTCAGGCTATTAGAAATGGAGAGAATAGGGAAAAAAAGTGAAGAGTTCCCTAGCAGCAGTAAATACTTCCTGCAAAATTCCTGAGATAAAGATCGAGTTGCCAAATTTGAGGAACTAAGAGGAAAGCAAAGACAGATGTATTAGGAATATAGGGGATGGAACATCTTGTAAGACATGAGTATTATTCAAAAAACTATGGAAACTAGGCAAATAACATGATATGAGACTTTGCTTGGGTCTTTCTAAATAAACTATGGGAATCAAGTCTGGATCACTTAGGAAAGGATTGCATATCTCTATAATAATAAAGGTGGCCTGAAGTAATGTCTAATTAGAAATAATTAATCGAACTTGCTGATAGATTGAGCATGTGGAAGTCAGAGTCAAGACATGTTTTTGTTTCCTAGGGCCACTGTAACAAACTTCACAAAGTGGTTTATAACAACAGAATTTTATTTTTTCATCATATGGAGCCCACGATGACTGAATTCAGTAGGGTCATGCTCTTTCTGAATCTCTAGAGGAGAATTTGTTCCAGGCCTTTCTCTTGGCTTCTGGTATGATTGGAAATTATTGACAGTCAATAAACTCAGGAGTGAGATTAGACGAATCTCAGCTTTCTCACTTACTGGATATGATATTTTTAAACCTAAACTTCAGGAACTTAAGTTTCCTCCTCTGTAAAATGACAGCAATATAATCAAATTCAGCATCAGTCCTAACATCTGTAGTACCCGGAAAAGAGTTGACTGGTCCACACACCCTCATTGCATCCTACAATCTTGTTCCCAATTCCATCTATTCTATGCAAAACCTTTAAGCCCTTCACAAGGAAGTACAAGAAAAAGTCAGTTGACAGGCCCAAACTCAATTCACTCTTCCTTGACTTACATCTGCCCCAATTCACTGGTAGGCTATTCCTAAGACACGTTCCGTCCCTGAGAGAGAAGAGGCACATGGACCATTTCTACAGGATTTCAAGTTCACTAAACTGAGAGCACATGTTAATATAGAGGAGAAATCCACGTTCTCATGACATATCCATCTGGATGCTTGGATTGGAAAAGGCACAAGGAGACTCAAAGTTGGACTCTGCAAACATAGGACACAAAGTCAGAGATTCTCCTTACCTTCTTGTCTGAAAATATTTCTGTCAAAATAATAATGGTTTCTGTATGGATTATATACAGAAAAAAAGTAATGGGACAGAAGTTATATGTTTGACATAAAGGGGGCACGAAAAATAGTGGTTCTCATTTCTTCCAAAGGCTGTAACTATTTAAGAGCTATTTATATGGGAATTAAATATAAGTATATTAAGCCAATTTTATATAAGAAATTGAAGATGCACAAGCCAAGCATAGCATACTATCACTGTGTTCAAAATAGCAAAATTAACAAATTTGTTAAAAAAGTGTAAGTTATTCAAAAGGCATATTATAAACCATAGAAAACAGAACATTCTCAGGTTCTGGGGATTCACAGAGAAATGAAAGAATTTTACTTTGTAATCTTGGTGGGGGAAGGAAGGAGGGAGAAGCACGGAAAAGGAAGACTCTGGTATCTGAAAAAATACAGAGAAGAAAATTCTATCAGAATGTAGAGTCAAAATAACGTGAACATGAACCAAAGCAAATACTAGAGAAAAGACAAGAAGAGAACAAGGAAGAAAGGAAAAGAAAGGAAAGAAAGTAGAGAAGAGATGAGAGAGGAGAGGAGAAAAGAAGGGAGGAAAGGGGAGGAAAAGGTAAAGAAGGGAGGGAAGCAGAGGGGAAGGGAAGGGGAAGAGGAAGAGAAAATAAGGAAAGGAAAGGGAAAAGAAGGGAAATGGTAGGGGTATTAAGGATGGGGAAAACAAGTCTTAAAGAAAAAGAAATTCCCAAGGAGCAAAAAAAAAACCAAATGTATTTTCTATAGTAATAAAGACCTGCTCAGGATCAAACGTAGAGTACTTGGACCCCACTCTTGATGGAAGTAGTGTCAAATTTCTTATGGTTTATTTTGGACCAGATATATATGTATATATATTTTATATATCATATAAATATATAAATACACAAAATATATATATTACATATATACTTTGTGTCCACTTTACAAACTGCTAACCACAAGAAATTTTTAGAGTTTCCCCACATTTCTAGGTGGGGTGACTTGGCAACATAATCATGGCTCTCTTGAGATGCCTCAAACATTTTGGGCCATAGATTCATCTGATATCAAGACTATGCAGAAGTCTTCAGTATTTACATAGGAAAAGATTTCCCACCCATCCACTCCCTAGTCTTGAGATCAACCCGAAAAGGAAGGAAGAAAGAATAAACAAGATGGATCGGAGAATGACATTCATAAATAGTTCAGGCAACAGAACATGGAGCTAGGTGTGCAGTCCTATGCCTACCTCCCCACCCCCAGGAATACTGTGGGAAAGTAAACATCACCAGGATTCGTTGATCATCCTTAATCAGTTGGCTGTGAGAGAAGAGATCATAAACTTTTATCCATCCTCATCAGAGAGGAATGGTGTTCAACTACTAACTACAGAGATTTACTTGCTGTGGCTTAAACTTATAAAGATTTTTTAAATAGCAGAGATCATATAATAATCAATGGCATTATCACAGAGTTTCCATAAATAAGGTTTCCCTCTTTTTCTGCTGTAATTTTTAGCTTTTAATAAAAAGATCATTCCATGGTTTAGGATAGCTACTAAATTACCAAGTCTCAAGCTGTGCTTTTATATGATATCACTTCCACTAAAACATGTTGTATGTATCAATCACTGCAAGAAGTTTCCAGAAAAATGATTTTCTCACATATTTAGGTAGGGTGCCACAGCAACATAAGCATGACTCTTTCACATGTTCTTCTCTCCTGGAAGGGAGCATAACATGATGCTTGCCATTACCATGCCGCCAGACCCCACGCCAGGCTGTTTCTCTCGGGGCGCCCTGGAGGGGGTGGGTGACACCCCTACCAACCCCAAGGGACCCAACCTCAGCAGCTGAAAACCTCCAGAACTCAACCAAAGCCCTGCTCATGGCCGCTCTCCTCACATTCTGGCTGAGCCTCACCCACAACTCAACCTATACCTGGACTGAACAGCCGAGACCATATACCCTTCCTATACTCTAATTGATGAGGTTCAAAGTAGGAGGCAAACAATCTTAGAAGGAAATTTTATTTACAGATACACACACACACACACACACATATGAGCACACAATGCTCAACCTTTAACAACATGTTAGTGATCTCTTATAGAAGGGCTTAATGGCCGCTGGGTGAAATACAACAATCTGCACACTCTTTCCCCTAAGGAGACTTTTGGGGAGCATTTTCAGTGATTTTTCATAACAAACAATGCAAAATATATTATTTCAGTTCTGCTTTGGGTCAGGGATTGGGGTTCAGGATGGAAACATTGAAATGTGGTGGGAAGGTGTAATGGTGGTGGAATTGGTGTTTGAATATCAAATGTAATCAAATATTGTGAACTGTCACTGTCATCCCGTTGCTCATCGGTTTGTTCAAGCGGGCACCAGTAACATCTCTCATTGTGAGACTTATTGTTACTGTTTTTGGCATATTGAATACGCCATGGGTAGCTTGCCAGGATCTGCCGTGTGGGCACAATAATCTCGGTAGCTTGAGAGGGGCGGAGGACTCGAATATGGGTCAGCCACGTGAAAGGCGAACGCCCTACTGTTGTGCTATTGCTCCAGCCCTGTTGTGAACTACTTTATAAAATAAAAAAATGTTTTTAAAAATCATGACTCTTTGAGATGCTTCCAGACTTTTGGGTTCTAGATGTGTCTAATATCAAGATCATACACAGTTCTTCAGTGGTTACGTAAGAAAAGAACTTTTCCTTACAGTATTGAGATCAACCTAGAACTGAAGAAAGAAAGCATGCTATTTAAATCATGGAGAGCATAGTTGTTTTTGTTTTTGTTTTACAATTCAGGTTGCTCTGGTTTTGATTTTCCAAAGTAAAAAGTGAATATGAATAGATGAAAGCAAGAATACCTCTCTGTTAAAGTTAAAAATAAAAAAATATACCTACCAGTGTAAATGGATCATAAAGTCTTTTTTAGTGATATATATTGTAACATTTTTATTTTTGAGAGCCTACCAGAAATGAGAAATTTACTTCAATATTTTGAAACCTGAGGTAGAAAAGAGATTTTATGCAATTCACTTCCCCACTCTAACTAGTTGATAACACACAATTCATATTTTAAACATTTTCTAAGTTTCAAAGCACGTTTTTCTGTTTGGACCTCGAGGAATGAAATCATGGCTAGTGCAGTGTATAAGGACAATCTGCACCTTAAAAGATGGCATTGGTTGTCTGAAACAGCCCATAATCTGGTCCACATGACTTGCTCATGATCATGGCTCTCCTGAAGGTGTCAACTATTTAGATGACTTTTTTTTTTTTTTTTTGCTTTTTGGGTCACACCTGGCGATGCACAGGGGTTACTTCTGGCTCATACACTCAGGAATTACTCCTGGCATTGCTTGGGGGACCATATGGGATGCTGGGAATTGAACCCGAGTCGGCCACGTGCAAGGAAAATGCCCTACCCGCTGTGCTATTGCTCCAGCCCCTATTTAGGTGACTTATATTAACTTTACATTTTTCTCACCATATATACACAACCATATATGCAGAGAATGTCATTAAACATTTTTCTAGTTTCTCCTGCAATTGTCTTCATCTCAACTGGAGTTCCATTGCAGTGTCAAAGCTTTTCCTAGCACCAGAATTCGTATCCCATTCTATGCACAGAAACTAATATATATATAAAATATATGTATATATATATATATATATATATATGACTGGAGCGATAGCACAGCAGGTAGGGAGTTTGCCTTGCATGCAGCTGACCCAGGTTTGATTCCTCCGCCCCTCTCAGAGAACCTGGCAAGCTACCGAGAGTATCCTGCCTGCACTGCAGAGCCTGGCAAGCTAACCCATGGCATATTTGATATGCCAAAAACAGTAACAACAAGTCTCACAATGGAGACGTTACTGATGCCCGCTCGAACAAATTGATGAACAGGAAGACAGTGCTACAGTGATATATATATCACTGTATATATATATGTATATATATATACACACACACTCATTATAGTTAACTCATACCCAACATTTTATGTATATATTATATTTGGTGTGTGTTTTTATTATTATCTTACTATGTTTTTTAAATTTTATTTTACTGAGGATTCTGAAAGTTAATATAGTGGGTAAAGTGCTTGTCTTGCACACGTTAACCCAGATTTGATCCCCAGCACTCTATATGGTCCCTTGAGCACCACCAGGAGTGATCCCTGAGTACAGAGCCAACAGTAAGCCCTGAGTAGCAATGGGTGTGGCCCCTTCCCCATTTAATTGATATTCTATGGGTTTACAATGCTATGGGCTGGAGCAATAGCATAGCAGGTAGGGCGTTTGCCTTGTACATGGCCGATCCAGGTTCGATTCCCTCACCCTTCTCAGAGAGCCCGGCAAGCTACCAAGAGTATCTTGCCCGCATGGCCGAGCCTGGCAAGTTACCCATGGCGTATTTGATATGCCAAAACTAGTAACAACAAGTCTCATAATGGAGACATTACTAGTGCCTGCTCGAACAAATCGATGAGCAACAGGATGGCAGTGATACAGTGGTACTTGCAATGCTATTAATAATGGTTTCACATGCACTTAATTCCAACACCACACATATCACCAGTGGACGCCCTCCATCCCCCAAGGACCTCAGGATCCCTGCCTTCCAAGGCCCTCCCCACTCCATTATGTGGATCAGTTCTCTCATTATATTGTCTTTGGAACTTTGTTGCTACCTTTCTGTGTGTCTTTAAGTCTCACATATGAGAGATCATTTTGTATCTATCCCTTTCCTTCTGATTGACTTCGCTCAGCATGATATTTTGATATCTTATAATTACATCCATGTTGCTTTAAATTGCATTATTTTGTTCTTCCTTAGAGATGCATTGTATTCCATTGTGCATAATATATTCTACCACTTCTTGATCCATTCACCAGTACTTGGACATTGGATTGTTTCCATATCTTGGCTATTGTACTAAGTGTGACAATAAGCATAGGTGTCAAATATCCTTTTGACTTCATGTTTCTTGTGTTTGGAGCATAAATGCCAAGGAGTTGGATTGTATGGTATATCTATTCCTATTTTTTGATAGACTTATATATTGTTTTTCATAAAAGCTGAATTAGACGTGATTCTACCAACAGTGAATAAGAATCCTTTTCTCCCCTTTCTCACCAAAAGCCAGCCAACACTACCCATTTCCATACCTCTTGCTATAGGCCATTCTCACAGGCATGAGATGATATCTCATTGTTGTTTTGATTTGAATTACCCTAAACATTTTATATCCAACATTTTAAAAACATTTTAAGCAACTAGTGGCCCTTAATATCATGTGTGGAGAGACGCCAGCTACATTTTTCGGCATGGGCAGCTCCTCGCAGAATGTCTTCAGACTGAGAACTAAGCCTCGGCCCCAGGCCTGCCCAGGAGGGGAAAGGTATTTCTCTCGTGCTCCTCTTCCTTGCCGGGGGTGAAGGGCGTGATGACCGCCATACTATGACGACCACAGATGGCGTTTACAAGCTTGCAATGATCTAATATCTGGAAGAAATCTCCCTGGACTTAGTTGCTAAAGTACAGAAATCCAAAACTGCACAGACCTAATATCTCTTTACAACAGGTCTGACTCTAGTGGGTTACTCCTAACAATAATAGTGAGGTTTGTGTTGAATGTAACCAAAGTAAACAGAAAGTAAAGTGAAATTTATCAGTGACAAGGGGGGTTGTGCGGGGGGCAGGATGGGCGGTGTACTGTGTTATTTATTTATTTATTTTTTGGTGGTGGGATATGGGCACTGGTGAAGGGATGGCTGTTTCAACATTGTATAACTGAGACTTAGCCTGAAAGCATTGTAATTTTCCACATGGTGATTCAATAAAATAAAATTCTTAAAAATAAAAAAAATAAAATAAATTATGTGCAGAATTCTTATTTTTCCAAATTGAGTATGAACTCTTTGTATAAGTGTTTTCACACTTTTATTGTCATTGCATGTTAGGAATGACATTAATATTTGATAATATTAATTATTTCTAGATTATTAAAGTTCTATACATTGCTCTGGTACTGGGCATCAAAAGCAAGAGAGTGTTCACTAACTCATTCACTGAATGTTTCCAAAAGAAAATACCTTACTCCAAATCTTTCATTCTCAAAAGCAAATTTTGACATACTTAAAATTAATTAAATGAAAAAGACAAACAATTCGAAGGACAGAGTAATTGGAACACTCCTTGTACATTGCTAATAGGGTGTAAATTTATACAACTGAACAAAACTTTTTGATGATAAGCATATTTTAAGATCTTTCAACTCCATTCCAAGTTAAAAACTCATCAGAAATGTGTATGTGCATGTAATATCAACAATAAAAGCAAGAAACATGCCCTAAAATGCTCAAAGTACTCATTATTCAAAATATCCCCAAGTTGAAAATTACACATTTTCCCTCATGAATAAACAGATTCAGGAAAGTGTATATACACATGATGAAATGATAGAAAAAGTAGACAAACTATTGCTTTGTGCAAAAATCAATAAAAGGACGAATATCACAAATACAATACTGAATGAAGGAATCCAAGCATAACGTTCACTTCAACAGCTTGTATACTGAAATAATCAAGAATGAATTCTTATCTTTTTTCATATAAATTTTTTAGTTAAGCAGGGATGGGAAAATAGAGCAAAGGGCTTTAAGCATGTTTTGAGTGCTGGAGGCCTGGGTTTAGTCTGAGCACTGCATGCAACCCCTAGCACCCTCAGGAGCAACCACTCAGCACCATCAGAAATGACCCACAGCAACAAGCCAGGAGTAACCCCTGAGAATTAATAGGTATGGGTCCCAAACCAGAAAAAAATTAATTAAAAAGCAAATAAACAGGAAAACTAATTGATTTTATTGGCAACTAGAAAACTATTCACCCAACGAGAAGAAACGTTGCCCATATAAGGAGGTACAAAGAAGGCTGGGTTCTGGAGTGATAGTGCAGTGGGTAGGGTGTTTGCCTTCCGTGCAGCACACCTGGGCTCCATCCCTAGCATTCCATATGGTTCTCCGGGCACTGTTAGGAGTGCAGAGCCAGAGTAACCTCTGAGGGTCACTGGGTGTGACTCCCCCCAAAAGCCAATCCCCCCAAAAAACCCAAAGAGGGCTTATGGAGTGTTCAGTACGTTAATTTGAATGCTATCATATGAGTATGATGTAGTTACCTTTTGAAACATAAATTTAACTGTACATTTCTGGTTTTTTGCATTTCTATTTGATTTTTTATATACCATAAAAATCCTACTAGGAAACAAATGCAAAAATAGCAAGTTGTAGTCAGTATATAGAAGACTATCAGTTTTTCTAATTTGGGAGCTATAGGGCATGAAAAATAAGATGTTTAATAAGGATATATCCAAACTTGTTTGTGGCCCTAATATCAACGGTTCTAAGTTCTCTTAAAAGCCCATTAAAAAAAGATTAGAAGAAAAGTTCCAACATTAGGTCAATTGGCAAGGATGAAATTGTGAGTCTTCAAACTCTCTGTGTCTAGGACTCTTCCTGTGTCCCAGGTCCTGGGGGATCATCAAAGTGCATGAAAGCAGAACTTCCTTTACGGAAAAAGTAAGAACTAGCTGGCTGATACAGCTGTCATACTTTCTATTTTCTGTCCCCACTCTTCCATCCGCCTCTTTTCTCTCCTACCTTGTCAGCATCTTTCCAGCTGGTACCTTTGCTTTTAAAACAGACAATTGGTTCGGAGGAATGCCTCTTTTCTCCTCCCTCCCTGGCATTTCTCTTCTTCCCATCCACACTGTTGCTGGAGCTCACCAATCCTTTGTTGTTTTCCCCACCCATCTATTACCCCGGACTGCCTTGTTTGTTTTTGTTCTGGCAGCACACATTTTCAAAACTGGTAAGATAAAACTTTCTTAGGTATCTGCCTTAGGTATCAGTGATATATCTGTCAATTTCATTGTGCCATACTACAATGACTACTCAGACAAAAAAAAAATTCCCAGAGAAAATAATTCCAAGAGAATAAAGAATAGCGTGTTACAGATGGTAGAATAGAAGGATGGACAGTAAGAATGAGCATTGCCCAGCCTCTCCCGTCCCATCATTTATTAATTAAATAAACACTCTGCACACCCATGGGAAGAAGTTATGGAAAATGGTAACAATGCCAGGCTAAACGAGCTACACATCTAACGGGAATTCAGAACGTAGCCAAATGTATAATCAATTGTGAAAAACATTACATTAATAATGCTGTGATGAAATGGAAGTGGCATGCGGGCTCTGAGACAGTGTCGGTTGCAGAAGCCCTGTGCAAGGCAGGCAGGTAAACTTGACATCAGTTTCAGTGCAGCTCAACACTTGTGAAGATTCCAGCCCTGGAACATTGACCCAACCCCAATCAGGAACAACTTTGTAGCTGTGTATCTCATGATGAGTCAATTTTAAAAAGTTGATTTGAGAACTCCTCCACCCCTCTTGGAGAGCCCGGCAAGCTACCGAGAGTATCACGCCCACACGGCAGAGCCTGGCAAGTTACCCATCGAGTATTGGATGTGCCCAAAACAGTAACAAATAAGTCTCAGAATCAAGAGACATTACTGGTGCCCGCTCGAACAAATCGATGAGCAATGGGATGACAGTGACAGTGACAGATTTGAGAACTTAAGGAAGCATGCATCATAATTACAAAACATAAACAGTTCAAAAAAGAAAGAAAGCTTTTTAAGAGGAATTTTACTGTTATTCTAGATGAGGGGAAATAACTAAGGGTAATCACATAAATCTATGTTTGAACTAGAAGTAATGTCTAATTCACAGTAGAATTGTTTATTTATTTTTGTTTCGGCAAAACACCTGACAGTAGTCAGAGCTTACTCCTGGCTCTCTGCTCAGGGTTCACTCCTTTTATGACTCAGTGTCCATATGTGTGTGGTGCTGAGGATTGAACATGGGTCTGACAAGTGCAAGTCAAGCACGTACCAGTTTTACTATCTCTAGAGGAAATTCAGTCCTTTTTTGGGGGGATGGGGGTTGTTTTTTGGGTCACACCTGGCAGTGCCTAGGGCTTACTCCCGTCTCTCTGCTAGAGAGTCTCTTTAGGCAGTGCTTGGGGAACCATTTGTGGTGCAAGGGATTGAACGTGGGTGGGCTGCATGCAAGGCAAGCACCTGCTGTACTATCTTTTCAGCTCCCATAAATGTAGAATTGTTAAGAAAAAAGATCATGAAAGTTCTTTTATTATATTGAACTTGGTCTTTCTGCTTCCTCCTTTCCCTTTCTGCTCTTGGGGGTACAGAAGCGCTGCCTGCTTTGGGTACAACATTTGCTGAAACTTGAGATATGTGAGTGGGGAAATTGAATATTGAATTATTCCCTCCACTATCCTATCAAAAATTGTCATGAAACAACCTAATCCAATTATTAAGGATAATCTTGATAAAATGGGATCTGCCTCGTTTATTCCTAATGACTGATTCTATGCTCAGAAAGCAAATAAAAAATAGTTTGAGTTCTACAAAAACTGTACAGCACAAAATAATCATGGTGTTCAAGAATGTGCATCACTTCATAGCTTGGGGATCATTATCTATAAAGTCACTAAAAGATGAAAACTAACTAAATTTAATATTAAGCTCCATAAAGAAAAAATCCTATTTGGAGTCAACTATGTGCCAGCGAGTTTTCTCAACACTTAACTGGTAATTCCAACTGCAACTTAAAAACAATGTGATGGAATAGCTAGAATATACCTATTTATTGTTTAAAGAATACTTCAATTTTATGGTAATCATTTATATAAATTGACTTACATATTCAAGTACACTTCATTTGTCTTATTAAAGTTAATATGCTTACTAAATGAAGAGAAAACTGAAACTAAATAAAATGAAAATATGTTCTTAAAATGTCTTTTACTAACTGGCAGAAAAATTTGCCCAACTTCCTAAATATATGCTCATTTCATAGAATAAAGGAAACTAAATGAAAGGAATATTTCCATTCCATTAATTTGTTGTTTCATTAATTCAGTCAGTTGAGATTTTGAGCTCCTGTTACATGTCTGAACATAGAGTGTCTCTTAATCCCCACATGAGACAGGATAAAGAAATGGTGTCAGGAGTCTTTACTCTCAGCAATGAAGAGAAATTATTAGATGATGCCTATTCAGCAGGCCTGATTTTGGGGGAAAATTTCCAAACAATAATAGTGAGTTCTGTATGGAAATATGGAATGTACTCAAAGTATATAGAGAATAAAGGGAATATCATTAGCTACTTAGGTGGGGGGTGGGGTGAGAGGGGGGTGTATTGGGGTTCTTGGTGGTGGCACATGTGCACTGGTGAAGGGATGGGGGTTTAATAAGTATTTGACTGTGACTTAAACCTGAAAGCTTTGTAATTTTTTTTCATGGTGATTCAATAAAATATTTTTTTTATAAAAAAATAGTAAAAAAATAAAAAGAAAAAGAAATGGTGTCAGAACAGAGAGATAGTAGAGTGGGTAGAGTGATTGCCTTGCATTCGACTGATCTGTCCCTGGCAGCATATATGGTCCACCAAACTCCACCAAGAATGATCCCTGAGCATTGAGCCAGGAGTAAACACTGAGCACTGTTGCATGTGGCCCAAACACATACACACACAGACACACAAAGGGGGGGGGAGAGAAAGACAGAGAGAGAGAGAGAGAGAGAGAGAGAGAGAGAGAGAGAGAGCTGGTGTTTTCATTTGTTCAAACTGTGGTTCTTTCTCCTTGGCTTGCAGAAGACTGCTATTCTCTGCATCACATGTTCTTTGCACTCTGTGTGTGTGTGTGTGTGTGTGTGTGTGTGTGCGCACGCGCGCATCTCTGTCATCTCAGTATGTAGGAATCCCACCTTATTCCAAGGATACCAGGTTGTGTGGAAAGCTACTCTAGGGAGTCTCAAGTTCAGTTGTTTCTTTGAAGGGCTTTTTTCCCAAATGTAATTACACTCTGAAGTCCTGGGAGTAAGGGATTCAACATGAATTTGGATACAGCTCAGATTATATCTACTGGGAAGGCAATTTGAATTCTTAACCACTATCCCGAAGTTCATCCTTTCTACTGGAACTGGATAGCTGATTTTCTTCATGAACACTAGCATTCCCACATACTGTAGGACCATGAAGGATGCTGACAGAACTACTTTGCAGCAGGATCCCCATGTCATTTGTTATCCAACAGGTCACTGGCTCCACACTCTAAAGGCTTGTGTGGCCACGGAAAATGGCTATATCCAATTTCCCAAAGTGTTTGCTAAAAATATTAAAATAGAAGAATCAATTTATGCTATGCATTTCTCTTTTCTTTCAAATAATTCAAAATTAAGTAAAGTAGATTTTAGTAACTCTGACACACAAAAGTGAATTTATGCCTTCAGTAATTTTGTCTGTGCTTGTCACATTTACACGTTGTATGGTACTTCAAGCACTGTTGATTTATTCTTTCCTGAATTTGAATGAGAGCAACACTGTGGAGCCGTATTTTTTCGGCTCTTTGGATGGGATTTCACGGTCTATCTGCCAACTTATTAAGAGCTCCTACTTCTTCCAGTTTTCAGAATTTATTCCAGTTTTAATTTCTCTTAGTCTTCTTAATCTTGAAATAAAAGCTTTTGTCCTAACAGTGTATTTTATCCACCAAAACATTCATTTACTTCAATCCTTTAAGCCAGGCTTGGCAGCACCATTTGAAAAGGTTTGAAAAGAATGTTGCTGAGCAATCACAATGCATTGCCTGAACAATGCTCTGAAAATGTGTTTCTAACTTTAAATGTCTAGATCATTTTAGGAGTCAGGGAGAAAAAGTGTTCAGATGTAGCTACTCACAATAAAATAAAGACCTTTATATCTTTATGCTTAACTATTTTCTCTCTTTCTCAAGTCTTTTGCAAACACTCGAGATACAGAGATCCAGGTATTACTACATAGCAACGCAGCAGCTCGTCTTGAGCATCTGCAGAAAATTTAGTGCAGACTCGATAGCCCTCCTGCTTTAAACCTGAAAGGCTTCCTTTGGTGGGAAATGAACAACTATCTGCTTACTCAGAAGAGACTCCATTTTTGTGCAGAGGAGAAGCTTATTCAAAGGGAGGATGTGCATTCTGTGTGGAGTTCTAATGTGGATTCCTCTGTGACTGAAGACATAATTTTACATCTTATTGCCTTGTGTTTCTTCTTATTAAGATGGTAGTACTTCACCAGGTTCCTTGCTCACATGAGTATTATGTAGGATAATTAGGGGTCAATTAATTAATTAAAGAACAACCATGGGAGAGATAATGAGGATTTCTATTGCATTTCCTTGACTTTGCGTAAGGCCACACCTAATTCAATTTTAATCGGAAACTTAGGACCTCAATTTTATATTAATAGCCACACTTTGAGGTATAAAATGAGTATGAATCACCTGAATATAATTTTTCCCAAATCTGATATTTTTATCATCCTGAAAGACCAATTCTTTGTACCTACTTCACTAGGTTAATCAATAAATTATCTTGCATCTGATTTAGTTGCTCTATGGTAGTAAATACAAATGAAAATTCTTTTTTTGCTATTCAGTAGGATTTTTGTTGTTCTTATTTAAGATAAGTTAAATGAATCTCACAGTCCAATATGAATTTCTTTACTTCTTTCATCTTCAGACATACTCTTAGCTAAAATCTAGGACAGGATAATGATAGACCAAAGAAAGCCAAGGACTTAAAAAAAAAAATCCCTGATTACCTACTTGTTATCTAAATGATTGTATTCTAGAGTGAACATGAGAGAGGTGATTCTTATTTCTTCCTTCTATGTCCTTATTACCTTCCTTTTAAAAAACTTGATAGCACAGAGGGTAGGGAGTTTGCTTTGCACGAAGCCGACCCCGGTTCGATTCCTCTGCCTCTCTCAGAGAGCCCGGCAAGCTACCTAGAGCATCCTGCCCGCACAGCAGAGCCTGGCAAGCTACCCATGGTGTTCTCATTATGCCAAAAACAGTAACAAGACTCACAATGGAGACCTTACTGGTGCCTGCTCAAGCAAATTGATGAGCAAAGGCATGACAGTGATACAGTGATGTTCTTCCTGTGGATGAGAAATGAGTAGGTGTACACAGAAGTGAGCTACAAGAATGGGTCTGCCTCCCAGCATCTGGGTAAACTCATGTCAGTTCTAAGTTCGGCCTCGTGAAGTTTGGCTTTTAGCATTTGTGGTGCTCCACATCAATGATTCCTGGAAGGTAAATGGACTTATAAGTACTTACCAACTTCTATTTATTCTGAATAGAATAAGGTCTCTTGTGTCCTGGAGATTGTAACACTTCAACCACCACATGGAGTACATAAAGCAACTTATTTTTCTCTCTTTCATGCTAAAGCAAATATTTTTTTCCCTTTTTGTCCACATTTGGCTCAGCTCAGAGTTTATGCCCGGTTCTATGTTCAGGGATCATTTCTGATAGGGCTCAGGGGATCATACAATCGTCACTATTGTCCTGTGTAGGTTATATGTGAGGTAAGTGTCCTACCCTCTGAACTATCTCTGTGATCCCTATAGTGTATCACGCCCTACCCATCTCCAACCTTTTTGTATTTATTAATATGTGTGTGGGAGGGGGCACACAATTGGTGTCAGTATTGGAGATCACACTAGCTAGTTGGGGCGGGGGGCTGTCTCCTGTGAAGACAGGGAGGTACCAGAAATTGAATTCTTGACTTCATGCCTGCAAGGCTAACACTATCACCAAGATACAAACTTGTGACCCAAGAAAGTTCTGTAGTTGTTCTCCAACACCTCACATTCCAGCAGTGTTGGGAATCAAACCCAAGGCCTTCTCAACATGCAAGGAAAATGCTTTATTGTTAAGTCACATCCCTGGTCCTCAATTTTTTTAATTGAAAGTAAAAACCATACAGACCCTATATCAGCCCATTACTACTATACAGATTTTGTTAAATGATGTTATAGTCACTAAAGAAACACCTTCTACTATTCAGTATTTAAAAATATAAATTCAATTTTATCAATTTATTCATGCAATGTTTACTAATGTTACTGGGAATGGTATGCAAAGAAATGAGTCCAAGAGGGCAAAGTGCACCATTGTTAAGGTAAATGGTGAGAGGATTCTTTTGAAAACTGAACTTTATAAACAAGCTAGTGGTAAATTTATTATTTTTAGGGAAGGCCAAAGTATTCTTTTCCCATAAGATGCATATTAATTCTTCATACATCCACTTCTTCATTTAATTTTTCCTCACCAATAACTGGTTACTAATTGACATAAATTTGAAATAAACTTTTATATTAAAAGCACAAATATGTACACATGCACATACATAGTCATAATGCTAGCAGGAGCAGAATTATACCTTCTCTCCCAGAATCATCTATCTGAAGAATGTATATTGTTATCTCTTAGAGCCAGAGCTCTGTTTACTGTGGATTTCTTCCAAGATAACCCTTGACATTCTTCAAAGATTTCTCTTTTAACAGGAGCATCTCTATAATGCAATATGCTTTCAAAGAGTTGAATAATAACTCTGATAGACTAAAAAGATAACCCCTTGTAATAAATAAATACAACCACATCTCCTGCTCTCTTTGAGAACAAAACTTAATAGAAAATAGTTTTCAAAATCTATTCAGAAGGAAAGTCTGACAGTAGTCTTCTGCTTCACATTGCAGAGTCTTGGAAACTACAGGATAAATGTGCATTTTGTAACAAATGTAAAATCATGGTTTTGGTAATCCAAAAGAAAATAAGTTTGAGCCATAAAAATAAAAAAGTATTATAGATGCACTGTAGCACTGTTGTCCCATTGTTCATGGATTTCCTCGAGTGGACACCAGTAACGTCTCCATTGTGAGTCTTGTTACTGTTTTTGGCATATCGAATATGCCACAAGTAGCTGTCAGGCTCTGCTGTTCGGGCGGGATTCTCTTGGTACTTGCTGGAATCTCTGAGAGGGATGGAGTAATCAAACCCGGGTTGGCCTCCTGCAAGGCAAATGCCCTACTGGAGCGATAGGACAGCGGGTAAGATGTTTGTCTAGTACAGTGGGTAAGGCGTTTGCTCAACTGGAGCGATAGCACAGCAGGTACCAATGGGACAACAGTGCTATTATAGATGAGAACCTCCAAAAAATATGGGTTTGTCTTTAGGGGTGCTAGTCCCAAAGATAAAGAGTAGAAAGTTACTGCACTTAGTAATAAACTTTTTTCATCTAAAATAACCATTTATGGGCAGGCATGAGAGACAAATACAGTTTCCACAGAGACAGAAGCCTTGGATATCAGGGCAAGCATTTTCAAGAATTTGAATGGGTTCTTCACCTGGAAAATCGACAGCAAACTCAACAAATTAAGAAATAGAGTTAATTTAGAACTAATGCTTTTCTCACCTTTGATAGTTTCATTCCACAGACATATTTTTCTATATACCACATATGAGACAAGCTAGTACTTGTCTGTGTCCTTCTGACTTATTTCATTTAACATTGTCAATAACTTTGTAAATCACAGTGCCTAAATTAAGAAATGCATAAATGAAAAGAGCAACTACTGGTAATGAGAATACTATCTGGTTCAACCCTTTTGGAAAAACACCACAGAGAATTCTCAGTAAACTTAGAATTGAGCTGCCATATGATCCAGTAATTCTCCTTTTGGGCATCAATCTGCCAGGACAGAAAACCATTCATTCAAAAGGACATATAGACAGCTACCACCATGTAAACTCATGAAGTCAGCTTCATAGATTCACAATTAATCTCCAAAGAGATGTAAGCCAAGCTACAAAAATTCACTGGTACTCTGGTGTTCCACCCCAAGAAAACTTCGGGGTGCTTTCAGGAGAAGGCTGAGCCTAGTCCCCGCCCTGCTGGAGCCCTGGAACTCACACCCACACTCCACGGCTGCCACCATGCCAATGACCAAACTCCACAGCCACAACCAATCTATGCAGAGACTCCAAACCAATGAAAATTCCAGGTACACTGATTCCCATGCTGAAAACTTCAAGGCCTTCCCAGGGTGGGGGCTGGCAGCCTGCCTCTAATCTGCTATATTTCTGGAAGCCTAACAGCCTCACCCATACCTCACAGCCATCATTCAAATTCATGGACCCAATTCTACAGATCCTGGAATTCCTGGAACACATGACTGCATATTTGGCTATGGGATGCCTTCAAATTCCAGAAAACTGACAGCCTACTAGGAGTACACCAAACTATATGGGGAAGTAGCATTGAGGCCAGCTAAGGTCAATAAACAAAATCAATAACACAGAAGTTCAACTAGTAACTAAAAGATTAGTAAACCCTCCAGTAATGACTTAACGACTCCGTGGTGAGATATAACAATTTTCACAAATTTTCCTTTAGTAGCCATTTTGTTGTAACAAGCAATATAAAATAAATTATTTTGTGCCTGCTAATCAGGAAGTGGGTGGGAAACTTCAGACAATGGTGTAGGGAAGCTCACTCTGGTGGTGGAACTGGAACATTGAACAGTATTAAGAACAACTTTGTAAACCACAGTGTTTATTCACTTATTTTTTTCATAATTCTATAGGATTTTCATTTATTTATTATTGCAAAGTGAAAATAATATACAATTACAATTATTATTTGATTGAGCTAAATTTAAAACTGAAAAACTATGCGATAAAGTAGAACATTAGTTATGTATTTTTATCAAAGTCAAGAGAATTAAAAATGCGTGATAATGTTTTCCTCCTTTTGCTCATTCTTGGTAATTTTTTTTTAATTTTTATTTATTTATTTATTTTTTGTATTTTATTTTATTATTTTTTAAATAATTTATTTATTTTTAGTTAGTGAATCACCGTGAGGGTACAGTTACAGATTTATACATTTTTGTACTCATGTTTCCCCCATACAAAGTTCGAGAACCCATCCCTTCACCAGTGCCCATTCTCCACTACCAGTAAACCAAGCATCCCTCCCACCCTCCCCAGTCCCGT
This sequence comes from Sorex araneus, assembly GCF_027595985.1. Lineage (NCBI taxonomy): Eukaryota > Metazoa > Chordata > Mammalia > Eulipotyphla > Soricidae > Sorex > Sorex araneus. The sequence goes on along the minus strand of NC_073304.1, from coordinate 137,602,314 downwards.
CTCCCCCCACCCCACACTGCCACTATGGCAGGGTATTCCCTTTTATTCTGTCTCTCTGATTAGGTGTTGTGGTTTGCAATAAAGGTGTTGAGTGGCCATTGTGTTCAGTCTCTAATCTACATTCAGCAGGCATCACCCTTCCCCCGCATGACCTCCGACCACATTTTACTTGGTGTTCCCTTCTCTGAGTTGCCCAGAATGAGAGACCAGCCTCCAAGCCATGGAGTCAACCTCCTGGTACTTATTTCTACTATTCTTGGGTGTTAGTCTTATAGTCTATTATTCTATATTCCACAGATGAGTGCAACATTTTTGTCTGTCTCTCTCTTTCTGACTCATTTCACTTAGCATGATACTTTCCCGGCTGATCCACTTATATGCAAACTTCATGACCTCATTTTTTCTAACAGCTGCATAGTATTCCATTGTATAGATGTACCAAAGTTTCTTCAGCCAGTCATCTGTTCTAGGGCACTCAGGTTTTTTTCCAGATTCTGGCTATTGTAAACAGTGCTGCGATGAACATATAAGTGCAGATGTCATTTCGATTATACTTTTTTGCTCCTCTGGAATATATTCCCAGCAGTGGTATTGCTGAGTCAAATGGAAGCTCAACCTCTAGTTTTTTGAGAATCGTCCATATTGTTTTCCAAAAGGGCTGAACTAGTCGGCATTCCCACCAGCAGTGTAGAAGGGTCCCTTTCTCCCCACATCCTCTCCAACAGTGGTTGCTTTTGTTCTTTTGGATGTGTGCTAGTCTCAAACCACAGTGTTTAAATGAAGTGAAATAAAAGATAAAGGATATAGGCACACCATTAATCATTTCAGCATTGAGGACATTAGCCAAGATATGGAATCAACCTAGGTGTCCAACAATAGATAAGTGGATCATGAAGATGTAGTATATATACATGTGGAATACTATGCAGCTGCAAGGAATTATGAAATAATGCAATTTGCTACAACACCCATAAAACTGGAAAATATTTTGTTTAATAAAGTAAGCCGGAAGGAGAAGGACAAAAAAAAGAATAATGACACTATATGTGGTATTTAGAATAACAAGGTGAAGAAATATGATGTTTTAAAGGGGGGAAGGGGGATGGTGATCTCCCTTTGCTCCAGAGTAGAGGAAGATGAAAAACAGAGAAGAAAATAAACCTAGTAGGGGCTAAGAGAAGGAAAACAAGAGTCCAGGATATTCAGGTAGATCAGTGGTGTAAATATCTAAATCACAGAGTCAACAACATTGAAATCATGAGAGTCAATCTTTAACAACCAGACTTAAAATGGTCTGCCATGACACAGGCTGAAGGTGTGGAGGAACCTGGGAATACTGGTCTGTAAGCCTACCTCATTTGCTGGGGGAAGGCATTTGATATAGAGAAGGGACCACTAAGTCAGTGATGATTGGAGGAATTGCTCTGGATGGGAAATGTGTGCCGAAAGTAGACTAAGTACCAAACTTAGTTTACCAAACATGCTGACGGCCTCTCAGTACCTGCATTGCAAACCATAATGCCCCAAAGTAGAGAGAGAGAGTAAAAAGGAAAGTGTCTGCTACAAAAGCAGGGGGTGGCATGCAGGTGGCAGGAGAGATACTGGAAACATTGGTGGTGAAAAATAGACACTGGTGGAGAAATGGGTGTTCAATCTTTGTATGACTGAAACTCAATCGTGAAAGCTTTATAACTGTATCTCAAGGTGATTCAACAAAATATTATAAACAAACAAACAAATAACCCAGAAGCACAACAAAGTATTTTATAAGAGGTACAGCTACAATATAGACAGAGGAAAAGATTGGAAATCAATTAAAGCCAAACTTGTAAGTCCTGCCCAAAGACTCACAATGAGTAATATTTCTAAGCAAATTAGTATAAGAAAATCACTCAAATGAAGATAGACTTCATATTACTAAATGAAGCAATTAGCCAGCATAATAATCATAAACTATAGGTCCTTCACTTTTTAGCTTTAGAAAATTTATGTAAAAATTAAAAATGCAAAAGATGAACAAATTAACCCTAACTGATAATAATGTCTATGTTTGGGGACACTGGTTGGACAATAAAGAACACTTGAGGACTGCAGCAATAACACAGAGGGTAGGGTGTTTGCCTTGCACGCGGCCAACCCAGGTTCGATTCCCAGCATCCCATATGGTCCCCCAAGTACCAACAGGGGTAATTCCTGAGTACAGAACCAGGAGTAACCCCTGTGCATTGCTGGGTGTGACCCAAAAAGCAAAAAAAAAACTTGATCTAGATCTTTACAACTCAAAATTATTTTTACAAATTATATGTAAATGTGCATTTATTTTGTATTTAATATATTTTTAAATGAAAACATTGTGTATACCCATGATATAGATATATATTATCACATACTTAATAGAACCTCAACATATTTTTTACCATTTTCATTAAAACACAAAGATTTACAATACTGTTAACTATTCTTTTCATACATACATTGTTGCAACACCAAACCTGTTGGAATATAGCTCTAAACATTTTAGGTTTAACATTGGTGTGTCATTTCTCCTCTGCCACAAGGAGTTTAGGTTTATCAGGTAATACCCATCACAGTGCTCCTGAAGCACCTCCATTCCTCTGTATTTATTGGAATGTAGCTTTAAACATTTTAGGATAACTTTGGTATGTCCTGTTTCCCTTGCCACAGGGAGCTTAGGTTTATTACAGTGCTCCTGAGGCCCTTTCATTCCTCTGTTGTTTATCTGTTAACTCTTCTCTGTGCTCTCTTCCCCAAATAGTCTATCACCTTTTTCCCATAATCAGACTCTGTTAACTTGTAAGGTCAGATTCCTCAGACATCTATGATTTTATATTTGTGAATGAAATGTTGCTTTTCTCCTTCTCTTATGTCCTTTTGCATAGTTTTCTTTAAATCAATGTTCTTTTGGTATAGACACAGAAAGAGAGTTAATATTATGCTTTTGTAACTTGGGAGTTAATTAATTGACTCCGAATAATATTCACTTGAGAACATCTGCTTCCTCAACTTAAGCCTCAGTTTCTCTTAGTTCCTAGCACCCCAAAAGCAGGGTCCCGATGGAGGGACTGAACGGACCCAGGGCAAGCTGTGAGCTACTCTGGTATCAAAATAGGCCAGGCCAAAGTGCCACAATACTTAACAATAAGTTAAGAGCATGGTCATGGACAAATTCAGTCATGATCCAAAAGTAATAATAAGATTAGAACCCTGCTAGGATTAGGAAAGACTAATCTGGGTTGAGCACTGTATTCTGAGATCTATAGCAAGATGGCCCCAGGAGAGCAATCCTATGAACTTAGTATATCTCTTACTGTGTCCATACAAAATGATTAATATTATGAATGTATGTTTGCTGGACTAAGGATAGTAAAAACACACCCATATTTTGCCATTAGGCCAGTTGTCTTGCTGGATGAGAATCTGTCCTAGAAGAAGCTTCCCCTGAGGGAAGGACCTACATTCGCTGATTGTATGATGACACCCATGTGTAATTGTTCCCCCAACCCCTCATGATTGGGATTTAACTAAGGCGGTAAGAGGGGCTGAGGAGGAAGAAGCAGAGGGAGAATCAGAGGAGAATAGAGGTGAGATTGGAATAAACTGCAATTGATACCAACCATCCTGGCCCTCTTTTCCTCCCTCACCTACCTATCCCTGGGGTGGGGGAAACGGCACAAGACCACTGGACGCAGGCATCGAGAGAGAGCCAAGTGGCCTTTCTTAATTTATTTTTTGATTACACACACACAGACCCATCAGAGAGTGCTGCTTCCTTCCACAGTACCTCAAAGATCTCTCCCAGCCTTATTTCCCCGGGAAGCTCAGTTCCACAGACAAAATCTCCAGTTCTAATGACTCCAGTTCTAACGACTTTGGCCATTGTCATTCCCTTACTATGTTCCTTCATATCACATAGATGAGACAGATCTTTTAAAAAAATATTTACTGTGAGAGTGGTGACACCTACACACAAGTAGATGATTAAAGCTAAACTGAAATTCCATAAAATCTTAAATCAATAATAAGTTGAAAAATTTTCAAGAACTGTATCTTTCTCTCTTTTTCTTTTTGTAGATACTTCAATTTTTAAAAATACATGTGAATAAATCTAAGTAGATCCATTTTTAAATTAACATGAAATAGAGAAATACTATAAATACACAATTTAGTAAGCAAGAGGGGAGGAGAACTAAGAAAATTTCAAGAGAATCTGAGTAGGCCTATAAAGGTGTAAGGTATTTATTTTAATTTTTATAAAGTTGTTCTCAATAATTTATTACATTCAATATTCCAACACCAATACCACCACATTACACCTTCCCATCGCATTATTTTGAATTTTCTCACCACCACCAAATCTGCCCCAAAGGCAATCCTAAATTAATCCATTTTGTATTGCTTGATATGAATAATCTGCTTAAAATGATCCAAAAAAGTTTTCTTAGATGAAAGTGTGTGAAGATTGTTGGATCTTACCCTGGAGACATTAAGCTCTTGTATAAGATATTATTAACATGCAGTTATAGGTTGAGCCTCTGTGCTTATATATATATATATATATATATACATATATATATATATATTGAGATTGGTTGCTTTCTACTTTACACTCCACCAAATGTGGTGTGCTACTCCTGGTACATTAGTGGCTTCACCACTGCAATTTATGGCTCTCTTCTGAGATTTATTTGTGACTTGCTGGATCATGGCTGGTTAATGAGCTCATACAGTGCCAGAGGCAGTTTGTGGGCATGACTGCCACGCTCCTGGAAGAGCGGGGAGATGGGGCGGGGAGCTTGTGCATTCCGAACTCTGTGAGAGCCTGAAGATTTCAGTCACAAATCCAGCATTTATATAAATAAAATTATATATAAATAAAAACATTTAATCTTTAAGAGTTTGGGTGTTCGTCTTTCACTCAGCCGACCCGAGTTCGATCCCTCTGCCCCTCTTGGAGAGCCCGGCAAGCTACCGAGAGTATCAAGCCCGCGCGGCAGAGCTTGGCAAGCTACCCGTGTGTATTGGATGTGCCAAAAACAGTAACAATAAGTCTCTCAATGAGAAGACGTTACTGGTGCCCGCTCAAACAAATCGATGAGCAACAGGATGACAGTGACAGTGAATAAGGTATTTAATTCAAAACAGATAATATAGGGCCCAAGCCATAGTATAGTGGGTAGGGTGTTTGTCTGACATGCAGAGACTTAGGTTTGATCCCCAGCATCCCATATGGTCCCCCAAGCACTGCCAGGATTAATTCCTGAGGGCAGAACCAATAGTATCCCTGAGCCTCACCAGGTGTAACCTAAAAAAGCAAAAAAAGGGGAATACAGATTTTGCTAGAAAATACTATACTATAGATAGCACTTAAGTATCTGAATTAAGAAGTAAACTATTGCAATAAAAATATCTACAGATGAAAAAAATCACCTGACTAGACATAGAAAATTCAATATAAATAAAATATTACTTGTTGAAAATAATTGAAATTATTTACTTTATCAGGCAAAGAATAAACATATCTTTAAATTCCTATAGAATTTAAATAAATTTGTTTGTTCTTTTCCATAAGATTTCTTAAAAAAATGTTTTTATTGACTCATGTGAGATATACAGTTACAAAATTGTTCATGATTGAGTTTCATTCATGCAATGTTTCAACACCCATCCCTTCACCAGTGCACTTTTCCTGTCACCACCAATGCCCCCTGTTTTCCTGACCCCCACCACCCTGCCCACACAGCCTATCACTATGGCAGACACTTTTCTTCTTTTCTTCTTTCTTTCTCTCCTATCTTGTATACTATCTCTTAATCAAATTTGTTATTGATTCCTTCACTCAGGAATTAGTCCTGGTAGGATCTGGGAAATGACATGTGACTCAGGGGTAGAACCCAAGTTGGCCACAAGCAAGGCAACACCCTATCCACTGTGTTGTCTCGCTGACTTCTGGTTTCTTTGAGTTCATCAAACATCTTCAACATCTCAAAGTTACTCTTTGAGAGTTTACAGAACTGGTTGGTATTCATTGAGCCTTCTATGCTTTTATTTAATTCATTGAACTTTTTGGTTCTAAGTGTATTCATTCTACACATTCTAGTGCATATTCCCCGTGTGTTCACTGTGTTCCTATTGTATTGAGGGCGAATCTTTGTAGTTTGCTCCTCTATAAACTTTATTCAGTTTTCAGATCCAAACAAGGCCCTGGGATGTCAGCTGCAGGGTTTATCTAACCTGTGTTTGTGTAGGTGGGGGCAGGCTGGTGGAAAAACAAGCAGTGGTTTCAGGACTGTGAAAGTACCAGCTGAGAAGGTCTAATCTTAATATATTTAAGTAAAAAATAAATCTAATCCAAGACAAAATGGATCTTTATTTTTGGGGAGGTCACACTCAGTGATGCACAGGGGTTTTTCCTGGCTCATGTACTCAGGAATTACGCCTGGTGGTGCTCAGGGGACCATATAGGATGCTGGGATTCGAACCCAGGTCGGCCACATGCAAGGCAAATGCCCTACTCGCTGTGCTATCGCTCCAGCCCCAAAATGGGTCTTTCTTATGTCTATCTAAATCATACCCTAGTTTTAAATCATTAAATTTATTGCCATTTTCCACTGTTTTCCAATTATGTAATTATGTTACTTCAATAACATTAATAACCAGAAATACTAATTTGGTAAATATTTATCACTAAATGCATTATATCATTTTATCTTCTCAATAATACTTTAGAGTAAGTACCATTACTATTGTAGATATCTATTGCATTACAAAATTCTCCATTAAATTGAGATCTAAACAGGGCAAATAACTTTTTTAGTTTTAAGGGGAAGTAAGAACATGGGGGAAAAAAACCAATATTGACTGTAGGTCTGTAGAACTCAGGATTCTGAATTAAAGGATTTTGATATATTTAAAGCAAGAATAAGTCAAATCTCAATACTCAATATACATTTCAATGATTAATGAGTAATTCCATACCTCATGAACAGTCCTTAAGATACAAAATCCTGTGATATCATGGAAGGAATTTGAATTGTCACATTAATTTTAGAGCCAAAAGGACCTCAACAATCACAGGAAAGGGGAAAATAGGAAGAGGTCACAGAGCTGAATCCTGGAGCAGCTAAGATTGAATTCCAGCTTTTCTGAATTCCAGTCAGGATCTGTGGAAAGTAACATCAAAGGACATGGCTTCTGCAGCTTCTAAGACACCCCACCCATACAGTATTGTATACTGTAAGGTCTTTGCTGAGTATCATTCTTTGTGTTGGAGACCAGGTACATCACAGTTCATTGTTTCTTCAATTGATCCACTGAAATATCAGGCTGCTTTATAGAGTGATGTTGCAAAAACCAGAGACAATCCATGGAGCAGAAAGCAGAACAAAACCTAACATTAGTCCTAAATGGAAAACAAAATGATCCTGAAATTTAGAGGGCAGAGCACTAAACCTGTACATGTGAGATGAGTTTCAAATAATAATATCAACAACAGACACTCTTCTAGGATCTCCTGTCTTCATTCTTCAGTTCTTCAGTTCTCCTGTGCTGCTGTGGTTTCTTTTAACTATTCACAATCAGAAATACCTAACTTTTCCCTTTGTCAAAAGTGTAAACTGAAATAGATGACCTATTTTTTTAAATTTATTTTTATTTTTTTTAGTTTTTGGATGACACCGGGTGATGCACAGGGGTTACTTCTGGCTCTGCCCTCAGGAATTACTCCTGGCAGTGCTCAGGGGACCATATGGGATGCTGGGATTCGAACCTGGGTTGGCCATGTGCAAGGCAAATGCCCTACCCACTGTGCTATTGCTCCAGCCCCAGATGACCTACCTATTAAACAAAACTTTTTTCTCTTAAAAAGCACAAAAATCTCTTATTATGAAATTATGTATTTCAAACTGGAAGTTAAAATATCAAGTATGAATGTTAGTGTAACTTTTGTCAAGAAAAACTGAAAGTGTTTTGCATGTATTATCTCTATATTGTTTTCGCTTTGTCCTTATTGAACCACGCCAGAATTTTAGACATTAAACTCTTCAGCTCTAAATACATTCATCTTTGTTTCTTAAGTGTAAGAACATTCTTTTTTTAAAATTTCAACACAATATAAAAGCCTGTTAATGTGCTTTACCCCATCCACCCTCATTGGTATGTACTATTATTGAATGAACAGTCCGAGTTTAAATTTCATCAATTTTCTCAACAATGATCTCTATAGTATATTTTTTTGATCCAGGAAGCATCTCAGATCAAATGTTGCATATAGTTGACATTTCTTTTTAATCTCCTTTAATCTGGAACAGATCCTTGGCCCTTTGTTCTTTGATATTTGAAGAGTGCAAGCTGGTGGTGCTCTGATATAGGTTTGTCTAGTGTTTTTTTCAGGATGAGAGCCATTCTGTATTCATAATAGGAAATGACAAAAGTGAGGTTTTTTTATCAAGAGAAATATCTTTCATAACAATTTTTTCTTTAATCATAATATGAGTAATATCAAGACATTAATATTATATCAAACCTGTTTGATACTGTTTTATGCAGATAATAATAATAAATAATTTAACAATTAGCTATAAAGCATATACACATATATCTGAAGAAAATCCAAACTCAGAAGAGGTATTCTCTTTATTCATTGTATATCCAGCTACCTGCATATTCAGTATAGAAACTCCATCCTGTTTTACAATTTTCATTTCAGTGTATATTTATAGCATGTTGTGTTAGGACATGCTTCCTTTAAAAAGCTCATAATGCTGAGTTCTAAAAGCAGTGCATATAGTTTACTGGGTTCTATTTGCGAAACCCATCTTCCTCTTTCCATGTACCTCACAACCCCTATCTCCATGCCTCTATCATCTTCCCTAACACTGTTGTAACAGTTTTCTAACCGCAGCCAGCACACATGTTTGCTTCCCCATCATTAATTTTCTACACGATAGACAAAATAATTAGCATCATTCAGTGGCTAGAAAGATAATAAGGTACTTACCTTGCACACAGCTGACCTAGGTTAAATTCCTAGCATACGGTCTCTTGAGCACTGCCATGAGAGATTCTTGAACATAGAGCTAGGAGTAATCTCTGAGAACAGTTAGGTAAAGGCCCCAGATTGTGATCCTACCACAAAATAACTCAGAACATGCTGCCTTCTTGCTTAAAATTATTCTGTCATTCTCTCTTTATTATAGCTACTGAAAATCCACATCATCTACCATGGCCAGCATGATTGACCCTTACCTATTAATTGCCCAACTGATTATTATTCTCTCCTTCTAAATCATTCTGTTCCAGTTATGTTAATATTCTAGTTCTTTGAGTAATCCTGTTCTTTCACCTTGAAGTGTTTACCCTTGACAATCTATTGGCTTAGAATCCTTTTCTTGGTCTTGGCCTCTAATAGTTCCTTCTTGTCATTTGAATCCCTGCTTAAATGTAAACAATTGGTGAAATCTTCTCTGGCTGTCCCATTGAAAATAATCTCTTCCCCAAACCCATCACATCCTCCTGTTTTACTTGCTTCTGAACTATTTATGATTTATCTTATTAAATATCTGTATTTTTTTCATTTACCTCTACTATAAAAATATCCATGAGAACAAGAACCATGTCTTCCTTATTCCTTGCCAAATCTTTAGTTCCTGTAATAATTTCAGGCATAGAGTGGATGCTCTATAAACATTTGTTGGATTAATTAAATGATAATCACAGATTGGAAGTAACCATCATCAAATGAAACTGTTTATCTGGTGTAAAAGTAAAGGCCATTGTTCTTGCCAGTTAATCATCTAGGTAACCACTGTGCCCCCAAGTGCTTCACCTATTTATAAAATAGTTATAGCAGCTAATGGGAAATGAATGAGAATAAAAACTCAAGTGAAGGAGATTAAAGACAAGAGGTCCTCATGTAATTATATTCCATGAACTAAGAATATAGGTAATTTAATACCTAAGCATCAAAATAAGCACACTACAAACAACGAAGCTTAAAAAGTTCACAATCTACTATCCATGGTATCATCCATTCTGGCTTAGTGCTCATACCCTACCTCTTCTTAGTCTTCAACACTTAATTTTCCTTCTTTTCCTGTTCCCAAAAGTGAATATTATCCCCAGTCTGGAAGCATGAAATTTTTCCCCACATATTCTTTTCTAGCACAATGTTCTCCATTTTTATAACTTTACTCATCAGTTCTCTCCTAGTGAATTATAATTTTATCTCCAATAGATTCATATCATTGCCATCTACAAAGTTTGGGCAATTTGCATCTTTACTAGAACTTCTCTTTAAAATGAGCCTTATTTGTCCAGATGGAAAAAAGTTCCAAGGTGCTCTATCATTTAAAAAGTTATGTCAGCTTCTGAAAGTCAAGAATTATATTTCCTTTATTATTTTTAACACGTAGGAACCACTCCTGCCCCAGCACCAGTCTGTCTTCACTGGGGCCCCCTTGGAGGGGGGTGGGTTGAGTTTTCCTTCCTGCCCCAAGCAGAGCCCTGGCAGCTGAAAACCTCCAGAACCCAGCCCACAGCCATGCTCAAGGCCACTCTCCACACACTCCGACGAGCCTCACATATGAAGGAACCGGCAGAGGAACCCAGGCATATGGGACCCGTGGCTGAGATCTCCAGACCCGCTTGGATCAGAACTGGACCTCCTCCCCCCAGATCCCCAGTTTTCCAGTATCTTGGCAGTCACACCCACAAACTGCCCCCAGCACCATATAATTTCATCAATGGCCAAGATCCAAAGACAATAAAACAAATCTCCAAGAAGAGAGCAATGCAGAATCCACACGGCAGAGCCTAGCAAGCTACCCACAGTGTATTCTATATGCCAAAAACAGTAACAATGATGCACCTCATTCCCCTAAATGAGATGTTACTGGTGCCTGCTCAAGCAAATCAATGAGCAATGGGACGACAGTGATACAGTGATAAATTGAACAGGTTGGCACCACTCAGTAAATTGGGAGGAACACCACTCAGTGCTTAGGGCTTACTCCAGGCTCTCTGCTCAGGGATCACTCCTGCCAGGCTTGGGGAACCTGAGAGTGTGCTGGGGACTGAACCCAGATTGACAATGTGAAAGTCAAGCTTGTGCCTTACCAGCTCTAGTGTCTCTCAAGCCACTCAGGAAATGTTTTAAGTCATACAAACTTAGCAGAAAAAATACTGTGTTAGTGGATGCTTATCACAGGGATTTTTCAGTATAGTAAAGCGTCACAAGGTTAGTGACTTAAAATGATAACTATTTCCTTGGCTTATAAGTATGCCAGTTAGTCTTGAGGCTGGACTCATTTGATTGGCACTTCTGGTCTTGGCAGGTTTCTTCTGACAACAATTGAGTATTTTGGTGTAGAACTTCAACTACCCATCTCTACTTTTGTGGTCTCTCAGTCTTCAGCAAACTAACCTGGATTTTTTGTCATTGTGATATAAAAATGTTTCCACAAAGCAAAAAGAAATGTACAAAGTTTGCTACTTCCAGCACAGGGCATGAACATTACAATTATACTCCAATTCCTATAGTTGCCAGGGAATTTACAAACCAGCCTAGACTGACATTACTGGATTACTTAGGAGTGAGCAGTTGGGTCATGCCCAGCTATGATCTGGGTTTACTGCTGACTCTGTGCTCGGCACCAGGCCTGGTGGTGCTTGTGTATCGGCCATGTGCTCTTCCAGGAAAACCCTAGCTGGATGTGTGCAAGGCAAGCATGTTACTTTCTTTTTTTTATCTCTCTGCTTCAATATTATGCGTGGTTTTGCACTTTACTATAATAAGTAATATTTTGCATGTGGAATGTGCCTCATTGAAGTTTGAATGTTTATAAAGAAGATACTAGAAAATATGGCCATTCAGGATACATTCTTTTTCTATTCCTGCACAAAATTCCATAGAATTAATGCTTCTTCTCACAAAGTGCACTTAAGTCATACTGTGTTGTTGCAAGCAAACTGGAATTGTAGTTGCTCCGGGAACAGTTGTGTCTCTGGGTGCCTGCCTCACCTCACTGTTGGAGGTCATGACAAGCACAGGAAGGAACCCTTCTTGACAGAGAAATTCCCAGACATATGCCCTAGATGAGCTCAGTTCATCAATAATGCCTGAATGAGTGAAAGAATGACTCAACTCTCTCCAGGACTACAGAGCAGTGTTAAGACTTCCAGGGTAGATCATTTGGTCATTTCTTTCCCTGTGGCCTTGTCACTATGACAACAGAGGGTCTGACTTTTAGGTTCATCAAATACTTGAGGATACATATGAAGATCGGTAGGGTTGCTTTAATGGGGACTTTTTAGATTTAAAACAGGCAAGTGGTATTTTCTGAAATTTATATTGAAGGTCCTAAATGGAAAATTTTTGCAGGTAATTGAGAGTGGCTCTAAAACGATGTTTCTCAGCATTTCTATTAGGATCTCTTGAGATGTTTTTCAAATACACTGGAGCCCACAAGCAAAAAATTTAATTGGTTTGGAAAACCCTTTAATGATTTTCCTTTTTTTATAGTTACCCAGGTGACTCTAATGTGCATCCAGAATCTTGCAAGTCTATGTTAACATAATGAACTTCAGCTATAAAGAATGTCTGGTGTATTGCAGAAATGCAATTGTAGAAATCAATATACTGTGTCTTAATTCTAACTCCACCATGTGTTATCTATTTTGCCTTGAGAAACCTTTGTGTCCTCAAATGCATTAGAAGTACAGGGAGAACACAAATTGCACAGGGCTTGCCGGTGCAAACATTTCAAAAGTGTGTAGATTTATAAGAAAATATTGAATTTTAAATAATATTTAAGACCAAATGAAGTGGTTGAAAATAAATAATTGATAAAACTATTAATAAAGTATTAAATACAAGATTCTTGATACATATTTATATACCCATGTTCATAGCAGAAATTATTCATAAAAGCCAAAACGTAAATTCAACCTAAGTGTCCATCAATGAACACACAAATAAATCAAAGCACAAGTACACAATGAAAATTTTTAATCCTTATTTAAAAAGGAATACTCCAATACTTGCTACAACAGAAATGAGTCTGAAAGACTTTGTGTTAAGTTAGGTCTCTAACAAAAGGACAAACACTATGTATATTTGCATGTATTCAGAAATGTATGGTAAAATGGTGGTTTCCAGGGACTACTGTAGTAGGAAATGGGGGTTGTTTTCTAATGGAAATAAAATTTAGTTAAGGATAATGAAATTTTCTGCAGATGGATAGTGATGATGGTTCCACAACATGTGAATGAATTTATTTCCACTGAATTGTTCTGTATTATACAATGGTAAAAGTAAAGATAAAGTAGGGGACAGAGAGATAATAAAAGAAGTAAGGCCCTTACCTTGCATTTGGCTGACTCCAGTTCAAATCTGGCACCACATTTGGTTCCCCAATCATGGGTAGGAGAAGCACAAAGCCAGGTACCCCCAGGTATGGTTCATCTCTCCCCAAAATTAAATAGTGGAAATTGTGGAGCAGGAGGATTCGAGGAAGGAAAGAACTTATAATAAAGGCATAGAGGTAGCAGGGAGTTCCTAGAGTCACTGTTAGGTTCTGTTTCTTGACCTCGATAAAGAGTATTGGTCTTATAATCACTGTCACTGTCATCCTGTTGCTCATCGATTTGTTCAAGCGGGCACCAGTAACGTCTCTCATTCAGAGACTTATTGTTACTGTTTTTTTTTTGGCAGATCCAATACACATGGGTAGCTTGCCAGGTTCTGCCGCACGGGCTTGATACTCTAGGTAGCTTGCCGGTCTCTCCAAGAGGGGCGGAGGAATTGAACTCGGGTCGGCCGCATGAAAGGCAAACACCAAACTGCTGTGCTATCACTCCAGCCCTATTGGTCTTATAATAATTCCTCATTTTTTTATTTAATTATATACATATGTGCAATTTTATAGTAAAGTCTTTAAAATGAAAAAGAAATGATGTACAAAACATTTAGAATCATATTCAGTTATATATAGTTCTTAACATGTGCAAACTATTGTTACCATAATTTCATAAGTTATCCTTGTTCTTGTCTCTATTTACCCATTTCTCCTTCTCATTCTTCTCCTTTACTTCCTCCATCTCCCGATTGACACCACCATGATAACCTAGCATGATAACCTACCCATTGGTTGCCCTAGGGCCCACCTGTTGAATGGGTGATGGCAGTACTGGATCCAGAGAGGCTACTGAATGGAACCCTGGGCCTGTGGAATTTCTGAATGCCTTAGTTTAGTTTAAGTCTAGCCTAAGCTGAGACAAAAGGTCCTGATAGGTACAATCCTGGGTAGCTTCAATGGGGCGGGGCCCACTTGGGGAGTTGTGGGAGGGTCTAGATTGTTCTAAACAGGGGGAGGCTGAGTTCAAGTCCGGGACATAATTGTTTCTGTTTCAGAGTTTCTTACTCAGTTTGGTCTTAGTTTCATAAAAATTGATAATCAATGTGAGAAGATATATCTGTAGTAGCTAAGTGGTGTATATTATAAGTGCTAGAGGCATTCTGAAAGAGAAAGAGTAGACTTGAAAGACGAATGAGGTTTGGAAAGGCAGAGTGAAGACAGAAATACAATGGCTTTCTAAGAATCAAGATAAAGAAGTATTGCAAGCATTGTGAATTAGAAAATTAAAGAAACAAAAATCTGGAGCAATATAAACATGGTGGGTGAAATAAGGTTAGATATATCTACTGAAGCCAGATGCCGGATGATCAAAGCATCAGGCAGAGAAATTTCCACTATCAATGATGCAGAATAAAGGGTCAATGAATATTTTAGGGAAGAGATAAAGTTATTTATTCAAGCTTTAAGGATTGAGGTGGGGGCTTCATAAGACATAGAGATATTTATTTGAGAGAAAAATCAATGAGATTGTATTTAACTGGTTGTATGGAGTGGAGAAAAAAGAAAATTTGGGGGAAGAGGTATCTTCCAAATACTGTTTAGAAAACCAGAGTCACTCCAGGGGAGTCTCAACAACTGGGCTGATGTTTCAGTGTGAGGGCCTGAGAATGTGGTACCACTTGAACGATGAGATTCTAAGGATTACAGCCACCCCAGTAGTGTTCAGCGGTCCCCAGATTCAGTCAAAATCAATGGAGACATGCACTAGAATTCTAAGGTTGTAAAGTTCTGCAGGTATTTTACATGTATAACCTAATTTAAACTCAGTCATAGAATTTCTCAATTTCAGAGTCTTTTTAACCACTGAAGAATTTCAAGAGATAGCTCAAGTGATAAGAATACATGCCTACAACTGGACAACCACATGCAAAAAAATGGGTTTAGACCTTGACCTGACACCATGCACAAAAGTCAGATCAAAATGGATTAAAGACCTCAACATTAGACCACAAACCATAAGGTACATTGAAGACAAGGTCGGCGAAACCCTCCACGATATTGAAGATAAGGGTATCTTCAAAGGTGACACGGAACTAAGCAATCTAGTAAAAACAGAGATCAACAAATGGGACTACATTAAACTAAAAAGCTTCTGCACCGCAAGAGATACAGTGACCAGAATACAAAGACTATCCACAGAATGGGAAAGGATATTTACACAATACCCATCAGATAAGGGGTTGATATCAATGGTATATAAAGCACTGGTTGAGCTCTACAAGAAGAAAACATCCAACCCCATCAAAAAATGGGGCAAAGAAATGAACAGAAACTTTACCAAGGAAGAATTACGAATGGCCAAAAGGCACATGAAAAAGTGTTCTACATCTCTAATCATCAGAGAGATGCAGATCAAAACAACCATGAGATACCACCTCACACCACAGAGACTAGCACACATCCAAAAGAACAAAAGCAACCGCTGTTGGAGAGGATGTGGGGAGAAAGGGACCCTTCTTCACTGCTGGTGGGAATGCCGACTGGTTCAGCCCTTCTGGAAAACAATTTGGACGACTCTCAAAAAATTAGATATTGAATTCCCATTTGACCCAGCAATACCACTGCTGGGAATATATCCCAGAGAGGCAAAAAAGTACAATCGAAACAACATCTGCACATGTATGTTCATCGCAGCACTGTTTACAATAGCCAGAATCTGGAAAAAACCCGAATGCCCCAGAACGGATGACTGGTTGAGGAAACTTTGGTACATCTATACAATGGAATACTATGCAGCTGTTAGAAAAAAGGAGGTCAAGAATTTTGTAGTTAAGTGGATGGGCATGAAAAGTTTCATGCTGAGTGAAATGAGTCAGATAGAGAGAGACAGACATAGAAAGATTGCACTCATCTATGGTATATAGAATAACAGAGTGGGAGACTAACACCCAAGAACTGTAGAAATAAGTACCAGGAGGTTGACTCCATGGCTTCGAGGCTGGCCTCACGTTCCGGGGAAAGGTCAACTCAGAGAAGCGATCACCAACTACATTGTAGTCGAAGACCATGTGGGGGAAGAGAGTTGCGGGCTGAATGAGGGCTAGAGACTGAGCACAGCGGCCACTCAACACCTTTATTGCAAACCACAACAGCTAATTAGAGAGAGAAAACAGAAGGGAATGCCTTGCCACAGTGGCAGGGTGGGGTGGGGGGGAGATGGGATTGGGGAGGGTGGGAGGGACACTGGGTTTACGGGTTGTGGAAAATGGGCACTGGTGAAGGGATGGGTTCCCGAACTTTGTATGAGGGAAATATAAGCACAAAAGTGTATAAATCTGTAACTGTACCCTCACGGTGATTCTCTAATTAAAAATAAATAAATTAAAAAAAAAAAAAATAAAGTTCAATTTATATACTAAAAAAAAAAAAAAAAAAAAAAAAAAAAAAAAAAAAGAATACATGCCTAGTGCTCACAAAACTCTGAGTTTATATCCTAGCACCATATGAGCCCCTAAGCACTACCAGTAGTGGTCTCTGAAAGGCATCAATGAATGGAAAGAAGGAAAAAGGGAGGGAGGAAAGAGGGGAGGGAGGGAAGGTGGAAGAAAGAAAGAAAAGGAAGGAAGGAAAGAAGGAAGGAAGGAAGGAAGGAAGGAAGGAAGGAAGGAAGGAAGGAAGGAAGGAAGGAAGGAAGGAAGGAAGGAAGGAAGAGAAAAAGAAAGATGGAAAGGAAGAATGAAAGAAAAAGGAAGGAAGGAAGGAAGGAAGGAAGGAAGGAAGGAAGGAAGGAAGGAAGGAAGGAAGGAAGGAAGGAAGGAAGGAAGGAAGGAAAGAAGGAAGGAAGGAAGGAAGGAAGGAAGGGGAAAATAATTTGCCTAAATATATTCTTTAGAAAATATTATTTTGATACGTTTCAATATTGTCTTTTATTTTTTATTCTTTTTATTTTGGCAGTGGCTGGGGTGACCTTTTAAGTGGTATTCAGGTACCCAAGGGCACTTTTAGTAGTACTTGTCAAACCTGATAGGCCTTGATGCTGCTCAGCCTGTGGTGCTGGTACCCCTGGTGGAGCTGGGGGAGAAGGGGACACCAGGGCAACCCAGGCAATGTGGAGTAGGGGATCAAAACCAGGTCCACCCTAAT
Source organism: Sorex araneus (assembly GCF_027595985.1). Taxonomy (NCBI): domain Eukaryota; kingdom Metazoa; phylum Chordata; class Mammalia; order Eulipotyphla; family Soricidae; genus Sorex; species Sorex araneus. The sequence continues at coordinate 137,584,798 of NC_073304.1, read as the reverse complement.
TGCTGTACCGACTCCTGGCTCTAGTATTCCGCTTTTTAAAACTTATGTGCACTACTCATCAGCAATATAAAAAACCAAGCTGTCCCTTAAAAAGCAAGATATTGGGCCTGGGTGAGAGTAAGCAGGGAAGGCACTTGCTTGCACGCGGGGACCCGGGCTCAGTCCCCAACACTGCATATGGCGAGCACCTCCAGAAGAAATTCCTGAGAGCAGAGCCAGGAGTAACCCCGGAGTATCGCTTGTTATGACCCATAAAAGCCAAAAAGTAAAAAAGGATAAAGTAAGATATCATAACGAAGTATAGGTAATAGATTTTTAGTGCTATTGCAGCAGATATTTATTTTCTTTTTTTTAGCTGATGAGGAGACCTATCGCAGTGCCTGCAAGTCCCGTGATGTCTGCGCATCGGTGCTCCTGCAGAAGCAGGGGACCGCCTCAGCTCATCAAAGAAGCTTCTCCTTGTTATTTTAAAGACATCCTGCTGTGTCTTTAGTCCACGTTTCTAAAACCCATCTCTGATCACGGCTTCTGCTCACAACTCCAGTTGGTGCCTGGACTCAACCCACTCCTCTTCATTGATCTTTTATCTTGCTGGAGAAACATGCAGGCGATTCTAGCCAAGCAGCAATTAAAGTGCTTTATAACAGACTGCAAATTGCAGCTGTGAAAGAACACTCCTCCCACCACTTTACTCCTGTGCCCAGAGATTTCTAGCAAGTGATTTTAAGTCTACTGGGCATTAGAATTATACAGTGGTCCTACTGGGCAGAAAAATTTAAGAGGCAGCACATAGACCCTTACCAAATGTACCTGCCCCCTTTTAAATCTGATTTCGGCTGGGTAGCCTGAGACAGAAATAGAGCTAGAGTATTTCCTCCTGTGTGCACCTAGAGGCAGTGTGGCATCACACAAAGAGCCTTCGTGAAGAAGCCAAGGGACATAGAGCTGACTGGAGTTTCCCCACTTCTAAATCTGGAATTAAACTGTCTCCTTTGTGGTTTGCTGTGATCAGGGATATGCTAGAAAATGTTCAACTAGCTTTCTAAGAGAAAAAGTAAAAAAGAGCCTGATTTGTACTGTTTGTTCACTTCTATGGTGAAAATGCATACAGCTTGGCCTGTTTCAAACGGTCAGTCCAAATTAGTAAACTGGTAGTAGAATGTCATTATGCAGTATTTGGGCCAGTTAGATCAAATAGTTATAGCTTCAGGGTCATACCTAAGTGCTAAATGTAGTAAGATAATGAGGATATGATAAGTTTTGCATATTTATCATCTTTTAAAAAATAATTTATTTTGTCTTAAGTTTACAAAGATCACTTTTTAATAATGGGTTAAAAAGGGGCTGGAGAGATAGCACAGCGGGTAGGGCGTTTGCCTTGCACGCGGCCGACCCGGGTTCAAATCCCAGCATCCCATATGGTCCCCTGAGCACGGCCAGGGGTAATTCCTGAGTGTAGAGCCAGGAGTAACCCCTGTGCATCGCCAGGTGTGACCCCAAAAAAGCAAAAAAAAAAAATAATGGGTTAAAAAAAGAAAAGCACAAAAATTCTCTGAAGTTCTTGTAATTGTAGAAATTACAATTGAAGTAATTGTAATTTCTCACAAACCATTAGAAGGTGATTCGTGGGTACTCTTATTGATGATAGCTTAATGAATGACAAGTAAATGCATCTAGTACTGTAACTACTGTTTTCTACAAGTAGTTTTTTTTTTTAATTTTATTTTATCGAATCATCGTGATACAGTTACAAAGCTTTCAGGATCAGTCTCAGTCACACAATGATCAAACACCCATCCCTTCACCAGTGCACATGTTCCACCACCGAGGACTTTGTGTGGCAATGTGATATAAACTATGATATAAACTATGCTCACCAAGTATATCACCCTCCCACTTCCCACCCTGCCTGTGTGGCAGATGATTTTCACTTTACTCTCTCCTTACTTTGATTACATTCAATTTTCAACAGAAAACCCACAATTATCATTTGGAATTTTCCACCAACAATCAGATCTGCCGAAAAGGCTGTCACTGTCACTATCATCCCATTGCTCATCGATTTGTTCGAGCGGGCACCAGTAACGTCTCTCATTGAGAGACCTATTTGTTACTGTTTTCGGCATATCCAATACACACGGGTAGCTTGCCAGGCCCTGCCAGTGTGGGCTTGAGACTCTCGGTAGCTTTCCGGGCTCTCCGAGAGGGGCGGAGAAATCGAACTCGGGTTGGCTGCGTGAAAGGCAAACGCCCAATCACTGTGCTATCGCTGAAAGATGCTTTTCAGCATCTTTCAATGAAAAGGAGTCATTCGATAATTTGTTTTCCATTGCTGAAAATGAAGAACATATGAAGTTGCATGGCCACAAAAGTGGCCGCATGGTTTTGGAATTTTGGTATTTTAGTAATTAAGTCCAGAGATATTTCTGCCAGCAGCAGCTGCGTTCCGAGATTGGTTTGTGTGCCTCGGCGATCATGGCCGCTCAGGGGCAGAGGAGCCATTCTTGAGCAGATTTTTGTATATCAGGAAAGGATGCACGGCCGCATGAGCAACCACTCAGTTTGGAGAAATAGTCCAGGTCCCCACATACTGGAGCCGTGTTAGTAGAAGCTCAGTGTCATCAGGATTCCATCTAAAGAAGGCAGGGACTCTGCACCTTCTCCATCTGGGGCATCCCAGTGTTGTTGGCCTGCTCTGGGGTCCGGAGCACTCTCCCTACAAGGTGTTTTTTAAGACTGCCAAAACATAATAGCACAGACTGGATAATTTTTATAAGAGAAACGTATTCTCTCACAGTTATGGAGCCTATAAGTCTGAGTTTAAGGTCTTAGCAGGTGCTTGCCTTGGCTAGAAGATGGCCACCTTCTCAATGTGTCCCCATGAAGGTTTTACTCTGCACATGTGCATCCATGAGTTCTATTCCCTCTTACCTCTTATTTAATTAGGGTTTTGCCCCTATGAATTAATTTAACCTTAATTATCTCTTTAAAGGCTTTGCCACCAAATATAGTTACACTGGGAACTAAGAAACAAATTGGAGAGGTGGGGAAACAAGAGTATAACAATTAGGAAGAGGAAACATAATTCAGCAAATAACATTCAATAAATGTCTGTTGAATGTAAATCTGAACAGGAAAGCTTTAGTAATGTGTTAAGAATGATCCATCTTTTTCTCTCATAGGAATTATTTTATGTTGGTTAGATTCTAGAGTTAAAAAACGTCTTAGACTACATTCAAGAAATCAATGACTCATCATTCTTCTGAGATTCATATAGAGATCCTACACTAAATTATAAAAGCTAAGCAAAATAGAAAATTGTTGTGGTGGTTATTTATATTCTTAGCTACCACAACTATGGCTGCTAATTTAGAAGCATTTAAAATTTCCCTCTGACATGTGACCCCTTAGAGATGTGCTGTACATGTAACTAATCGCTGACATGTGATTGTTTAGGTTTTGTGTTCTTAGTCTTTATACCTAGAAGTTATAGGACATAGAGAAGGAGAAGGCTTCAATCTCTTGAACCATACTTCCTGGATTTTTATCTCCATGGATTTTTAAAGGCACCATTATTTACAAAGCTGTTTATAATAGAGCTTCAAGCATATAGTATTCCAACTCCAAACCCATTGACAATGTCAGCCTTCCTCTACCCACATCCCCAGGCTGCCTCCCATTCCCCAACCCACCTCCTGAGCAGCCTCACAGCTTTTAATTCATATATATTATCACTGGTAGAAACTATGGGCATTGTCATGTCTTACTCGGATTGTTGCAGAAGATGAAGTCCATCATCCAGAGATCATCAGTAACACAATCAGAGTCAAAACATTTAAGTTCATTTATCATGTCCCAGCAAAGAGGATCCCATGGCAGAGAAGTCCTGGACTTCTGAATAAGAAGAAATTAGGATGAGATTGTTATAATACTGGACTTACACCGAATGTTTCTAGGAAGTTTTAAAAAGAGTAATAGTTTTGAATTTGATGCTATCAACATGAATATCTACTAAGTTTTTAGATAATTCTTTCTATAAGGTAAGAGCATTAAAAATGCTGAAGTTTTAAGAAGTAAAGAACTTGTGGTTACATGAGTTTGCTGTAAAAGTGGAGTGTATAGTCATTTTTACGTTATAGAAAAGTTTCTTTCTCTTCTTCAAAATATTGCCCCACAGTGAATTTTATAACCATTTATATTCTATGAGCATTACTTATTTCAATTGGTATTATTATAATCTTTTAAGGGATATTTTTTATAACAGTTTCAAAATATTATCTGTTCATCATCGCATAGATAATACAATAGCTATTAAAAAGACACTTACTTAAGGAAAGAATAAGGGAGCACATATACTACTATAGCAAAATATCTTATAAGATGTATACACATATAAGCTCTTGAAAAATAAATTTTAATATAATTTTTGTAAGACTATATACTTTATGCATTTAAAAGCAGTATTCTGCAGACAATGCATATGCACATCTAAGAAATACAGGTACTGAGAAGCCATTATGTTTGGCCCTTAGTCTACTTTTAGCACATATCCCCCATCCCGAGTGATCCATCTAACCATCATCTTTATCCCAAATTCCTTCTCCCTAGCACATGAGGCAGGCTTCGAAACTGTGAAACAATCCTCCTGGCCCGTCTCTACTGTCCTTGGATGTTAGTCTCATATTATGCTATTTTATATTCCACAAAGAGTGCAGTCATTCTGTTTGTCCCTCTCTTTCTGACCCATTTCACTTAAGAACATGTATCTTATAGCCCATCACTTGAGAAACTCAGGCTTAAAAAAGAGGAATGCCTTTCCTGAGATGGCACTACAAGTTGGAAGCAAAGCGTGTGTCAATATTCAGTTCTTCTGAGAAATGAGAAAATGAGAAAAAAGAGTTTAAAAAAAGGCATGGGCTTGGAGACAGACAAGCCATCATGTGTTGAAATAATATGTAGGTTTCAGTTTCTTTAAAAAGTAAAAAGTGAAACACTGGGCTGGATTGATAGTATAGCAGGTAGTGTGTTTGCCTTGCACATGGACAAACTGTGTTCTAATCCCCGGCATCCCATATGGTGCCCCAAGCACTGCCAGGAGTAATTCTTGAGTGCAGAGCCGGTAGTAACCCCTGAGCATCGCTGGGTATGACCCAAAATGCAAAAAAGAAGTAAAACAAAACTTCCTCTACACAATTTTTTCAGTGTCCACAATTAAAGGCACAACAGTAGGGAGAGGGGTCAGAGTGATAGTATAGTGAGTAGGGCACCTGTTTTGCATACAATTGACCCAGGTTCATTCCTCAGCACCCCATATGGTCCTATGAGCCCAATCAGGAGTGATCTTTGAGGACAGAGCCAGAAGCAAGTCCTGAGCACTACTGGGTATGACACCCATCTCCAAAAAAATAAAAGAGTGAAGTGAGACAGGGTAGAATTACAGTGAATAAAGAACTGATGAATGACTGAGATTATGGCAAGAAAACACAGTTTGGTGGACACCCAACAATAGCGACAAATCAAAATCACAGAAGAATGAAGACTAATTGAGAGGACATTGACTTCAAAGTCAGTGGTTTGGAACATTTCATCTCCATATGCCCATGCTAGGGCAACATTGACAAATGGAACAAGAAAAGATTCATGAATTAGCCATGGATAAGTTGATATGTTGGCAGTAAAACTATCCACTGAGATATATTTGAAACTGAGCATAATTGGAAAGGTGCATAAATTGGACCTGACAATAGGAGTGATTTCATGTATCAGGGTGAAGATTAGAAGTAAAGCACTAAACTTAGAAACAAATTGCAAAATTGAAATATGTAACATACCATTGGACTTCTCAGGAGAAACTTATCAATCATATACCATTGAAGTTCCCAATCATACCTTTGAACTTCTCTGGATGAACTGAACTTTTCTCAAGGAACTTAGAATGCAACAGTCTGTCACTTTCACTGTCATCCCGTTGCTCATAGATTTGTTCGAGCGGGCACCAGTAACGTCTCTCATTGAAAGACTTATTGTTACTGTTTTTGGCATATCCAATATGCATGGGTAGTTTGCCAGACTCTGCAGCACGGGCTCAATACCCTCGGTAGCTTGCTGGGCTCTCCAAGAGGGGTGGAGGAATCGAACTCAGGTCGGCCATGTGAAAGGAACTCGGGTCAGCCGCATGAAAGGCAAACTCCCAGAATGGGAAAGGATATTCACCCAATACCCATCCGATAAGGGGTTGATATCAAGGGTATAGAAAGCACTGGCTGAACTCTACAAGAAGAAAGCATCAATCTGTTCATTTCTTCGCCCCATCAGAAAATGGGGTGAAGAAATGAACAGAAACTTTTCTAAGGAAGAGATACGAATGGCCAAAAGGCACATGAAAAAATGCTCTGCATCACTAATCATCAGGGATATGCAGATCAAAGCAACTATGAGATACTACCTCACACCACAGAGAATGGCACACATCCAAAAGAACAAAAGCAACAGCTGTTGGAGAGAATGTGGGGAGAAAGGGACCCTTCTACACTGCTGGTGGGAATGCCGACTGGTTCAGCCCCTTTGGAAAACAATATGGACGCTTGTCAAAAAATTAGAAATTGAGCTTCCATTTGATCCAGCAATACCACTTCTGGGAATATATCCCAAAGAAACAAAAAGGTATAGTAGAAATGACATCTGCACTTATATGTTCATCGTGGCACTGTTTACAATAGCCAGAATCTGGAAAAAACCTGACTGCCTGAGAACAGATGACTGGTTAAAGAAACCTTGGTACATCTATACAATGGAATACTATGCAGCTGTTAGAAAAGATGAAGTCATGAACTTTGCATATAAGTGGATCAACATGGAAAGTATCATGCTAAGTGAAATGCGTCAGAAAGGGAGAGACAGAGAAAGATTGCGCTCATCTGTGGAATATAAAATAACAGAGTACGAGACTAACACCCAAGAATAGTAGAAAAAAGTACCAGGAGGTTGGCTCCATTGCTTGGAAGCTGGCCTCACATGCTGGGGAAAAAGGCAGTTTAGACAGAGAAGGGAACATCAAGTAAGCTCTGGTTGGAGGACCCACTCGGGAGGGGATATTCGTGCTGAAAGTAGACTATAGATTGAACACGATGACCACTCAATACCCCTATGGCAGACCACAACACCCAAAAGGAGAGAGAGAGAACAAAAGGGAATGCCCTGCCACAGTGGCAGGGGGGGAGGGTGGGGGAGGGGGGTGGGATTGGGAGGTGGGAGGGATACTAGGTTCACTGGTGGTGGAGAATGGACACTGGTAGAAGAAGGGGTGCTCGAACATTGTATGAGGGAAACACAAGTATGAAAATGTGTAATCTGTTACTGTAACCTCATGGTGATTCACTAATAAATAAATAAATAAGAATGCAACGGTCTTTTAAAAATGATCTACTGAAAAAACTGCCAAACTGGCAAATGATCTCCATTTGCTGAAAATATTGTGGTCTTTTTTTTTTGGGGGGGGTCACACCCAGCAATGCATAGGGGTTATTCCTGGCTCTGCACTCTGGAATTACTCCTGGTGGTGCTCAGGGGACCATATGGGATGCTGGGAATCAAACCCGGGTCAGCTGCATGCAAGGCAAATTCGGCAAACTCCCTACCCACTGTACTATCACTCCAGACCCCATTGTGGTCTTCTTGGAATGAGAGCTTGCAGACTCTTCTCCTTCCTGGATAGGCTCAGGAGCCAAACACAACTGACCTCCTTCACCATATAAGAGACCCAGCTCCACAGCTCCTGGCTACATACACATGTGGCAACACCTATTCCAAATTCTAGAGTACTAACAGCTCCTAGTAGGAACATAACAAATTTGATGAGAAAGTTGCATAGAAGTTCACCAGGCTTAATGAGCAAATACTAATAAAGCTCAACCAGCACTAACCAGCTTGGTGAATTCTCAAACAATGATTTTGGTAACACCATTTTAAACATAACAATATTCACAAATTGAGTTTTATTGATCTATTTTCTGATAGATTGATTTGCCATTTAAAAAAATAATAAGCAATATGAAGTAAAAATTTTTGTGCTGTAAATGTGGCAAGACTGAGCGTGAAGAGAAACTGGAGATGTTGGTAGAAGGAAGGTCACATGGGTGGTGGGATTGGTGTTTGAAAGTAGTATGCCTGAAAAAACTTTTATGACCAGCTCTGTAAATCAGTGTTATAATTTAAAAAATAAATTTAAATGATTCTCACTAGTCTGTAGAACTGTACTCACTATAACGAAGTACTGATATGGGGGGGAAGTGAGGTGTATGCTGACAGGAGGCATTCTGATCGAGGATTTGGTGTTGGAATACTGTATGTCTGAAACCCAACACTTAGAAGTGATATAAATCATGGTGCCTGAGGTAAAAATTTTAAAGATTCTTGATTTGGCTGCAGGTCAGTTGAGGAATTTAAAATACAGTGATCTTTAAGTCAGATTCAGTGAATTAGATTCAATTTGTTTGGAGATCAGCCTATACATCAGTTGGTCTCAATGGAGGGTTTGAATCATGATTGCAAAAGTGTAAGTGTAAAACTGAAGATCTATAGCCTCTTCATTTGTTTTAATTGTATTTCTCAGTTCAGTACTCTACAGTCCCTGCATTCATTTTACTTAGACATTCCATTCTGACTGCATCCTTTGTGTGGCCTAAATCAAAGATGCCCTGGACTTCCTCCCATTCCCTTCCCATCAACATACTCAAGTCAATAGACACCAGGTGTTTGTCAAGAAGAATTAGGAAAGCAATTTCTGCCTCTACAAATTCATGGCAAGTAATGAATGTGACACTATTTTTCTTTCTCCTTCTTAGCAGACCTGCTAATTGTTTTAGGCATAGCAGTGGGAATTTAGCTTTAGTTTAGACAAAAGCTAGAGTATTAGGGACTACTGGTAATTGTAAAACATTCAGATCAGAAGAGAAAATGACAAATCTCTAAAATCAATAAGGATACCTGGACTCACATAGCAAGGGGTGTGTCTCTTGGACTAATTCCTCTCCTTTTAGTGAGTTCTCATCAACAATAGTCTTGCAGATAGAGGTTAACTCATTTGAATTGCATAAATTAGTCAAACCTCAAAAAATCAAAGCTTTTCAAAGCACAGATTTAGGGTAAAATGAAGGAACCCCGGGGTCTGGTGAAATCAGCTAGGTGGTTGTGGTGTGAGACACAATGAAGCACTGTGTTGGAATAATAACTACTGAACAAGCTATTCTGCACATAAGTATAGAATATTGTTACTCAGGAAAAGTGCAAATAGTTTATTGTTATGCAAAGAGTATTTTCTGATTTGAATAAGTTGGGGAAATCAATATGCTGTAATGATTTAGGCATTCAAGACCCTAGGCACAAGAGAAAATGAACCCCTCCCAGACTTCCAAATCCACAGATCAAAATCAAAGCTCAGGTCCTTGTAAAAGTGGAGACTTGAAGTAACCACAAGACAAGAGTGTGACCTTGTTCCCTAGAGATATGGAAGGTTGTGGTTGTTTCAAAAAATGAAAGAAAGCTTCAAAGTTAGAAAATAAGTGTTTGAACTTTAGAATAATTGTCTAAAGTCAGTAGAAGCTTTAGAGAAGAACCCATCATGTGCATACACACGTAGGATCTTAACAATGTCTGAAATGCTTAATTTCTTTTAATCTGACTTCGAAATTATATTTAAAACAGATGTTGAAATATAAAGAAAATGGGCTACTATCCTAATATATCAATTTACTTGGTTTTCTATTTGAATGTAAGGAATGTAAGAATATGCAAAATTCATTACTTTTTATTTTGTTAGGACAAATTATTTATGGAATATCTATAATACCTCGGTGACTGTAGTAAAAATTGTGGTGAAAACATCTTTGTTATTTTAATATTTGATTCAGTTGAATCCTTCAACTCAGTCTTGTGCTGGACTCCTGTGTAATTAGTAATCCCTATCTGCCTGCGTACAGACGTGTTTGGGCACTGATAGTGAGACCTGAGAAAACTCACTTTCAGGACAACGAGAGTAATTTGTTACATAATTGGGAATGATGCTGGTCGGGTCCCTGAGTGACTTATGTAAAGTGGCAAGGAAAGAGGTGCCAACCTGTAGAAGGAAATCTTCAATTTGCTCTCTGTCCACCTCTGCCACCCTGGGAATGGACGGGGACAACTAGGATTGATAAAAGTCATGATGAGTCCTGTTCCCTGCAGGAAAGGAAAGTCAGACATACACCATACCTAGGCCTTCCATGTCTGTTGCCTTTGTCTCTCAGAAAGGAATTTTAGGAGGAGCCAAGCAGTGAGGTATAACAGGGTTTATTTCTGAGTTGTGTTATTTTTTTTATAATGTAGGAGCACTGCTATTTATTCAGCCATTGATTAAGCTGGTTGCATTGGGCATGAACTCCTTTACTTTAAAAAAATTTTTTTTAATTTTATTAGTTAGTTCACAATGTTTGATTACATTCAATATTCAAACACCAATCCCACTACCATTACACCTTCCCACCACCAAATTTGAGATCTTCCCATCCCAAACCCCAATCCCTGTCCCAAAACACAACTGAAATAATATGTTTCATACTGTCTGTTATGAAGAACTGCTGAATGTGCTTACAAAAAAGTGTTCATATAGGAAACAGTGTAAAGATTGTTCTATTTTGGCAGGAGCCATTAAGATATCCTATAGGATATCATTAACATGATGTTAAAATTTGGGTTATGTGAGCTTTGGTATATATATCTGAAAATATGTCTATATGCATAAATATATATATATATATATTTCCCTCTATGATTTGTTGCCTACTATCTGAACCCCATCAAATGCGGTGTGGTAATTATGGAGAATGGGTAGGGAGTGTTTTATGATGTGTTACGTGGCTGCAAAAGTGGTCATGTGGTCCAGGAATATGTTTACTCATTTTTGAGGCTTGGCCCAAGCACATGGGGAGGGGCCTTGAGCGTGGTGGCAGTTGGGTTGTGGAGGTTTTTGACTGCCGGAGCCCGGTCCCTTGGGCTGGGGAGGGTTCTCACCTGCCCCCGCTCTGTGGCGCCCGGTGTGAAACAACCTGGCACGGAGTCTGGTAGCATGGTTATGGGGGCCTCATGTTAAGCTCCCTTTCATGAGAAGCAGCCGTGTGATCTGGATGGTGGCCAGTGATGAGATTATCTGGCGCCGGCAGGCGGTGGCTTATGGGTATGACACCTAGGTTGCCAGAGACTGGGGAAAGCGGCCAGATGATCTTCGCTCCTGGTCCTGTTGAGCCCAGAATCCAAGGTCACAAAGCTTCATTTTACCTCGGTTCCATAGGACTTCACTCATGCATGAGGCTCGGCCTGAGCACTTGAGGAGCAACCTTGAGCATGGAGGCAGTTGGGTTGTGGAGGTTTTTGGCTACCAGAGCTGGGTCCTTTGGGGCAGGGAGGGCTCTCACCAGCCCAATTCTGTGGTGGCCTGGTGAAGACAGCCTGGTGCGGGGTCAGGACATTCTGCGGCACTCTCTTTCGGGAGTTTTAGTTTATAGTCCCTGGGTCTTGGCCATTGATGACATTACATGGAGCTGGGAGCAGTTTGTGGGTGTGACTGCCAAGCTACTGAAAACTTGGGATCTGAGGGAAGGAGGCTCAATTCTGATCCAAGCGGGCCTGGAGCTCTCAGTCATGGGTTCCCACCTACCTCTGTGCTACAAGCCCTAACAGCACTTTTTGATCTCTTTTGAGATTTGTGGGTCTCTGAAATAAGGCCGATAAATGAGCTTATATGGCTGAGCTGGAGGTGGTTTGTGGGTGTATCTCCCACATACCTAACATCTGGCCATTTAATTTCTTGGTAAACTTAGTCCCAAGTTTTTGGGGTCTAGCCAAAGGCACAGCAGCAATTTTGGGGTATCTGGAAGTCTGAAAGCAGGTACAGGTTGACCTGCTGGTGGTACCATACCCTGTATTTCTGAGTTTTGAGAAAGGCAGGGGAGAGAGTATAAAGAACAAGACTTCTCCAGAGTGGAGAGAGAGCCCCAATACATACTCAGCATTAAAGTATGAGAAAATGTGTCTCAAGAAGGGAGATGTGGGAGACATAAGTACCACAGCAACTCATGGCCACAGGCATTACATGCATGCTTCCTTTGTTCCCAAATGGGTTTTAAAGGGTTTTCCCAACCTGCCACAAGCAAGGGCTTTCTACCTAGGTATGTGTTCATTGTTCAGGTCTGCCATAGGGAAGAGTTCAGAGCAGTTGGTGGTCTTTGATATTCATTTTCTGGTCTATGTTCCTGCTGGAACTTCTCTGGGAGGGAGAGTCAGCCTTCTCTGTGTCTGTAGTGGAACAAGGTAAAGGTCTCATCATGCCTTCCTGTGTCCAAGAGGTGGATCCGGATAGCCTTAGGGCTAGTTGGTTTTATTACTTCCCAAGGATTCATTGCCATGGAGGGGGTCCCTTTGCCTGTCAACCCACCAACCTGCTTCAGGAACACCTTAGAAAGAAACCTTCCAAAACTTAAGGAGTTCATAATTCAATCAGGTTCCAAATCTCCTATCATATAAAAAAGACAAGTCAATTTAAAAAATAGATAGATAGATAGATAGATAGATAGATAGATATAAGCTTACTTACTGACTTTCTGACTACTATGGTTTAAGATTGAAAAGTGGTTCTATTGAAATGTTTATAATTTTTAAAAATTCTTCAAAATATTTTTCTTTAATTTTTTAGAACTTTAAAGTGTTTGGTTAATTCATTATTGAGAGACAAGCACAGCATAAAGAATGGTATATATTGTCAAACAAGGCATATGTCTACCAAGACATTTTATCTCTAGTTCATGTATCATTAACTATCTCATTATCTTGGAATAAATTACATTATTTCTTTGAATCTTCATTTTTATATCTATCACCCAAATATACTAATGGACAAAAAAGTAACCCATAATGTGATTTCAGTGGTCTAGAACAGTATTTTTCCAACATGGTAGACATTAGTGGCTATTTAAATGTGAATTTAAAGGTGAAAAATCAATTCCTTGTTCATGTTAGCCACATTTCAAGTGCACACAAACTATGCAGAGCTAGTGGTTACTTTGTTGGACACAAAAGAGAATATTTATATCCAAAAAGTTGTATAAGACAGAAATGGCCTCAGAATGGGAGATTAACACTCAAGGATAGTAGAGATAAGGGCCAGGAGGATTGCTCCATGGCTTGGAAGCTGGCCTCACATGCTGGGTGAAAAGGCAGCTCAGGTAGAGAAGGGACCACCAAAGTAAAGGGTGCTTGGAGGGCCCGCTCAGGATGGGAGATGTGTGCTGAACATAGATTATAGATTGAACATGATGGCCACTTAATATCTGCATTGTAAACCACAATATCCTAAAGGAGAGAGAGAGAGAGAGAGAGAGAGAGAGAGAGAGAGAGAGAGAGTAAAAAGAAATGCACCTGCCACAGAGGCGGGGTGGAGGGGGCATGAAGTGGGGTCGTGGGAGGGATACTAGGAACATTGGTGGAGGAGAATGGGCACTGGTGGAGGGATGGGTTCGATCATTTTATGACTGAAATGTAAGTAAGAAGTTTGCCTGTTTTTTTGTGTAGGTGAGTGGGCATGTGCCATACATTTGTTACTTTGAGAGCCACATGCCCATGAATAAAAACAGAATAAAGCAATAAAGATATGGCAAAGTCCCACCTACCCCCAAAGGCAAGCAAACTGTTGTACCATAATTCCTTAACAAGAGCAGATTTACAGGCACGTATAACTTTTTTACCACAACCCGTTTTTAGAACCCAAGCAGAGTGTTCTCATTTTATCTTATGTAATTTTAAATATTACACTTTCATGAGGACTAAAGTAGTTATATCTGGAACTTATATCTGGAACCGGGACTCTTCAGAGTGGGTTCATGCACAATTTACCAGATCATACCTCTCATCCTGGTTTTTTCAACTCTAAAACAGAGGAAGCAAAAGAGAATAAAACTCCCTTTTAAAAATCTAATGGTATCATTTTCCCCTCCAAAAAGAACTGTGGAATGTGTTGAACTAATGACAAAAAAGTATTTAGTTTTTGAAGGATGGAGGGAAATATATTGATACAAATTATTCATGTCCTGCTGCCTGATCCCAAAGCAAAAATTCCATTTTAAAATGCCAGACAGCAATTTAGTTTTTGGAACACATTTTAAATTACTCTAAAGGGATACTACTGGGAAAACTTTGTGAGAAAACTGTGGAAATCTTATCTTTCTATGCAAATGTACTGAAGCATCCCTGTGGAAAAGTTTGTGATAATGTACCTGATGCTTTTATTCCTTCTCTTCGGCACAGTCTGGCCTGTGTCTACCTACTGCTCCCTCACCACTTTCTACTACCCAGTTCCATAAAGTGCAGAGCTTATTTGAAGAGTTTGCTGCCACAGGTCCTGAGTCTCTACAAGAAAAAGGAAAGAAAGAAATATATAATAAGTCACTTATTTTAGTGTGCAAAACGCCAAGAATTTTCTCTTAACGTTAACTTTTTAACATTCATGAGAACCATGAGGAGTAGCTAGAATTATTGCCATTTCTCTTGTGGGATCAAACCAAGACATTGTAAAGGATATGTATAATGGCTTAGACTACATACATGCTTTCCTCTGTTTTTTGTTTGTGGGCCACACCTAGCAACACTCAGGGGGTGCTCATGCCTCTGCACTTAAGAAATCATTCCTGGAAGTGCTCAGAGGACCATTATAGGATGCCAGAGATTGAACCCAGGTTGACTGTGTGCAAGGTAAGCATGTTACCTGCTATAGTACCTCTCAAGTCCCCACTATGCATTTTTTTACCTACAGACCTATGATCTCCTGGAACAAGCAGTTATACTCTTTAGCCTGTTCTCTCTAACTGCAGAAGCAAGTTCAGTTCCCTAGAAGAGCAGAATAGAAGTATTAGTATCCCTGAGAGCAATCCTTAGTCCTCAAGGATTGATGTCAATGACTAAGCAACCCTCAACTTCTTCTCTCCTTGAGAGGGGAACATCACAGAGGAATGCTCTACGCTGCCTCTTACTTCACAGGTATGTGCATATATGTGTATTTGTGTTGGTTGCTCACAGTAATTAATTGCTCATTAATCTTTCTGTAGTTTTCTCTATCTTCCTCGACCCACTTCCAATTCCCATGATAGTGCTTCCTAGAATCACCTCCCAAGAAATTACTATTTGCCTGTAAAGTTTTTCTAATTCTACTTCAGAAAAAAATAGGATTGGGGGTCATAAGACATTGTTTGAGTCCACATAAACAACAAATGATACAGTAAATAATCAAATTCTACTAGTTCTTTATTTTCCATATTAAGAGAAGAGAGAAGCCTTTTAATTTAGGTCACTGTGATGGACACCAACAGGTCACAAAGATGAAAGACTGGAGCAAGAACTCAATGATTTTTGTTGTGTTTTTGCTCGTTCTTTGTTTTTGTATCAATATTCCTAGAGCTCTTCAGGACCTTGAGTTGACCCTCTCATCAGGTAATCTGCCTCAGAAAAGATGCCTTCTATTGGTCTTCCACAATAGGTATATACCCTTTCTGAGAATCTAAGAAAATTTTAGAGGGAAAAAAATCTCTGGAAATTCAAAATACAGCTCATTTTTGTAGCTCAGAATATAGCCCAGGTAGCCACATTGATATACCTCAAGAGTAGTCCAGGAGGGAAAAAATGCTACTCTGCTATTACTACGTTAATCACAGTTATAACATGGTCAGCAATGCCATCAACAGTGGCATCTCCATTTGCTCACTCTGGTTACGGGCCATGAACTCAATTCTCTATGCTAGGAAACTCTTTGCAAGGATGAAGCGCCCCTTATATATCAACTACAGCAAATCATTTCAGGAAGAAAGCATTACTCAAGCTATTAAAGACTGATTACTTTCCACCATAGTTTTATTGCTGATCTTTTACCCAATTTAATCTGATGTGTCAACTCTCATTCTGATGTTATAGTCTACACAAGTTCAGAATGTAACTGCTGTGACTGCCTTCACAATCCATGAGGCACTTCAGAAAATAGGAGTCAAAAGTCCAGCCACTAAAAAAGGGAACATTACCTGACATAGCCAGAGATCACAGAGATCACTTAGTAAATATACATAAAGGAAATTGAAGCATGGCTTTCTGTAAATATGATAAGATGCTTAATCTAAGACCAAGCAATCAGTCTCTTTTTAAAGATGATTGGAAAGAAGAGGGGATTATAAGTAGTAAAAAGAATTTCAGTTCGAACAAAACAAGAAGGTAACCCCAAATAAGGTAAGAGAGCTTGTGATTCTTATTTTCTATAGCTTTCTCTTCTCTTTATATTAAAAAATGACTTACATAATCTCAAGAAACATTTTTGGTTCAGTAAACAGTGCAAGATGAATCTCCTAACAGTGATAATAATTGTAAATTAGTAAATGTTAGCAAATGTTTGAATACTTGGACTGATAATTATTTTAAAAAGCTAGCAGGGGACCAGGGATAACAGAGTGGAAGAGAGTCTGCCTGTCAAGTCTGATGTCACTTGTTCATTCCTATCTGACCAAGTGAGGTCCCACGGACTCTGATCTTTGGGATCCAAAGCACCACAACTAAAGTGTGCAACCATCAGTGAGTGCCACAACAAAGTTATAGTGAACACCAAGTGTGTGAAAACCCCAGTTAGCACATAATAGCAAAATATTAACAAAGAAAGAAAAGGAGGATGAAAATAAAATTTAAAGACAACATAAAAATTAATTGGCTGGGGAGACACAGAGACGAATCTCGGACCTCAGTAACTTGTGGCAGAGATATCCCTGGACTTTGAAAAGGCCTTCTCCTCTGGGCTGCTCCAGAAGCAGGTGGGTGTTGTCCCTTTACCTGCCCTGTAAGAGCTCCAGGGGCTGCCATTTTCTAGAAGCCAGTAAGAAGCACCAGGTACTAGTTTGTAGTGATGAAAAATCCCAAGTCTCACAGGACAGGGGAGAAGAGGGTCGTCCTTCCTCCGCCCCATGGGACGCCAAGATGATGTCACATCCGCCCACTGTCTACTTAAGCTCCCATGTGGTCACGATTCAGAGACACAGAGATGAATCTCCGACCTGAGCAACTTGCTGCAGCGATTTCTTCAGACCCTGATAATTAAAAATTTAGAATTCCTTGAGCATGCGGCTGCAACATTTTATTATACCCATAACAAGCAATACAAAGCACATTGTCTAGCATTGCATTTTCGGCGGGTATGAGAGGTGATAGGACTAGCTAAGGTAACTGAAATAGAGAAACAATATTTTGCAAATTGTCTGCCATACAGGCAGAGATAGGTGTGGAATGGGGGTGAGAGGAGAATCTGGGGATTTTGGTGGTGGAAGAGATGGGTGTTTGATTCTATGATCAAATTTCAAACATGAGATTTTTGTTACTGTACCTCACAGTGAATTAATAAAAAAATTTAAAAATAATCAATTGGCTGGGATGGGAAAATAGCACTGCCAGAGTGATCCCAACACAGAGCCAAGAGTGAGTCCTGAGCACAGCAGAGAGTGGCCCAAAATACCTCCCACTCTAAAAAGCAGTAATGAAAAAACTATTAGATAATGGGAGAGAACCAATATATCATTTTGAAAACTG
Source organism: Sorex araneus (assembly GCF_027595985.1). Lineage (NCBI taxonomy): Eukaryota > Metazoa > Chordata > Mammalia > Eulipotyphla > Soricidae > Sorex > Sorex araneus. Next base: position 137,567,164 of record NC_073304.1, on the reverse strand, counting down.
ATAAATAGGGCCAGGGAGATGGCTGAAAGGACTGGAGCAGGAGCTGGAACCCTGGATTCTATCCCTGGGACATTAGAATCCCATGAGCACAGTCAGGTGAGGGTCCCCCACCACTTCACCCCCTAAAATTCTTGAAAAATGATGCAAGTCAACTGAAAGGTATGAACAATATTGTGTGAAAGAATCTCTGAACCAAGCAGCTCGCTACAGAGGTGCCTCTAGACTTTAAGCCAGGCCAACTTCACAAGGGTGCCTCAGACTCGGACAGGTGTCATCACTGCACATGCTCCCTAAAGTCCCCGGTGACTGCCAATTTCCAGAACTCAATAAGTGCAGGTACGCAGGTTCAGTGATGGCAAACTCCAGGGGTCAAGGAATAGAGGATTGGCTGGTCCTTCTCATCCCCCCATCCCCATGGGGAGGTCATGCCCACAAACTGTCTTTGGCTGTTACTTAAGCTCCTTAATGTCCATGATCCAGAGACACACAAAAGAATCTCCGAACCGAGCAGATTGTTGCAGAGATTTCTCCAGACCCTAATTATTTAAAATTTTAGAATTCCAGGAGTATGTGGCCACTCTTGAAGCCATGCAGCATTTTTTTTGTATTCCAATAAAAGGCAAACTTTTATTTTTATTTTTATTTATTTATTTTTATTTTTTAAAACTTTTTATTTAATTACCATGTGGAAAGTTACAAAGTTCTCAGGTTTATATGTCAGTTATACAATATTCAAACACCCATCCTTTCACCAGTGCCCATATTCCACCACCAGAAACCCCAGTATACCCCCCGCCCCCACCCCCTACCCCCTACTGTATAACTAATGAATTTCACTTCATTTTTTCTTTACCTTGATTACATTCCATAATTCAACACAAAACTCACTATAGTTGTTGGAGTTTCCAACCAAGAGAGACAGACCTACTACATTTGATAATTAGTTTTTCATTGCTGGAAATGAAGAGATATGTAGCCCCACTGCTACAAGTACATAACTCTCTCTCTCTCTTTCTCTCTTTTTTTTTCCTTTTTCCTTTTCCCTTTTTTTTTCTTTTTCCCCCTCATCCCCCTTCCTGCGCCTCATAGTATGGTGTACGCCATGCCGCGTCGGCCAGCGTGGGGCTTTTGCTTAGTTCACAGTCCAGAGAGGTGGCTGCTACATTAAAAACCTTCAATATTTCAACAAAAATTTACTGTTATTATTTGGAGTTTCCCCCACAAGTCAGACCTGTTCAAAAGGAACCGTTTCACATTGCTGACAATTATAAATATTAAAACAGCGTCCGCGCGGTTTTGGATTTCTGTATAAAGTCCAGGAAAAATTCTGCCAGAAATTACATAGCCCAGCTCACAGTCCCAGTGCATTGCTGTAAGAAGTCTCTGAATTCAAAGTCTTTAGGCGCAGAGTGTCCGATTCCCGCTCAGCGGCTCCGGATTTATCTGGGCCGAGGGCGTGCCGGTTACGCCCCCTTCCCATGAGTTCCTGGGAGCCCCAAAAGTAAAAACCTAATACCTGTGGGTTTGGAGTCACAGAAGATGGCGCCTGCCACGTGAGTGCCGCCAGGCTGCTGCTTTCCGTGCAGGAAGACAGGGTGGGGAGGAAAAAAATCCACCCCCGGCAGCACAGAGTTGTAGCCCAGTTCGGTGTCCCAGTGCATCGCTATAGGATGCTGCGCTGGATGCCCAAATGTGTTACATCTCTGGAATCAAAGTCTTTAGGCACAGAGGGTCCCAGCCGTGCAACATTTTATGCTATTTATAACAAGTGATGCAAAAGAGACAATCTCAATGGGGAAGTTGTCTGCCATAGAGGCAGGGGGAGGGTTGGGATGGGAAGTAGAATATTGGGGACCTTGGTGGTGGAAGATGTGCACTGGTGGAAGGTTGGTTGATGGATCATTGTATGACTGAAACTCAAACAGAAAAACTTTGTAACTGTATCTCATGGTTTTTCAACCACCATACTCCGTAAGTTTTTTTCCCCATTTTTTTGCAGATCTTCATAACTGCCATCCATAGATCCTCAGTCTCCTTTTCTTTTAATTCCTTCCAAATATACCCCCAACAATCGTCTCCCAACCGTCAAATACCCCTGCCACTTTCTTCAAACTTTCTAAAGCCTATTTTTTTTCTCTTAAGTCAAACAAGTTCATTCTTTTTTGATTAAATTTCTCCTGTGCAGATTTCACTTCTGAGAACTTGGCAGATATAATCAAACACGCCCTTTTAAATAGCTTTGCTTAAACCAAAGAGATGTTTCTCTCTAATTGGAATTCTAGCTTTTTGTTGGTCTTTCTGACTCTAAACCCACTTGTATTTTTTCATCTTCTCATTATAATGAAACATTTTCAAAGGTTTAATTTCAAGTGCTCGTCAATGCTATTAATCAAAGATATATTATGTATAAAGTTCAAACAAACTCTATTAATCAGATTGCCAATTATTTTTTATTTTGTGTGGTCTATTTCCCCCACAGGCAATAGCCATCAGTTACTTTTCATCCAAAGTGCAGCCCTTTCAGCTTTGTTCATTGTAGTATTAGTCTATGACCTTCGAAAACAGACTGTTGCTTTGTTTGGGAAAAAAATCTAATTACAGTAGTTAAATGAACTGGAATTAATTAAGTTGTGAATACTTGACATTTATAGTTAATTGTTCATATCTATCATAAAAAGAAAAATTGGGCCTTTTATCTTTCTGTTTTATCAACCATGCTGAAAATCAATAGTGTTTCTAGAAAAGGAATGGTGGGGAGTGGCAAAACTCATAGCCTATTTGACCCAGAAGAAACACAGGACACTGTTAAATTATGGCTAGAAACACAGGACACTGTAAAATTATGGCTAGAAATTACTTAGTCAGTTGGAAAAATTCCTCTGGATAAGAATTATGATCTTCTGCATGTCCATACAGGCGCTTTTGAGAAAGACTAATACGTGGCCCTCTGCACTAAAAAAGTTGCTAATCCAAGGGAAGGGGAACTTGTTCACTGATGAATTTACCATTCTCAGAAGCCCCTTACTTCATATTATACTAATCATCATGAGGTAATCAAGACTAGATACAGGCAGCAGATGATTGTCTAAAATTCCATGTGAGGATCTTTGTATCCATGTTCATCAGGGATATCAACCTGTAGTTTTCTTTTTTTTGTGGTGTCTTTGTTTGCTTTTGGTATTAAGGAGATATGTGCTTCATAGAAACTGTTTGGGAGAGTTTCTGTGTCTTCTATTTCTTGGAAAAGCTCAAGGAGAACTGGCAATAGGTCTTCTTTAAATGTTTGGAAGAATTCGCTAGTGAATCCATCAGGATCTGGGCTTTTGTTTTGGGGAAGACTTTTGATTACAGTTTCAATTTCCTTCATATTAATAGGTCTATTTTCAGGTATTCCACGTCTTCTTGGTTCAACTTTGGGAAAGTATAGGAATCCAGGAATTTATCCATTTCTTCTAGATTCTCTTGTTTCGTGGCATACAGGCTTTCAAAATAGTCTCTGACAATCTTCTGAATTTCTTTGGTTTCTGTTGTGATGTCCCCCTTTTCATTTCTGATATGGTTTACTAGAGTTCTTTCTCCTTCTTTCTTTGTGAGTCTTGCTAGTGGTTTATTAATCTTGTTTTTTTTTCTCGAAGAAGCAGCTCTTGGTTTCATTGATCTTTCAGATTGGTTTTTGGGTCTCCATGTCGTTAATTTCTGCTCTAAGTTTTGTTATTTCTTTCCTTCTGCCTGGTTTGGGCTCCTTTTGTTGGTCTTTTTCTAAGGTCTTGAGCTGTGAAGTCAAGTTATCGATGTGGGCTCTTTCTTCTTTCCTGAGGAATGCTTGCAGGGCTATAAATTTTTCCCTTAACACTGCTTTATCTGCATCCCATAAGTTTTGGTAAGTCATGTCTTTGTTCTCATTTGTTTCCAGATATCTTTTGATTACTTCCTTGATTTCCTTCCTGACTGACTCATTGTTCAACATTGAGTTGTTTAATTTCCAGGTGTTTGGTTTGCACCTCTGTGCCTGTGTGTGGTTAACTTCTATTTTCAGTGAATCACGGTCTGAGAAGATAGTTCCATGTGAACTTTGTTAGAGGCACAAAAGATTCATAATTCTTTAGCCTTTCTATTCCACTTCTGTCAATGGAAGAAATAATCTATGAATGACTGAATTAATATTGTCATCATATATGATTTAATTGACAGAAGTGTGAGAAACATGAAAATATGATTTCTTTATTATTTGTGTGAACCTATAAACAAACTTTAAGCTGCCTTTTAGGAAGGCTGGTACACATCATCAATGTATGTATGATATCATGCTTCTCCACAGAAATACATTGATCTTATAGCTCGGTTTTACAAAATAAAATGATATTTATTTATTTGATGAATAGGCATTTCCCCAATGACTATCAAATTTAGCATCTTTTCCTATGTCTGATGTCAGCATTTATCAGAATTTAAATGAGATAGTCAACATATACTAGTTAGAATTCTAGAAATATAGTTCCAATAAATTACAACATGCACTGTCTATAGCACTGTCATCCTGTTCATCAATTTGCTCGAGTGGGCACCAGTAATGTCTCCATTGTGAGACTTCTTGTTACTGTTTTTGGCATATCAAATATGCCACGGGTAGCTTGCCAGGCTCTGCCGTGCAGGCGGGATACTCTTGGTAGCTTGCTGGGCTCTCCAAGAGGTACGGAGGAATCGAACCTGGGTCAACTGCATGCAAGGCAAATGCCCTACCCACTGTACTCCAGCCCAATTCATAGCATCATTGTTCATAGCTAAAAACTGATAACAAGATCAATAGTAGAGGGATATTTATAGCTTGGTGGTAGTTGTAATATGATACATCTTACCCTGAAAATATGACACACCCTTGTGAAACCATGCTACCTCAATTGAAAAATGAGTACTTATTAACAGAGAAATGACTGAATTATAATTCATACATATATCATAAAATATTATAGAATATGCTATGTAAAGGTTGCTGTAGAGTGGTATTGAAGGAGTAAAGGAAAAAGTCAAAAGTGAATCTTCCATAAAAACTCTATTTTTGAAGTGTATATCATCCTTGGATCCAGGTAAGAGGAGATTCCTTACTCCAGACCTTTCACTTTAGTAGACATTTTCTCTAATCCTTTTCCAAAGTAGATGTTTGCTGATACTCAGGGCCTACTCCCAAATATTTGTCTAAAATCTGTCCCTCAGATAAGCCTTCAGACTCCAAATTCCTTGTCAGCTATAAACTCAGTATCAAGACTTCTGTAAACCTCTTTCCTTGTTTTTTTTCCTCTCAAGAGTAGCCATATTAATTCATATACATTTTGTTCAAAGAACAGAGGCCAAAGGACAGAATTTTATGAAGGATGTAAGAGGAATCTAAGCTGGTATGAAGGATTACTTGTGCATATGGCACAAGATGCTTTGTAGTAGAATATGGAGTCAATAGTAAGAAGAAAAGTCAGACCACAAACTATTTTCATTCCTGAGCTAATCTCAAAAATATGAAGGACAGCCTGATGCATAAGACCAATGGCAAGAAAACCCTGAGTAAGCAGAGCTAGGAATGGAATGCTGCTGTCCTTATTATAAAGTAGGCTTAAACTTATGGGTCTATGCTTAATAATATCTTTAGGCAAAATATTATCTAGTATGGGGGTGTTTCAGATTTGGAATCCTAAATATAATTTAATTTGGGGATCCACTAAAAGAGTAGAAAACACACAATTATGTACAAAATCTTAGAAAAGCTAAGAAGGGCTTAGAAGGTAAACGTTGGTAAGAACAAATACAAGATGTTATTTATCAAGCCATCCATCCTCAGTTCCCCTTCTGTCTTTGCTGTCAATAAGAGATCAAATAAGTTCAAATTTACTTCATGGTAGACCATCTCTGTACACATTAAGAAGGTCTTAGTGTTCTGTCCATTTTATTCACACATAGAAAACTCCACCCCATTTACTGGAGGCACTTAGCATCTTTCTCTACTCAGGCAATGAACCATTTTTCTCTCTCATGATGGCCTTCCTAAATCAGGGTGAAAAAAGCTTTCTTGTCATACCAACATTTATGTGATTTTCTCTGAAAATATGTCATCCAAATTATGGAAGTAATTTTTCTCACTTAGTAGCAATTTAATATAGCTGGTAGAAAAATAAAATAGTAAATACCTGAAAAGGTGAGTTTTGTTTCACTGATGGTAATTATACTCTAGGTTTGAAGTAGCCAACTTTATGACTATTAAGAATTATGTTTCATTACCCTACTCATCAATGTCCTGCAGTCTAATGTCTAATCAATAACCTTTCCTTTACTTTATTAAACACAGAAAGTGATTGGGTTGAAAAATCAACATGATAAACCTCACCATAATTTAATTTGCCTTCTTTAAGATTTCTCACCCAGCAGGTAACAGATGGAGTAAAAACATTCATGAAATGAGTGGATTATGCTAATTGGGCAGTCTGTCCTGTAATGCTCACCTCCTATCATGAAAGCAATTTATGTTTCATTTAGTGATCTGAAGAGAGAAGTAGCAGATCATTAGAGCTGCTCCTCTTTGTCCACTGGGTTATTCTACTTCATCATGAAGGACAAGCCACATCCACCTCTCTCTCCCTTTGTTACAGAAGGCTCCACCTTCTTTCCATTTGGCTTCAGGTAAAGGTTAGTAGCAACAAATACAAGATATTATCAATCAAGAAATTCATCCTCAGTTCCCCTTCTGCCTTTTCTGTAAAAAGATCATTTATAGAAGCAAAAATGTGCTGGTTACTAAAAGTTTACAGAACACTCTGTTATACTTACCCTTGGAGAGTGGATCCTTTGTCAAGCAGAATGTCCATGGTCCAGCTGCTGTGAGGGCTGACAGATAATACAGCTGCATCTTTCGCCAGAGGATCGCCCTTGGTCAAAACTGGTTGGTTTGCTAGGAGCTGGCATACCAAATACTTGAAAGTACCATAGATTGTACAGTTTAAAGAACTTTGCTCAGTTTCCTAAGTTTTGGAGGCTAAAAAACCAAGGTGTTGGCAGACTTGGTTTTATTAAAATATCTCTATTTTCGCTTGCCAGTGACCTTCCTCTTCTGGAATATTCCATGTGTTTCCCTTGGTGTCCAATTTCTCTGATAACACTGGCAATATTGTGTTATATCTCATCATAATGGCCTCGTTTCAGCTTAGCTATCTTATTTTTAAGACACTTCCTCCAAATAGAGTCCCTTTTTTGAGATAGTAAGTGTTGACGTGGGTGAGAAAACTCAGGTCACAAGTAAAGTACCCTATAGCCCAATCCCCAATTGCTAAAAGTCCCACCACTGTGGGACTCAAAAGTTCAGACCCAGTCTCTGGTACTCCTGACCTTCCCACAGAATCGACCCCACTCAGGTTACAGCCCAGTCCTCTCTTTCCTTCTCTTCCTTTCTCTTGGGATCTCTTCTGCAACAAGTAACTTTCAGGACACTCAGAACACACGTTCAGAATACACATATCAGAATCTGTTTCAAGGAATGTTCAAAGTATGTTTTCTTTTACTTTTTTTATTGAGGAACCATGATTTGCAAAGATATACATAGTTGAGTTTCAGACATACAATTTCCCAGCACAGATTTCATCACCGGCGTCAAATTTCTCTCCATTATGTTCTCAGTTTCCCTCCTGCCCACCAACCTGCCTCCTTGACAGGAACATTTTCAAGTCTGATTGCTTTAGTTTGGGTCTTATGCTTTCAGTTGTATTGGTTCTGTAGTTCAAATACATAAACATACCAATGTACCGCACCCCTACGCTGCTAGTGTGTTTTTGGCCCCTGACCCTTGCCCTTTGCCCCTGTTTCTTACTGTCCATCTGTTCTTACTTCCTCCCCTCATTTTCTTTTCCTCCCTGTCATTCTCAGTGTTATAATTTAGGGACCAGGATAATGTCGGTATCCCCCTTTCATACTTTGCATTCCCTGTCCCATTATTGTATGTGTCACAGATAAGTGGGATCATCTGACATTTAGTTTCTTCTAATTTATTTCACTTAACGTGATATCCAGCAGAGAGTCTCTTGCCCGCGTGCCTGGTTGTCTTCCCCGGGGGCCCCTCGGAGGGGATAAGCTCCAGCTTCCCTCCCCGCCCCGAGCAGAGCTCCCAGCAGCCAAAGACCACCTGAACCTAGCCACAGCCATACTCAAGGCCCCTCTCCACATGTTCAGATAAGCCTCACACATGAAGGTACTGGCAGAGGAATCCAGGTGTGTATAATCCCATCAACGGCCAACATCCAGAGACTTAAAAGCAAGCTCCAGAAGCTTATAACCTACTTCTCACTTTGGGAGAAACTAGCAAGCTTCTGAGAGTTTCCTGCCCACATGGGACAGCCTCGCAAGCTTCCCATGGTGTATTCATATGCTAAAGCCAGTAACAAGTTGGATCTCATTCCCCTGACCCTGAAAGAGCCTCCAATGTGACACCGTTGGGAAGTGGAGAGAAGCTTCTAAAATCTCAGGGATAGGACGAATAGAAAGGTTACTGAGCCCCTCAAGAAATCAACGATCTGGCCGAGACCGGGCCAGCAACACCGGGGATCCAGACGGAGGAGGTACAGCTAGCACACCTTCTCCAGATGGAGCCCCAGCGACACCGAGCAGCAACTAACATGGCTCCGGGATGCGGGACTGGGACAGCTCCGAACCACGGGGGGGGGGGGCACTGGAGTGGGGCGGCGCCAGCCCAGCCTCCAAGTGGCCCCGGCCGCCGGAAGTCACGCCCTCGACCCACCCTCGGCGCCATCTTGCCACATTCAACAGAGAAGAAGCCGGGCGTTTTGGTGAGCAACTCGGCCGGATAATGCTCCAGACCCGAGACTGGGTCAGCAACACCGGGGAACCAGACGAGGAGGTACAGCCAGCACACCTTTTCTAAAAACTGAAAACATACAATCTTTTAATGGAAAACTAATTATCAAATGCTTCCTTGGTAGTAGGGCTGTCTTTCTTGGGGGGAAACAACAATAGTGAGTTTTGTATTGAAATATGAAACGTAATCAAGGTAAAGAGAAAATGAAGTGAAATTCATCAGTTATACAGCTGGGGGTGGGGGGCGGGGGGTATACTGGGGTTTTTGGTGGTGGAATATGGGCACTGGTGAGGGATGGTGTCTGAATATTGTATAACTGAGACATAAACCTGAGAACTTTGTAACTTTCCAAATGATGATTCAATAAAAATTTAAAAAAAAAGAAATCGACGATCAATGGGATTTCGTGATTTGGATTCATGAACATGATATCCATGATATCTCTTTCCTCTCCTCTCTCTCTCTCTTCTCTCCTCTTTCCTCTCTCTCCTCTATCTCCTCTCTCTCCCTCTTTCTCCTCTCTCTCTTCTCTCTTTTCTGCCTCTCTCCTCTCTCCCTCTTTCTCTCCTTTCTCCCTCCTCTCTCCTCTCTCTCTTCTCTTTCTCTCTGTCTCCTCTCTCCCTCGTTCTCTCTCTCCTATCTCTCCCCTCTCTCTCCCTCTCTCTCCCTCTCTCTCCTCTCTCTCCCCCTCTCTCACCTTTCCTCCCTCCCTCTCTCCTGTTTCCCAAAATTTCTTTGCCTCTGCTGCAAATCAGTCATCATAACCAAAGACCTTAGTAATTGTCATTTCCCCCCTGTTTGGCTGCAAAGGGAGCTAAAATCTCTTCACGTTCACTAGTAAAAGATGCAGAAGATTCACAAGCTCTCTCACTCCCCGCCCTTTCACCGCCACCACCACCCCCAAAAAACAAGGAATCAGACCATCAGCCGGGAAAAAATCAGAGACTAACCAAAAAGGATGAATTTCCCTTCTGTCTCTACACTCAGAGTTCCAGAGGATGGAGGATTGTGGGCCCATGGTAGAGAGCCCTGTGTTAGCTACCCACACCACCCAAAGAGGGTTGGAGCGATAGCACAGTTGGTAGGGCGTTTGCCTTGCACACCGCTGACCCAGGTTCAACTCCTCTGTTCCTCTTAGAGAGCTCGGCAGGCTAATGAGAGTATCCCGTCCGTAGGGCAGAGCCTGGCAAGCTCCCAGTGGCGTATTCAATATGCCAAAAACAGTAACAAGTCTCAAGATGGAGACATTATTGGTGCTCGCTCAAGCAAATTGATGAGCAACGGGATGACAGTGATGATGACAGTGATAACATGATATCATGATAAGTACATTTTTTAGTAAAGACCCAATTATGAATTCAGGAGACACTGACTAGTAATATTCTACCTTGCTCTTTAAATTTGAACATGATTTTTAAAAGGCTTACTCCTGGCTCTGTCCTCAGGGTTCACTGCTACTGGCCACTTACAAGGCAAACACCTTACCCACTGGACTGTTTCATAGAGAGCATGATTTTTTATGCTGAGCATTCTCCTAAAAATTTATGTGCAGAAAATAAATTAGTTAACTTTTAAAAGGCCACTCTCCACACACTCGGACGAGCCTCACGCATGAAGGAACCGGCAGAAGAACCCAGGCATGGGGGACCTGGGGCAGAGATCTCCAAGCCTGCTCAGGTTGGGACTGGGCCTCCTCCATCCAGACCTCCCACCTTCCAATACCTTGGCAGTTACACCCAGAAACTGGCTCTGGTGCCATATAATCCCATCAACTGCCAAGATCCAGAGACTATATAAAACAAAGCTCCCAGAAGCATGCAGCCCTTATAGTCTAGCCCAATGATGTGCCTAAAGCAGCACACATGTATTAGGTTTTAACATACTTGTTTGTATTCTCTGTCCTTCTCAGAGAGCCCAGCAAGCTACCAAGAGTATCCCACCCACATGGGAGCCTGACAAGCTTCCCATGGCATATTCAATATTCCAAATACAGTAACAATAACAGGTCTCATTCCCTTGACCCTGAAAGAGCCTCCAGTCATTGGGAAAGATGAGTAAGGAGAGGCTGCTAAAATCTCAGGGCTAGAATGAATGGAGACATTACTGGTGCCCGCTTGAGCAAATCGATGAACAACGGGATGACAGTGATATAGTGATACAGTGAACTTTAAAAAATGCTGCCAGTACCAAGAGCACTCTGATTGAGACATTAGGCCATTAGCCACATAGTTGCTATTCCTGATTTATCCAAAGCAAAGCTTACTTTCTTGGAGTTGGAATGTTAGCTGACACCTACCTACTCTCCCTCTATTTTTCTCCTACTTTAAGTAGTGAAAAGAGAGAGATATTAACTACCTATGTAAAAGCTTCATCACCAATCAACTGTCATTTCTACCCACACTTACATCTGCTCCCTCCTTTCTGCTCTAATTTTGAAGCAATTGTCAAAAAAGTCATATCATATGACATGCCATTCTGATGTATGTGTGAAATATCATTTATCAATAACTATTTCAGTATTAACTATTTTATTTATTTGAGCAGACAAGTTTGTAAAATGTTACTTTGTCAATCTGTTCAGCCGGTTAATGCTAGAGCCTGAGGATGTATTGCTGCTTCGGCCCTGAGGTACCAGGGCCACTGGGATACTGAAGTTGCGCAGGGACCTCCAGAGCTTCACCCAGGGGTACTCTGGAGTCCGTGTGGCATCTGCATGAGGTTTGATCCATGCCTCGCACCCACCTGATATACTCTCAACAGACACCTGAAAGATAGGACGGTTTCTGATATAACCCTGGTATCTTTTGAACCCAAAGAAATTTGATAGATTCTAAATATCAGTAAATAGTCATGCAATGTTTACTTGTTCACTTTTCCATATGACATAATCTTTTAAAACATTCTGTAAAATAGGGACTCAAACAAGAGTAATATCTTGCATTTTATTGATATGTATTTTATTTTACTGTTAAGTTCCAAGCTCCCTTCCTTTTTATCCCTTGTGATTTATTTGTTGAAGAAATTGGGTTATTTCCCCGTGCAGAGGTTGTTACCATCTGAATTTGTTGATTTCATTCCTGTGGAGTAACTGTAATGGTCCTTTGTTGCCTTCATTTCCTGTAAATTATTTGTTTTGGTCAAAATTTTTGATTACAAACAGGTTTTAGTTTTTGGCATAACATTTCATACAGTGTTGGCTTCTTCCATCAGGAGGTGTATAATCCCTGATTATATTTATTTTTGTGTGTTGTTAACAGCCATTGATGCTTAATACCAAGATCCGTTTGTTCATCAGCTGTTTCAGAAAGATGATATTTCAATTTATAATAGCTCTTCACTTCATGGCTGAACGTTTTTCTTTAGGAACTTTCTCTAAGCTTTCTCTAAAGAGAAACTTTCTCATGTCTAATAGTTCTACAAGGTTTAACACATGGACCAGACAATGATGCCTACTTCTCCACTATTATCTGGCCACGACTGATTAATACAGAGCCATTGATGTTTATTTAGGACCTCTATGATAGAAAAGTAATTGTTTCTACAAGCATTAAAACTTTAGGTATTACTGAAAGATCTCACCTGGGAGCTAAGAAGGAATTAGAAACAGATGAAGCACATCTCATCTTTCAGAATGCTGTTTTAAAGTTTGTATAGTGTCAGATGTATATTTTTGAAGTCATATTAATAAATATTAAAGAACTGCATATTATAAACTGTATATCCTATGTGCTACACATTTATTTATCTTGATAATAACACATTTGCATAACAAACTTAATAAGTTGCAATGTTAGAAAAGTTAAACTTCCTACCAAAGTAATTTGTTTTGTCTTTTTTTGATGGGGATTCCTGAGTGGTAAGAATTCCTAACTAGTACTTTAGGGATCCTAGGGGTGTCTCCCAGTGATACTCTTCAATGCTAAAGCCTGAGCATGTGGGGTTGCTCGGGCCTTGTCATGCTGATCACCTTGTAGTGTTTGAAGGCTCAAGGCTCCACCCAAGAGGGATCATAAGGTTTCAGGGTTCAATCTTGAGTCTAGTGCATGGACCTTGGTGGCTGAATCATCTCCCTGACTGAAGCAATTTGTTTTGAATTTCCCTAATCCCTTCCTTCTCTATCTAAGTAGCACTTAATAACAAAAGTAGCTATGACTTTTCCAGTCATAGCCAAGATAGACAAACGTAGAGGTCATATCCTGGCCCTGGGAGCTGAGAATATCTTTTATATTGTAGGACATATACCCAACTTGATGAAAATATTCATCCCTCAGAATTACTAAATCTAAAATCTGCATTGTTAACAAAATGACCTAGTGATTGGTGTGCACACAGAAGCTCAAGAAATATTCTCAACATTTTTTGTTTCTTTCTTGAGCCACATTTAATAGTGCTCAGGAACTATTCCTGGCTCACTGCGTAAGAATATCTTCTGGTAATGCCAAGGGAACACATAGTGACAGGGATCAAATTCAGACTCCTAACATGTCAGAAGTCACAGTTTGGTGCTAATATCACCATTTTTTCTCTGTTTAGAAAAGTAGCATTTTACTACTTATCCTTTAATTTATAACTTTACCAGAATGTGCTGTAATGTGTCTCTTTTCATTAATCACATTTGGAACTCTGTGAGCTCTTTTATCTGCAAACCAAGTCTTTTGTCAAATGAGCAAAGTTTTCAATTAGTGTGTGATTAACTCCCTTCCATCTGTTCTGTCTACTCCATGTGGAATGCCTATTAGTCTCACTTAGGGCTTCAAGATCTGGCCTCCAAAATGAAATTTCTATTTCTGTACTATTCTTTATGTATTTAGAGAGATTTATTTCACCTTGTGACTCATCTTCACAACTCCTAATGTCATTATCAGTAGTGACCATTGTTCTCTATTTGTCAACTCGCTGGGATGGGGCTAGAGAGTGGTTGGACATCAGAATTTTAAATTTCAAATTAAGATATGAAGAAAAGATGCTATTTAAACTGAAGGAAATATCTTGCATGCAATGTATTCTTAAAATATATTTATACAGATATTTTCACTTACAAGTGGCATTTAAGAAAATTGTATAAGTGATTTTTTCCCTTTTGCCAATTTTAGGACATATTCTTCAAAATTACAGCCTGAAAGTTCATTAGTATAATTAACATGAATTATTAATGCCTTAATATAAAATATAAACTATTAAATAAGGAAGAACAAAGTTAATATTATCTCATATAAGTGATATTTTGTGTATTCCTCATAAAAAGGGAAAACATAATATTTGAATTGAAATGGAAAAATTCAAAACATGATGTGGCCAAAATAATGATATACATATTCTTTGGAGATTAATCTTATATGTCTTGCTCATATCTGATCCTACCTCTAATTTTTTGCCTGAAAGATTAATGTCTTGTTTGTTAAGTTTCTGATAATAAAAAAGAAAGATATATGTAAGATGAATTACTAAAACAGTTGCTGTAGTTAATATAGGAGATTATTATTCTCAAAGTGTTAACCTAGAAACCTTTTAGAAATGTAATTTTCTTAGGTCTACCCCAGAAGTATAGAATGGAAAGATCTAGAGTTTTAGCTCAACAAATGATATCTGAATAAATTCTCCAGAGTAAAGTGATGCCCACAAATTGGAGAACCACTAGTCTATTTTTTTTGAGTCACTGTGAGATACAGTTACAAAGCTTTCATGTTTGAGTTTCAGTCATACAATTATTGAACACCCATCCCTCCACCAGTGCACATTCTCCACCACCAGTGTTCCCAGTATACCTCCCCCCTTTCCGACTCTCCCCCTGCCTCTATGGCAGACAATTTCCCCCATACTCTCTCTCTACTTGTGGGCATTATGGTTTGCAATACAGATACTGAGAACCTATCACATCTGGTCCTTTATTTACTTTCAGCACATAATTCCCATCTCAAACGATTCCTCCAACCATCATTGTCTTGGTGATCCCTTCTCTATTCCAGTTATCTTCTCCCCTCACTCATGAGACAGGATTCCAACTATGGAGAAATATTCCTGGCCCTTGTGTTTACTGTCCTTGGGTTTCAGCCTCATATTATGTTATTTTATATTCCACAAATGAGTGCAGTCCTTCTATGTCTGCCCCTCTCTTTCTGACTCATTTCACTTAGCATGATACTCTCCATGTCCATCCACTTATAAGCAAATTTCAGGACTTCATCTCTCCTAACAGCTGCATAGTATTCCATTGTGTAGATAGAATCACTATTCTAACTTTTAGTATCATTGTATCACTGTATCACTGTCATCCTGTTGTTCGTCAATTTACTCGAGCGGGCACTAGTAATGGCTCCATTCCTCCTGGCCCTGAGATTTTTAGCAGCCTCTCCTTACTCATCTTTCCCAATGATTGGAGACTATTTCAGGGTCAAGGTAATGAGACCTATCATTACTGTTTTTGGCATATTGGATACACCACGGGGAGTTTGCCAGGCTCTGCCCGTGCGGGCGGGATACTCTTGGTAGGTTACCAGGATCTCCAAGAGGTCTCTCTCTCTCTCTCTCTCTCTCTCTCTCTCTATATATATATATATATATATATATATATTACTCTCTATAATTTGTTACTCTCTCTATATATATTTCTCTCTATATATATATTACTCTATATATATATTACTCTCTCTATATATATATATATTATTCTCTCTCTCTATATATATATGCACTTTACTCTCTATGATTTGTTGTCTACTGTCTGAACTCCATCAAATATGGTGTGGTAATTATGGAAAATGGGTAGGAAGTTTCTTATAATGTGTCTTATAAGGCAAAGTGGCCACAACCGGAAAGCGGCCTGGAGCATGGTGGCAGTTGGGTAGTGGAGGTAGGCTGCCAGGGCTGGGTCTCTTGGGGCAGGGAGGGTTCTCACCCGCCCCCCTCTGGGGCGTCCTGAGTGAAAACAGGCTGGTACAGACAAACTTTTAGTATAATCTGATAAACCTAGAATTGTAATCTGTTTTAGAGGCCATGAAGCTAAGCAAGCAGCAAAGTTAGGTTTCCCGTATCTACTTCCTTTTCAATGCTTAATATGCCACACCTCTATTCCCCTCAAACTTCTTCCAATTCATTTCCCTCTGCTATCAGACAACCACTTATTTAACATGATTTAAAAATGAATTTGCTACATCTTTAGTGACAATTGCAAATATTTTCTTTAAAAAATATTTGTAGTTATTGCAGGAACTAAATGTAAAATCAGTTATTTCCTCTGTATTATCTCCAAATTCCTCCATTTGCCACAATAATTACATTGCTAATACTTTTTCTAAGATTTTATATGAAAAGTTTCTTCACACAACCTAAATTACACAATCAATGACAATTCTTTTTATCTGCTTTATCACAAACCTGTATCAATCTATTCTAACTTTTTGTTAGTATTAATTAGTATTAAGTATTAATTCACTTAATCCCTAAACACTTTCAGATTGGTAACATTAGCTAGAATTATTATGTTTTCAAGAAAAACTCCAATACATAGAAATGCTATAATCTCTATAGTTCCAATTATTGAACTTTAGAAATATCTGTATATTTATATAAGTCTAATTCCCTGCAGTCTCCCAGTAATGTAGTAGATGATACAGAAAATTGCTACAAAATGAGAAATTCTAAAATATATCCTTTGTTTATTGAACAAAAATAATAAGTGAGGTGATCAGTAGAAAAAGACATGTCTGCTGCGAGATATCTTTGAATATAAAACAAAGCTCCTGGAAGAGAGCAACGATGCAGAATCTCCTGCCCCCATGCCAGGCTGTCTCCACTAGGACCCCTCAGAGGAGAGCGGGTTGAGTTTCCCTCCCCACCCCAAGCAGAACCCCAGCAGCTGAAAATCTCCAGAACCCAGCTACAGCCATGCTCAAGGCTACTCTCCACATGCTCGAACAAGCCTCACACATGAAGGAACCAGCAGAAGAACCCAGGTATGCGGGATCTGGGGCTGAGATCTCCAAGCCTGCTGGATCGGGACTGGGCCTCCTCCACCCAGATCCCCCATTTTCCAGTAACTTGGCAGTCACACCCACAAACTGCCCCCCATGTAATCCCATCAACGGCCAAGATCCAGAGACTATAAAACAAAGCTCCCAGAAGAGAGCGATGCAATTTTTCCTGGAGCGACCTCTTATAGTCTAGCCCACTAAAGCAGCACACGTGTATTTGGTTTTAACATACTTGCTTGTATTCTCTTATATATATTCTTTGTCCCTCTCCGAGAGTCCAGCAAGCTACCGAGAGTATCCTGCCTGCATGGCAGAGCTTGGCAAGCTCCCCGTGGTGAATTCATATGCCAAATATAGTAACAATGATGGGTCTCATTCTCCTAATGTTGAAAGAGCCTCCAATGCGACACTGTTGGGAAGGATGAGTAAAGAGAGGCTTCTAAAATCTCAGGGCTAGGACGAATGGAGACGTTACTGGATCCGCTTGAACAAATCAAGGATCAGTGGGATCATAGTGATAGTGATAGTGTAGTTGACTTAAAAAATCTTTCCTGGATTCAACAGAGAAGCAGCCAGGCATTCTGGTGAGCAACACGGCCCGGAGAATGCTCCGGACCTGAATCAGGGCCAGCAACACCAGGGATCCGGAAGGAGGAGGTGCAGCCACCACATCTTCTCCAGATGGAGCCCTGGTGACACTGAGCAGCAACTAACACGGCTCCGGGATGCGGGACTGGGACACATCCGAACCACACGGCTGCTAACGTGGCCGCGCGGCCTTTTCTAAAAACTGAAAACATACAATCTTTTAATGGAAAACTAATTATCAAATGCTTCCTTAGTAGGGATGTCTTGTTTGGGGGTAAAACTCCCACAACAATAGTGAGTTTTGTGTTGAAATATGGAATGTAATCAAGGTAAAGAGAAATTGAAGTGAAATTCATCAGTTATACAGTTGGGGGTGGGGGCGGGGGCAAGGGTATACTGGGGATTTTGGTGGTAGAATATGGGCACTGGTGAAGGGATGGTGTTTGAATATTGTATAACTGAGACATAAACTTGAGAACTTTGTAACTTTCCACGCGGTAATAAAATAAAAATTAAAAAAAAAATCTTTCCTGAAGAATAAAATGGAAGTGTTGCATATTCTAATTTCAAACCATACTACAAAAAGAAAGAAATTTAAATTACATGGTATTTTAAATAAAAATGTGACCAATATATTAATGAAACAGAATTGAAAGCCCAGAAATGTAAACCACATATATTTGGACAGCTAATTTATGACAAAGGAACTTACAATGTAGACAAAGAGTCTACAATGGAGCAAAGAAAATCTTTTTTACAAATGTGGCTGGGTAAGCTTGAGAGAAAATATACAGAAGAATGGTCCTACCTACCTAACTTAGATAGACTTCTACCTAACATAAATAAAAATTAATTCAAAATGAATACACTCACAACTAAATATCAAGGACAAAACTAATGGCCATTACTATTCATCCTTTTTCGTCCTTGCACCCTCTCTGTGAATATCTAGCATTTTCTTCACTTTCTCTGAAAAAATTTCTATTTAGTCACCATAAATTGCAGTTATTCATGATTCTGTTTCAAGTATACAACGTTCCAACACCAGTGTCCATTTCCTTTCAGAAGTGCGGCTAGTTTTCCTCCCACCAGCCACCCTACTTCTATGACCGGCAGTTTTTCCCCCTTAAGCACTGTGGTTTACATAACTGTTACTGATAGGGTTTCATAAATAACATTTTACCACCTTTCAGCACCCCTTCCTCCTTAAGAGACCACTTACTTCGTCCAACCACTGTCTTGGTTTTCTCATCCCTGTCTATACAACTTTTTCCCCTACCCTGCCAGCCAATTGTAGGCTTAGCTAACTTCACTCAGCAGGTCCATCCACGTAGAAGCAAATTTCATGATTTTATATTTTCTAATGGCTAAGTAATACTCGATTGTATATATTGCCATATACAATAACAGACATTTGGGTTGTTTCCAGATTTGGGCTAGTGTAAATAGGGCTGAAATGAACATAGGAATGTAAATGTCTTTTCTGCATTGTGTTTTTTGAGCCCTAGGGAATCCAATAAGTGGAATTTCCAGGTCATATGGAAGCTCAATTTCAGTTTTTTGAAGAGTGTCCGTATTGTTTTCCTTAAAAAGAGTTGTTTTGCTCAAGTCCTCTACTTTTACTAGTTATCGTTGTTTTATTCTTTCGTTGTTCTTTCAGTGACCTGCACATTCCTTATAAGGTCTCAGCTCTCTTCTCTGTCTTGCGCTTCTTTTTTGATAAAAAAGAACTAATAACTCCTGAATGCAATAATGCCTGAGCTACTAATCCATAAGGCTGCAGTGGGGTTTTAATATAAGGTTGTGGGATCATAAAAGTGACTGTAAGCTTAAACACTACAATTTTAATAATCAAAGAAGGAAATTATGATTCTGTGACCTTTCAAAACCTCTGTCAAAACTTAAAATATTCTCTTACTATTAGTTATATAAGTGTAGAAAGAGGAAGATTATTTAGAAAGTATTTCTTTTTTATTCTAGAATTTAAGGCTTTAGAAACATGGAGAAGCACATGTTCTCTCATAGGGTGGGCTACATAATTACTTCCTTCATGAGTATGATATGAAAAGGAAGATAGGGGCAATGGCCTGATAAAACCTGCCTCAGCCAGGTGATCAAAGCCATTATCAAGGGCGCAAGTCAGGTTGATAGCATGCACCCTTGAAATGATGGGTTAAACACTGCATTTTGCCTCACCCAAATTCCTTATCTCAATATACTCATGAGAAAAACTATGGGCTAATACCAACCAAGGAACATGCAAAATATTTGACCCGTACTCCTTGGAACTGGACATCAAAACAAGAACAACTTGGGAACTTGTCCAAGACAAGCCTAAGAAGACGGGAGACTAAAGGTAACACGGCATTCTAGATGAATTCGAGCAGAAAGAGGGACACTTGGCAAAACAACCAAAATAAAATGTGGGTTTTGTTGTTAATATGTAACATTAATATGTAACAATGAAACCAGCCTAAGAAGTTAAGATCTCAATTTAAACTTCAAAAAACAAGCAACCTTCCCCCCTACCCAGGGCATGCATGGGCTGTTGAACAAGTACAGTCTGACCTAGAAAAATATATAGAATGTGCTCTTTCCCTTGTCCAGTCCTTCCGAAGTACCCTCAGAATGAAAACACTGCAAAAACAGTACAAAGCTGCAGGGACAAAAAGAGGAATTGGACATAATCATAAGATTCATTAGCCAGAAACCTCTCTTAGATTTACAGGACGAGACCAGGGGTCCACAGAAATATTTATTAAAAGACCAGACCACTACAAACCTTACTGACTGCCTCAACAACTAAACTCTCTGCAACATGTCCTTTGCACTTTTTTTTCCTCATGTAACCTACTTCCTGTGATCTCCAAATAAAGTAGTTCTCTAGAACTCAAGCCTGCCATTTTCCAAACTGCTGACTTATTGTTAATAAAACTCTTTCTCTACTTGTCATCCTGTTTCTGGAGTAATTGACCCTGCAGAGCCACAGTGGGATCAGGCATTCACAATTGCAATATTGGGTGATTAATTGTGACAAATGTACCCTACTAATTAAAAGGTTGATAAGAAGGAAAAATCCAATTTTCTTTGTAATTTTTCTGTTCGTCTAAAACTTTTAAAAATAATTTTTAAAAAACTTCATCGAAAATATAGTAGGAGGGGCAACAGGTAGGGCTGCTTGCATGTGACCAACCCAGGTTGGTCGACCTGGCACTGCATATGTGTCTCACCAGGATTGATTCCTGAGCACAAAGCCAGGAGTAAGCCTTTATCACAATCTGCTATGGTCCAAAAACAAAACCAACAAGAAAGAGTATAGTATGATAGTTTCTAGATAAGTAAGTTCTGGAAGTGTAAGATAATGCACGCTTTCCAGAATTTACAATCACTGTATCACTGTCATCCCATTGTTCATCGATTTGCTCGAGCGGGCACCAGTAATGTCTCTCATTGTGAGACTTGTTGTTACTGTTTTTGGTATATTTAATACACCACAGATAGATTGTCAGGCTCTGCCATATGGGCAGAATACTCTCGGTAGCTTGCTGGGCTCTCCAAGAGGGGTGGAGGAATCAAACCTGGGTCAGCCGCATGAAAGGCAAATGCCCTACCCACTGCTATCGCTCCAGCCTAGAGTTTACAATACTATCTAATATATTTGAAAGTTGCTTGTATAATCACAAAAAAGGGCAGTAGTGTTCTATCTATCTCTCCTTCTGCCCACATTCTATCTATCTCTCACGATGCTTCCACCACCCCCCGGAGGTCTATGGCAATGGGCAGGTGAAGGAAGGAATGAGGGCCAGACTGGTTGGTCTCAGTTGCAGTTTATTCCATTCCCATCTCCATTCTCCTCTCATTTTTCTCCTGCTTCTTCCTCCCCCATGCTACTTCATTCTTCTTCTCACTCTTGGA
This sequence comes from Sorex araneus, assembly GCF_027595985.1. NCBI lineage: Eukaryota > Metazoa > Chordata > Mammalia > Eulipotyphla > Soricidae > Sorex > Sorex araneus. The sequence continues at coordinate 137,545,846 of NC_073304.1, read as the reverse complement.
TCTGGGTCTGGATTCCCCCCTCAAGCCCACTTTTACAGCCTAGTTAAATCCCCAAGCAGGAGGGGTTGGGGCTTACACATAAATGTCATCATACAATGAGCGGATGTAAGGTCCTTCCCTCAGGGGAAGCTCCTTCCAGGACAGATTCTTATCCAGCAAGATGACTGGATAAGAAAGGTATCCAGCAAGATGACTGGATAAGAAAGGTAAAGGTAAATATGGGTATTCTCTCTTCCTTAGTCCAACAAACAAAAGCATTCATAATATTAATAATTTTGTATGAATACAGTAAGCTTATAGAATTGCTCTCCTGGGGTCATCTCTATCTCAGACTACAGTGCTCAGGCCAGATTAGTCTTTCCTATCCCTAGCAGGGTCCTAGTCTCGTCATTACTTTTAATCATGACAGTATTTGTCTATGATCTGCTCTCAACCTATAGGTGAGTATCATGGCACTTTGACCTGGCCCATTTCGATGCCAGGGTAGCTCATAGCTTGCCCTGGGTTCCTTCAGTCCCTCGTTAGGACCCTGCTTTGGGAGTACTAGGAACTAAGGGCAACTGAGACTTAAGTCAAGAAAGCAAATGCCCGGGAGTGAATAATACTCAAAGCCAACTAAATTCCAAGTTATAAAGCATAATATTGACTGTCTTCCTTTGTACATACAAAAAGGACATTGCTTTAAACTAAACTATTTATGTCCTTATGTCATACTCCTTATGTCCTAAAGACATAAGGAGAGGTGAAAGGCAGTATTTCACTCATACATATAAAATCATCGATTTCTGAGGAATCTGACCTTACAAGTTAACAGAGTCTGATCAGGGGGAAAAGGTGATAGATCGGTTGGAAAAGAAAGCATAGAGAGGAGTTTGCAGATAAACGCAGTGGAATGGAAGTACCTTAGGAACACTGTGATAAACCTAAGCTTCCTATGGCAAGGGGAACAGGACATACCAATGTTGTCCTAAAATGTTTAGAGCTACATTCCAATAAACACAGAGGAATGGAGGTGCTTCAGGAGCACTGTGACGAGTTTTACAAGATAACCCTAAACTCTTTGTGGCAAGGGAGAAAAAAAAAACCCAATGATATCCTACAGTTGCTAAGAAGGTAAATAATTTTAAATTAATCTATTTTCAATTGTAGTTTAGGTATCATGGCTTCAAAGGTCTTGAAATTAAGAGAATGTCTCGAAATTTTCATCACACACACAAAAAAGATTCCTTACAATAAAGGTGATAGATGAATTGAACATTGTGGTAATCATTTCACATATACACAAATATAAAATAATTATTCCAATTAGAACAATATTACATGTCAATTGTATCTCAGTAAAAATAAAACAATCATATTAAATGATTTCCTGATAAAAACCCTGGTGGCTTTCCATTGCCTTTCTAAGAAAAGACCAAACTTCCTAACATGGCCCCCAAGATCCTGTGGGGAGTATGATCTCCAAGGATAATTTAAATCTATTTCAATAATAGTTTGACTTTCTTTTTTTTATTATTTTTTTAAATAGTTTGACTTTCTATGCTCCTATAAAATGATATTATAAATCCTAATTTTGCCTGTATACTTTCCTGACCCTCAGTACTCAGACATGCTATTACATTTCAGAAATGTTCTCTCAAAGAGAGGGAAAAAAGAGAACAATTATAATCAAGTGATAACAATTGGAGAATCCAGGTGAAGATGAAGACATATAAGTCTATTCTTTAAATTATTTTACAGGTCCAGAAATTTTTCACAGCCAAATCCTGAGTCAGAGTTCAAACTACCCAGTAATTAAAGCTTATACTCTACTGCAGCAATAGAAATTTTGTGCCTAAATTTACCCCTACTGAGAGGCAGTCTGAAATACATTCTGCCCTCCACCTTTCACCTTTGCCCCGTTAGCACTCCCCAGTTTTCTAGCCTCCAGAAGAGAGTAGGCTGAAGAGGACAAGTCTTGGAAGGCAGAGGCCTTCCTGCTCTGCACTGTTGCTCTTGGGGTTTACAAAATATTGAAAACCAAGAGGGTGTTTCATGGGAGAGTCAAAGGTTCTATTATACAGAACATCAGAGAGGAGCCTTCTGTACCTGGACTATGCGTCTCCTACCCACAGGATCTGACTGTGGCACTTGAACCCTTAGAATGTTCACTGAGGATTGCACATCTTACATTAAGATGCTGGCACACCTGCTCATCAGGAATTAGACTCATTAGTTGTGGTTCTCACATACAGTCTCATAGTGCTCACTGTGGGGTCTCTGTGATCCTCCCATAGGTGCTTTCAAAGATTACACTTCCTGGCCTTGATGCTCACACATCTCTTAGTGCTGCTCATGGAAGGGTTCACCACTTTAGTTGTGATGCTAAGACACACTGAGCTTTGGGGTCACTTGCAATGGGATCGCAGAGGGCAGAGTTGTCAGAATCTTTCTAGGCACCTGGGTGACCCTATGCATTGAATTTGTGGTATTATGCTTGTAAGGCAGATATTATAATGCACTGAGTTATCCCTGGTACCTCGCTTCATCTTTTTGTTTTGTTTTGGGGCCACAACCAACATTGCTCAGGGATTCCTCCTGGCACTGTAGTCAGGTACAACTTCTGGAAGGGATCCTAAAATGTGGTGCCAGGAATTGGGCCAGGATTGACTGCATGCAAGGCAAGCTCCTTAACAACCATACTACCTCTCCAGAGACCCAGCTTCAGCATCTGAACATGTGCGTTTGACTAAAACTTGCTCTGGTTCCTAGTCATGCTGGGAGACAGCTTTAGTGAGATCCTAGTTAACAGGAACCCAGGTCAGTTCTGCACTCAGCTATGCTGCACTCACTCTGCCCTACCCTGCTCATTGTTTTCCATGTGCAGCCATTTGAGTAAACTTCCACTAAGCAAAGAGCTCCTATTTCCACCTTCAACCTTCAGATTTCTCCCTGTAGGTCAAGCGGCCTCTACATCAGTCTCTGAGGAATTAGACTTACAAGCAACCAGTGAGTGCTCATAAGCATTCCACTGACTTTGACATGAGTGGGAAATTACCAAATGTAGCCCTTGTAAACTAATGTCAAAAATTACCAAAAAACTGGCCCACGAATGGCTCCTCTGGCTCCTGAACAGCCATTATCCCAGAGGCACACAAACCAATCTTGGAACTCAGTGGCTTTTGGCAGAAATGCATCTGGGCTGAGCATTAAACTACAGCACCATGCCACCCTAGGTGGGGAAAGGTGTTTGTGCATTCTGCCTTTTCCCTCTGGCGGTGCGGTGGCCACCACCTTTTCAGAGCCTAATGGACAGCCAGGTATGAGACTGCAGTGACGGCACTGGAGCCTCATGGGGTAGGGGGTGGAACAGGCCCCTCTCCCCGCCCTAAAGAGGCCCTGAGTCACAGCCCATGAACGGCCCCTCTGGCTCCTGAATGGCCATGATGCCAGATGCACACAAACCATTCTTGGAACCCAGCAGCTTTTGGCAGAAATCCCCCCAGACTTATTACTAAAATATCAGAAATTCAAAATCATCATATGGTCTTCATACCCAGCAATAGAAAACAAATTATCTAATGATGCCTTTTCGGCAGGTCTGATTGTTGGGGAAAATTCCAAATAATAACGGTGGGTCTTTTGTCAAAATATTAAATGTGATCAAAGTGGAGAGAGAGTAAAGTGGAAATCATCTGTCACACAGGCAGGGGGAGGGGTGGGATGGGGACATACTGGGGTTCTTGACAGTGGAAAATGTGCACTGGTGAAGGGATGGGTGTTTGATCATTGTATGATGGAGACTTAAATTGGAAAGCTTTGTAACTGTTCTCACTGTGATTCAATAAAAAAAGAAATAAATTTTAAAAATTACCAAAAAACTCATTTGTTACAATATATTGCAACATATTAAAGAACTACTCAGTTTTCACATATTTCTTGTTTTGTTTTGTTTTTCTTTGGGGGCCACACCATCAGTACTCAGGAGCTATTTCTTGCTCTGTATTCAGGAATCACTTCTGGCAGTGCTCAGAGGACAATATGGGATGCTGGGGATTGAACCTGGGACAACAGTATAGAAGACAAATGACCTACACATTGTTCTACTACCGTTCCAGCCTATTTTTCATATCTTGAAACTGAATGGTACCTATTCATTTATATACACTAATATTTCTTTGTTACTAGAAATACTAGTGCCATACTCTCTGTGATGGGCCATACACCTTCCATATGGATGTCTTCCCATTCCACTGCCAATTTCACTACTGGAGATGAAACCTTGTACCAAGAGCTCTTGTAAGAGTGAAGGTGAGATTTCCACCTGGCATCTCAAAAGCCCACCACAGGGAAGCTTTACATTTGTAATGAATGCAGTTGTCTTTAAATTACATTTTTTACCTCTGAATTAGAAACTCTCTCTCTCTGTCTCTCCCTATCTTTATTGAGGTTCTGTGATTTACAATACTGTTCATAATAACTTTACGAATACATCATCCCAGCACTACCAGAGCACTGCTTTTCCCCTCCAAGGTTCCAAGGGTCCCTTCTTTACAACCTCAAAATTTTCAGTTGTGCTGCCTTTGCTTTGTCCCTTTGTTGTTACTTACTGTGTATCTTTAAATATCACACATGAGAGAAATTAGCCTATGTTTATCCCTTTCCTTCCGATTGACTTTGCTCTGCATGGTACCCTCTAGTCCCACTCATGTCACGTGAAAAATTGCACAAATTTTTCCTTTATTGTTTCTTGTTTGATTAATTTTGGGCCATACCTGTTAATGCTCAGGGACTACTCCTGGCTCTGTACTTAGGTATTACTTCTAACAGTGCTCACAATCCATATGGGATGTCGGGGATTGAACCCAACATGTGCAAAGCAAATACCCTACACACAGTACTATATCTTAGGCCCCAATTTTGTTCATTCTTGCAGCAGAATAGTATTCCACTGTGTATATACAACATAAATTCTTTTCTTTGCTTTTTGAAAAATTAATTAATGTATTTTTTTAAAAAATTCATTAATGAATCACTGTGGGGTACAGTTACAGACTTACAAATTTTTGTGCTTACATTTCAGTCACACAATGATCGAGTGCCCATCCCTCCATCAGTGTCCATTTTCCACTAACAATGTTCCCAGTATCCCTCCCATCACCCCCCCATTTCCCCTGCCCTCCCCCCCTCTGCCTCTGTGACAGGCACATTCCCTTTTACTCTCTCTCTCCTTTAGGGTGTAGTGGTCTATAATGCAAGTATTAAATGGCCTCATGTTCGAGCTATGGTCTACTTTTGGCACTCATCTCACATTCCGAGTGCGCCCTCTAAATACCCCTTACCTGGTGTTCCCTTCTCTATCTGAGCTACCTTTTACCCCAGCATGTGAGGCCAGCTTCCAAACCATGGAACAAACCTCCTGCTCCTTATCTCTACTATCCTTGGGTGTTAGTCCCCTATTCTGTTACTTAATATTCCACAAATGAATGCAATATTTCTATGTCTGTCCCTCTCTTTCTGACTCATTTCACTTAACATGATACTTTCCATGTTGTTCCACCTATATGCAAATTTCATTACTTCATCTTTTCTACATTCGCCTTTCATGCAGCCAACCTATGTTTGATTCCTCCGCCCCTCTCGGAGTGCCCAGCAAGCTACCGAGAGTATTGAGCCCACATGGCAGAGCCTGGCAAGCTTCCCGTGGTGTATTGGATATGCCAAAAACAGTAACAATAAGTCTCAAAAAGAGAGATGTTACTGGTGCCCGCTCAAACAAATCGCTGAGCAACGGGATGACAGTGACAGTGACATCTTCTCTAACAGCTGCATGGTATTCCATTGTGTAGATGTACCAAAGTTTCTTTAACCAGTCATCTGTTCTTGGGCACTCAGGCACTCAGGTTTTTTCCAGATTATGGCTATTGTAAACAGTGCTGCAATGAACATGTAAGTACAAATATCATTTCTACTATACTTTTTTGCATTGCCAGGATATATTCCCAGAAGTGGTATTGCTGGGTCAAATGGGAGTTCAATTTCTAATTTTTTGAGAAGCATCCATCCTGTTTCTCAAAAGGGCTGAGCCAGTCGGCATTCCCACCAGCAGTGAAGGACAGTCCCTTTCTCCCCACATCTGTGCCAACACTGGTTGCTTTTGTTCTTTTGAATGTGTGTCAGTCTCTGTGGTGTGAGATGATACCTCATTATTTTTTTGATTTGCATCTTCCTGATGATTACTGATGAGGAGCATTTTTCATGTGCCTTTTGGCCATTCAGATTTCTTCTTTGAGAACATTTCTGTTAATTTCATTGCCCCATTTTCTGATGGGCTTGGATGTTTTCTTCTTGTAGAAGAAAGGCTTATTCCATTTTATTCTCTCTCCTTTAGGGTGTCCCACAACATAAATTCTTGATCCATTCATTTGAATTTGGTCATTTGGGTTTTTTCCAGATCTTGGTTATCATTCTACACACTATAATGAACCTAGATGTGTATATGTCCTTTTAAATTAATGTTTCTGTGTTTTAGGAGTAGATAATACAAAGTGATCATGTGGGGGGTTCTATTCCTACTTTTTTGAGAGATCTTCATATTGCTTCCCATAGAGGTTAAACCTGACAACATTCCACCAATAGGCATGAGAATTCTTTTCTCACCACAACTTGTCCAACACTGGCTGTTTCCAAACATTTTTTGTTGTTTTTCTTTAATTTGCCTTTCCCTAACCATCTACAATGATGAACACTTTTTATATGCCCTATAGAATCTTTAGGTCAGTGTCTGTTTATCCCTTCTACCCATTGTTGGAACGGGGTTGTTAGATTTTTTTTGGTGTCAAACTTTGTGAGTGCATTGTAGGTCTTGGATATTAAACCCTTTATATCATACTACCTGTGTGTATTGGATATGCCAAAAACAGTAACAATCAGTCTCTCAATGAAAGGTGTTACTGGTGCCCGCTCAAACAAATTGATGAGCAACAGGATGACAGTGATATCATGTAATGTGTGCAAATACTTTCTCTAATTCAATAAGGCATCTGTATATTTTTACTTAAGACTCTTATTTTTTATTTATTTTTAATTTTTGCTCTGCAGAAGCTTCTTAATTTTAGGTATGTCTTTTGTGTATCCTTTTGTTCTGTTTTTGTTATCTTTGTGTCTGTGGTTTTCTTTTAAAAATACTTTTAATAATAAAAGTCAATTTCCTGGAGAAATTAACCTGCTTCATTTTTTCCCATGTATTTTATGTACTCTGGTTTAATCTCAAGGTCTTTAATCCACTTGAAATATACTTTTGTATAGTGTGATAAACAGTCTCAATTTCTTTGTTTTACATGAGACTATCCCATTTTTTTAATTTATTTTTTTATTGAATCACCATGTGGAAAGTTACAAAGCTTTCAGATTTAAGTCTCAGTTTTACAATGCTTGAACACCCATCCCTTCACCAGTGCACATATTCCACCACCAAGAATCACAGTATACCTCCCTCCACCCCCCCAATACAGAAATCCGAAATTATCCCATTTGCAATCACCAATTGTTGAAAGACTTTCTTTGTTCCACATTATGTACTTAGCTCCTCAGATTACCTGCCTGTAAATCTTGGGGTTTAGGGGTTGGAGAGATAGTACAGCAAATAGGGAGCTTTCCTTGAATGCCAATGACTAGGGTTTGATCCCAGGCATCCCATATGGTCCCCTGAACACCACCAGGAGTAATTTCTGAGTGCAAGGCCTGAGCATCACCAGGTTTAGTGGTAATGATATGAGAGAGTTTTCTCACTAGGAACTGGGAAACTCTCAGGTGCAAGTATTGACATAGATAAGATTTTGGGACTGAGACTTTAAAGTCATAATCTTTGCTTAAAATTATCAGTCTATAAAAGATGAATGTCAGCTTCTCGGAATATTCCCATATTCTTCTCATTGTGTATAATTATCTGAATTATACACCAGTTTTATGAAATGAGATCATTTAGCTTTTATTATTTTGTTTAAGCCTATGGAGGTTTTACTGAAATCTTGTGACAAAGATTCTAATTTTAATGTTATTAGATATTTGTTTAAATAAAAAGCTGTAAAAAAGAAAATTTGTGAAGTATCTGGGAAAATCAGTGCATCCAACGCACAATGTAAACATGTAATACATGCATTTTAAAACTGTAGAGAATATATATTAATGAGCCCACATACCTCCTGAATCTCTCCTTCCTGCTCCATTTTTCTAGGTCAGATTAATTTCTGGTTGTAATTACAATGGTCCTAATTGAAAGAGAAGCCAGAGCCCCTTCCTTCTGGCTAAGTCCCTGCAGCCTCCACACCTGATACACCACAGCTCCTGAAGTGCACAGCAGCTTATGTGGCCACACAACAGATCTACTCATCACATTCCATACTACTCACACTTATGCTACCTGTTGTTTAGTGAAGACAGTCAGAGAAAGAGAAAGAGCAACCTCCAATCTTACAGTGTTTGAGGAAATCAAACTCACCCAGCAGAGCAGAACACTAGAAAACCAATGGGGGAAAGCATGTAAACACCAAGTTCAATGCGTGAAGACAAAAACTTGGAAGACAGAAAAATCACCAACTAACCCTGTCAATCCCCAGAAAATGATTTTAGTGACCCTTTGGTGAGGACGTTTTCTGGCCTCAAAGAAACAGGTAGTTAGAAATGCACAAAAATTATGAGTGGGAAAATGAATAAACTACAAGCAGAATTGAGATGTATGGTAGGTGGTATTAAAATATCATTAGAGCGTGTGCATCAGCAGCCTGATGGTGCCTTCAGGCTTCCTGATACCCCAAAATTGCCACTGTGCCTATGGCCAGATCCCAACAACTTGGGATCAAATTTACCAAGAAACTAAATGGCCAAAAATTAGATATGTGGGAGCCACACTCACAAACCACCTTTGGCTCAGCTATACAAACTCACTTATTGGCCTTATTTCAGAGACCTATAGATAAATCTAGGAAGAGATCAAAAGCTACAGAAAAGCTTGGACCCATGCATGGCTGAACAGACTGGGGTAAATGGGAGAAGGGCGGGTTGGCCTGTGCCCGCCTAAGCAGAGCCTCCAGTAGCCACTTGCTTCCACAATCCAAAATCGTTGCAACACCCCCAGCCTGACTCCATTGTCTCAGGATGGACCACACCAAGATATAATCTGCTGAAAATTTTGTAATGTGGATATTAGCGCACCAACAACCCTGACCCAGAGACACAGCAGCAAGTCCCAAAAGACACCACAGTGCCGGAGATCTCTCCAAGTTCCATATTGGGCCAATTTCACTGGGGGACCCCAGATAGAGCAGGTGCAGTTTCCCTGCCTACTTCAGGTGGAATCCTGTTGACCAAGAGCTTCCACAAGCAAGGCCCGTGTATGCAGGTTCCAGGACTGAAGCTCCAAATTTCATGGTGGCTGAGGACCCGGGTTGTCCCTCCCTGTGTCCCAACCTACCCAGCAGGCTGGCTGTCACACCCACAATTTGCTTCTGGGCACCATCTTAGCACACCAACATCCCTGGTGCAGAGACATAGCAGCAAGTCCCAGAAGACACCACAGTGCCGGAGATCTCTCCGGGTCCTATACTGAGCCAGTTTCACCAGAGCATCCCAGATGGAGCAAGTGTGCTGTCCCCGCCTACTCCAGATGGAATCCTGGCAAGCAAGAGCAAGCAAGCCCTCCCCCCCTCTGCCTCACCCTGGTATGCGGGTTCCAGGACTAAATCTCCAGGTCACATGGTGGCAGAGACCTGGGCTGTCCCTCCTGGGGTCCCTACCCACCCAGAAGACTGGCTGTCATGCCCACAATTTGCCTCCAGATGCCATCTTAGCGCACCAGGAGCCCTGGCCCAGAGACTCCCAATTGAATCCCAAAATGGATTAGTGCCATACAGAGATGTCTCTTGAACCAAACCATTTACAATCTAGAAATTTACATTTACAATTGCGGCTTTGAGAGTTCTAATGATATTCAAAATGAGCAATGGAAAATAAATTATCTGGTATCTGCCCCTGGCAGGTAGACTTGAATAGTGGTGGGAAATTTCTAGTAAAATATAATGTACAAAATTAGAGAGGCAGTATTGGGAAATTTTCTGCCATAAAGGGAGGGTGAGGACTGGGATGTGGGTGGTAGAAAATGTGCACTGGTGGAGGGATGGGTGTTTCATCACTGTATGGCTGAATCTCAAACATGAAAGCTTTGCAACACTATCTCATGGTTGTAAAATTAAAAAAAAAGTAATGTGGAGTTCATGCCCAATTCAGTCAGTCTAATCAATGGCTGAACAAATAGCAGTACTCCTACATTATTTAAAAAATAAATAAAAAAATATCATTAGAATCTCTGAGCACCACAGAAGCAGAAAAATATCTAGAAGCTAAGAGAGTAGATGGAGGTAATCTGTAGAAAACAACAAAAGATGGGGGAAAGTTTGAAAAGAAATGAAGAGCACACCAGAGAACTATGGGGCAAGCTCAAGAGAACAATATTAGAATCACTGGAGGAGAGAGGACCAGTAAGGTGAATTTGATGAAGAACCAATAGTTAAATAAATCATAGTTTGAGTCCCCCAAAGTTGTGGAATACAGGCAACCAAATACAGGAACCACAGCTGAAATAGACAACTAGGAAAACTCCAAGACATGTGTGCTCAGAATGACAAAAACCAAAAACAGAGACAGAATATTGAAAGTAGCAAGATTTTTTTAATACTTTATTTTTAATTAGTGAATCAATGTGAGGGTACAGTTACAGATTTATACATTTTTGTGCTCATGTTTCCCCCATACAAAGTTCGAGAACCCATCCCATCACCAGTGCCCATTCTCCACCACCAGCAAACCCAACATCCCTCCCACCCTCCCCAGTCCCGTCTCCCCCCACCCCACACTGCCACTATGGCAGGGTATTCCCTTTTGTTCTCTCTCTCTGATTAGGTGCTGTGGTTTGCAATAAAGTTGTTGAGTGGCCATTGTGTTCAGTCTCTAGTCTCTATTCGGCCCACATCATCCTTCCTCCACATGACCTCCGACCACATTTTACTTGGTGTTCCCTTCTCTGAGTTGCCCAGAATGAGAGACCAGCCTCCAAGCCATGGAGACAACCTCCTGGTACTTATTTCTACTATTCTTGGGTGTTAGTCTTATAGTCTATTATTCTATATTCCACAGATGAGTGCCATCTTTCTATGTCTGTCTCTCTCTTTCTGACTCATTTCACTGAAAGTAGCAAGATTTTTTTTTAAAAAAAAATAAAGAAAAATAACTTACATACAATAAAAAGTTCTTCAGATTCACAGCAGTTTTATCAAATGAGACCTTAGGTGCCAGAAGAGATTGGAGGGATATATCATCACAAAAACTCAACAAAATGAACACCTCACCAAGAATACTCTCTTGAGATAGATCATCATTCTAATTTGAATAAAATAATGATTCATGACAGGCTAGAGCCTATGGAACTCACAATCTTGAAATCACTTATCCAAGATGTATGAGCTTCTTTAAAGGACAGGGCAAACATCTCAGCACTAAGTAAGACACTCACTCATGATGCTTATGGTTGTCCTCTATTAGATTAAAAAAGTGCTTTTACTCCTAACATGCTAAGGTATTTTATACACTTTTAATAATGGATTAATCTCATTTATATGTCTGATCAGTTTTTTTGCATCTAGAGATTTTTGTTAATGCAGCTACTTAAGCAGTACCTATAATACAATATTTTCTAATATAAAACTAATGATAAAATTTTTAGGATAAAACACTTTGCACTTTTATGAGCCTATTCATATTCCCCCCCTTTAAATTTTCCTAGTTCTCTCCACCCCTTCTAGATTTTACATTTGTGGGTTCGCCCTATTTTAAACTATATTAGCACATACTTTTTAAAAATGTTTAGTTTGTGACAGAGAATATAATTGTCACTATAAGATCCAAGCCCCAAATAAAGCTTAATGAAATGTATTTTAAATGTCAGAATTTAAAACTTACTTGTATAGATGAGAATAGACATATTTTATTGTATTGAATAATTTGATTTTCTTTATTCACATAGGTTAAAATTATCAGTCGTCATAAATTGAACTTTCCCTGATTTGTTTTCTGATAATTCCATTTTTCATTCCTTTTAATTTTGTTGGAATGAAGTAATATAAAATAGATTTGCTATATGCCAGCTAAGGGCACAGGATGGAGGGTAGGAGGGAACTCAGGGATGTTGGTGGGCAGAAGGGCACACTAGTAGTGGGATTGGGGCTGGAACATTGTATGCCTAAAACAAATCTATTATGAATAACTTGAGTGCCCCAAACAAATAAAGTAAGTTAGACCCTGACAAACCTCCAGAATCTCCTTTTTCCTTTCCAGTTCTTAGTCTCTTGGAGGAGATGCTTAAATGTACATCTCAGGAGGCCAGTGTAAATGCTGGAGTGACCCTGAATAGTTCACCATTTATGGAATCAACGGTCATTGATGTATTTCTTGGAAATGTATATTAGGTCATTTTTTAGTTTTCAAAAGAATATAGGGCAGACAGAGAGAGGGGCTTAAAATTGTATAGAATGGAAAGAGGAGATAACAGTGCGGAGAGAAAAGTGTTTGCAGTCAAAACTATAAGAAAATTATATATTCTTTATTTTTTTAATTTTTTATTAGAGAATCACTGTGATGTACAGTTACAAACTTATGAACTTTTGTGTTTGCATTTCACTCATACAGTGATCGGTTACCCATCCCTCCACCAGTGCCCATTCACCTCCACCAATGATCCCAGTATCCCTCTCACCACCCCCACCCAATCCCCCACCACCCCACCCTGCCTCTGCAGCAGGGCATTCTCTTTTGTTCTCTCTCCTCTCCTTTTGGGTGTTGTAGTTTGCTATAGAGGTATTGAGTGGCCTTCACCTTCAATCTATAGTCTACTTTCAGTTCGCATCTTCCAACCCTAATGGGTCCTCCCAACATCCTCTACTAGGTGTTCCCTTCTCCATCTGAGCTGTCTTTTCCCCCCAGCATGTGAGGCCAGTTTCCAAGCTGTGGGGCAGACCTCCTGGTCCTTATCTCTAATACTCTTGGGTGTTAGTCTTCCACTCTGTTATTTCATATTTCACAGATGAGTGCAATCTTTCCATGTCTGTCTCTTTCTTTCTGACTCACTTAACATGATACTTCCCATGTTGATCCACTTATATGCAAATTTCATGACTTCATCTAGAAAATTATATATTGTTTATATATAAAAAGATAAAAAGATCACTATATCACTGTATCACTGTCATCCCGTTGCTCATCAATTTGCTCAAGAGGACACCAGTAATGTCTCCATTGTGAGACTTGTTACTATTTTTTGCATATAGAATATGCCATAGGTAGCTTGCCAGGCTCTGCAGTGCAGGCGGGATACTCTCAGTAGCTAGCTGGGCTCTCCAGAGAGGGATGGAAGAATTGAAACCGGGTAGACCGTGTGGAAGGCAAAGGCCCTACCCACTGTACTATCGCTCCAGCCCATATAAAAATAATAAAAATATAATAAAAATAAATAAAAATAAAATAGAAATTTAAAGATATATTTTAAATTTTAAATTTTTTAATTTTATTGAATCACCATGAGATAGTTACAAGATTTCATGTTTGCGTTACAATAAATATATGTTCTTACTATTAGCTGGAGCGATAGCACAGAGGGTAGGGCGTTTGTCTTGCAACATATCCTACCCGGGTTTGATTCCTCAGTCCCTCTCAGAGAGCCCAGCAAGCTACCGAGAGTATATCGCCCACACAGCAGAACCTGGCAAACTACCCATGGCATATTTAATATGCCAAAAACAGTAACAACAAGTTTCACAATGGAGATGTCACTGGTGCCCGCTGGAGCAAATCAATGAGCAACGGGATGACAGTGATACAGTGATACAAGTAAGAATATATAAGTTGACTTATTATTTGAGATAAGAGAAGTTGTTACACCTACTCATTTGATCATTCACCAAAGGAAGAGTGTATGAAAGGGCTCAAAACAATTTGTTCTGCTTTCGCCTTGTGTCTTACTCATCTTTTGGGCTCATTTTCTCCTGGTTCAGCTGGTCTAGGAAGAATTGTGTTTATCTTACCTTGAAAAGCTGGATCCCTTGGGTTCCTATTGGCTTCAGCAGCAGGAGAACCAAAAAAGGAATGAATTCTGAACACTGAGAAAACAGATTTGTGGAAATACACTGGAGGTGGTGTTTAAGAAGAATTCATTCAAGTGAATCCAGAGGCTTTATAACCCTGCCAAGGCCAACGAGTCCCACGATGTTTCCCATGGATCAGTCTGTACCCTCCCAGCCAAGAAGGACCCAGTCCTCGTCCAGTCTGCACAGCAAGGCCCTGGCTTGATCGGATCTTGCTATTCAAAAGCTTATTATCAGCACTCTGGCTTCTTCCCACATGCATTTTTTAAAAATATTTTACTGTCCTCTAGCATTTTTGCCAGAATGTAGGCAGCAGGGGAAATTAAAGGAGCAAAGCCACAATTCTGCCATTCTTGCCCCTGTTGAACTGACTTAATCAGATTTTGGCTAAAGGATGGTGGAAACTCATTTTCCAGTTGAAGCTTCAGAATATTTTAAAAATTTGGGAAAGGCTCATCCATCTCTGTCATCAAAATTTAGCAGTGGACTATATAAGTCAGAACTGCTCAGACAAGACAGGCATAAAGTAAGATTATACTAAATAATTGCATTGAGAATTTGACTGTGGAAACTACAGGGATGAGGGTAGATGAAGAAGTCAGTGGATGTGAGTCATGAGCTGATCATCCCCATCTAGCTACTCACAGTGCAATGATGCTGATGCTAGAGTAGTCAGGTGATTTCTATCCTGTGACCTTGACGGTCATCAGAAACACAGCTGATGAGTCCAGGGGAAGCCAATTGATTCAGGGGCTGTTATCCCATGAATTTGTTGCCAACCTATGAAAATTTGAGTGACAGTGCTTGGGAATTCAAGCTTGTATCTGGTACCTCTGGAGTATTCTTATGAATCTACCCTTTAGCTTGTGCAGATTTCTAAACTGATTGGCAATAAAATATCTAAATGCATCCCTTGGATGATTTATTAGCAATGCTACAATGGGAGATGTATTGTCTGGGGGCAATGAGGAGCAGTTACCCCTTCACACTCTGGAAGTTAATGATGTGATTATTTAAATTCATTCTCACATTTCTCATTTATACATGTTTCATAGAAAACAGTAAAGAAGAGTTTGCAACTTGACATAGGCTAAGACATAGGGGAATTTTTCCTTCTTCATTTTCATTTTCCATATATGCAATGTTTTATTTTTAAAAATACTAAATGTTCAGGATAAATCTTAAGTGTACAACTCCATAAATTTTCACAATTTACATATTAAAATAAATTAATAAAGGGGCTGGCGCGATAGCACAGTGGATAGGGCATTTGCTTTGCATGTAGCCTACCTGGGTTCGATTCCCAGCACCCCATATGGTCCCCTGAGCACCGCCAGAGGAAATTCCTGAGTGCAGAGCCAGGAGTAAGCCCTGTGCATAGCTGGGTGTGACCCAAAAAGCAAACAACAACAACAACAAAAAGAAATTAATAAAAACCCAGAAACAGGCCATTGCCAGTTCATGAATAACTTTATTGTATGCCTTTCAGTCACTGGCACTTCTTTTCCATGCCAAAGTTACCCCTCCCCTCACATTTAACAGTATAGGTTCCTTTTGTCTGCATTTGCATTTTATATAAATGAAATCATAAAAGGAAGTACTTTTTGATGGCTAATTTTTTCCTCATTATCATACTCATGATTTGCATTCATGCTTTTCCCAATAAATTTCAATTTGTACAATGTATAGCATTCTCTTATTAAATATGCCACAATTATCTAGTTTACCATTGCTGAAACATTTGTATCAGTTTGGAACTATCACTATTCAGTGCATAACTTTGCTGAGCACAATTATACATTTCTACTGGGCATATAGAACTTAATGTAATTGCCTGGCAATTGAATATGCAAATATTTTTATTTTCATATAAACTTTACATTTTCATAAACTTCATTTTCATATACATTTTTTGAGACACAACTCAGGTGCTTCCCAGGGGTAACCTGAAAACAGCTGGCATACAAGGAAAGCAAGGAAAGACCAAAGAAAGAGGCAGCCATGCCAGATTCACAGGCAGCAGTTTTAATTATCAAGGGAACTTAATTAGAAAACTTTTGTTTTAATCAAGAGCATTTTCTGTCCCTCCAATACCTCGCAAAAGTTTTATGAAGACTATCTATGTTCGGTCTCACATGTAGTTTAGCTAAGCTCAAATTCATCACATATTAGTCATTTTTTTAGGTTGCATCTTTGGAGTAGACTAGGGAATGCCTATTACCAAAGGAAGGGGTATGAGAATGCTTCAATTGCATGGGTCCAGCACATGAGTAAAACAACCCAAATTCTTTTTATCTGGAGTCATCCCCAATAATAATACTAATGAGTTTCCAAAAATGTTTCATCATTAACTTCTCTTTAATTTTTTCTTATTTCTGCTTCTGCCCCTACATTTTGTCCAGTGCATACTGTACCCCAGAACTAAACATTATACTTCTCAACTCAAAACTTACCTACAATCAAGGGAATGCTAAAGGTTTTTCTGAAAATGTATAAACTCACAAGTTGATCTTGCATAGTATCAAATATTCTGGATCTTTTTCTTTCAAATAGAAATATTTTCTGAAAACATACTTTGTTCATTCATCTTCTGAAATGTTAAGTGCCTCTAAGGCCAAGTATGTCTTTATATGGTGGTACAGGGTACATTCTATCTGTTTCTGTTGTGGTTTCCATGCCTACCTATAGAGAGCTCTGCTCATTATCTTTTTTTTGCGGGGTGAGAGGGGGGTCACACTCTTCGATGCTCAGGGATTACTCCTGGTGGTGCTTGGGGGAGTATGGAATGCTGGGAATCGAACCCAGGTCAACTGCATGCAAGGTGAACACCCTACCCGCTGTGCTATCGCTCCAGCCCCTCTGCTCATTATCTTTTGCAAATGACTTGACTTACTACTGAATGAGTTCCATCAATTTTGGTCAGTCCTTAATACCAAGATTTAATACCTATAATACCTAAGAGGCATAATTTCTATACAAACTGGGTGCAACAATATGTGCTATGTCCATATCTTATCTGCTTTTCTTTTCTAGAGGCCAGGAAGATGTGGTACCCTCACATCAGTAACAGTATGATATATCGGCTTCTTTGGCACTGAGGCCATGTATTAAGATATAGACAATGGCAACTTCAAGTAGTGGGTCCCTGGCTCTCAGCAGTGGTGTTGTCAACATTTCTCTGACATAGATATCAACATCAAAAGGAGGAATTATCCAGGGGAATTTTGAGGAAGAAGTATCTTTTATCATTTGTGAAGTTTCATCTGTCAGGGTCACATCTATGCTTTACTGACATTCATTAGGACTCTCTGAGTTTCTAACTTTCATTAATTCACTTAAAAGTCTAAAAAATTGGAACTAGTTTCAAGATATTTCTGAGACATGATCACAACATTTTGCTTTTATTTGGGGTCACACCCAACAGTTCTAAGGGTTCACTCTGGGCCAGGCTTTTTTTATAATGGATGATGGGGAATCAAATATGGGTCAGCTGCATGAAAAACAAGTGCTGTGCCCACTGTACAATCACTATATCACTCCACAGCATCTTTTATGTTCATAAACTTTCAATAATCAATAACTTAGTAGAGTACCTAGTTTATAGTAGTTTAGGGTATAGTAACAGGTGCTTTTAGATGTATGATCATGCAAAGGAAGTTTCCTATCCATTTATATTGTAGGTATATTAAATATGTTTCCATGTACAGATTAATTCCACAAATTATTATTGACTGTTTATCATATGTGAAGTGCTGTGAAAACAGTTTCAGTCTCAACCTTAAAAAAAGAAATCTAGAGGTGAGTTCTTCAAAACTGATAATCCTTGAGAATTTGGAGACATCAAGGATTTTACTAATCCTTGGGGTTTTAGTTTTAGCTTGTCAAAAACAAACCCTGAGACAAGATAAAAGGGCAAAAATTGTTGCTATCTTGCATGAAATTACCTCAACATACTATTGTTGTCTTACCTTTATCCCTCTGTTGTATATTATCTGTGTAGATCACAGTCAATGGAGTAGAGGAAAGTTAGCAGTGTCAATCACTTTGACCTCAATATAAGACAATTCTCTGGCATCAGAAATACTCCAGACTCCTCCCCTTAGACAGAGCTCAGAGTCTTCCACTGCCTAAAGCTAAAGTTATCTTACAAAACAGTCTTGCACAGTTTCTACCCCTGCTCTGTTTGCTTCCTAAGCATGCTTTCTGGTTACCAAGAGCATCATCCCAATAAATTACTTGTATAAAGAGAGTCCGTCTCAGGCTCTACTTTGAGGGAACATGACCTATAGAAAAAGGGAATTCTGGGTAACATGTGTGGAGAATAGAGGCAACCCATACAGGGAAGGAGTCCAAAACAGGCTGCAATATCAGCAGCTTGCCATCTAGGAAATGGGTTAAATTTCTGTGAATAGGGCTGCCAAATTCAGCCAGAGGAAAAACGTATATATGCACATATATACTTTTAAATATATATTTATATAATATAATATATTTATATGTTCATCATGCTCATTAAATTTTGTTTCTGTATGTCTGACAAAAACAGCCATGCTCAAGGCCATTCTCCACATGTTTGAACAAGCCTCATGCATGAAGGAACCAGCAGAGAAACCCAGGTGTGTGGGACCCGGGGCCAAGATCTCCAAGGCTGCTCGGATCGAGACTGGGCCTCTTCCACCCAGATTCCCCATTTTCTAGTAGGTAGGCAGTCACATCCAGAAACTGCCCCCGGTGCTGTGTAATCCCGTCAATAGCCAACATCCAGAGACTATTAAACCAAGCTCCTGGAAGCATCTATAGCCTAGTTCTCCCTCTTGGAGAACCTGACAAACTACGGAGAGTTTACTACCCACACAGGGGAGAGCCTGGCAAGCTCCCTGTAGCATATTCATACGCCAAACAATGTAACAATGATGGGTCTCATTCCCCTGACCCTGAAGGGCCTCTAATGCGATGCCATTGGGAAGAATAAGTAAAGAGAGGCTGCTAAAATCTCAGGGCTAGGATAAATGGAAACGTTACTGGGCCCACTCGAGCAGATTGATGATCAATGGGATGACAGTGATACAGTGATACAGTGATGTCTGACAAATACGTTAGTAAAATATAGAAATTATAAATAAAAATGTATTATTTTTCTGAAATTCAAACTTAACCAGACATTCTTTATTATATCCAGCAACCCTGCTCTGTAAACTTCTCAGAGAGAAGATAGCTTAGAAATGCCTTGAAGTTGCCCTATACCAAGAAGATGGGGTATTTATCCTCCTTCTATCACCACTGCCAAGAAGCAACATTCCTCAAGGCCTTAACTCTCTGACATTTCTGACTTGATCCAGAATGCAAACTGAGAAAAAGTCATCAGGGAGAGTTTTGCTATCTTGCAGAAGATTGTTCTCAACAGGTAGTAGAACAGTGAGTATAACACAATATGGTCAAGGCAACAATGGCATGTGGCTGCTGAAATTGGAATTTTTTTTCCTGTGAAAGGAAAGTTAAAATGAAAAGGCAGCTATGTCTTTACTCAATTTTTTGGATGAGTTCAGATTGTGACCACAGAATGTGAAGGAGAGAATTAAGCTGAAAGGAACTAACTATTTTATTAAATTATGATGAACTGAAGGGTGTGTGTTTGTGTGTATATGACAGCGAGTGAGGAAAGCAGTGCTTACTGTTCCAGAAATGGCATAAGAAAATGAAAATTTCCTGACCTGTCATTTTCACTAAAAGTAATGATGCAATTACAGGAAGTGTCTGGGTAGTTCTAAAATTCTGAAAGTAGAAAAAGAGTTCTATTTTCAGCGAGACTAATAAAGCTAAATCATTGTCTTTCCATCATCAAGGCCAATTAGATTTTCAAAATTCTCTTTACACCAATAAGTGTCAATACTATGGGTATGTATTTTTATCATCAGTTCATTGAGCTTCTATATACCATCTGCTCTAACACATGGGGATTGCAAATTTTTTCTTGTTTTCACTATTCATTGGGAATTGTTTAATCTCTAATCTAAGCCAGAGAAAATGAGCTAGATATAATTTCTGTGGTATTTTTTCATTTGTTTGGTAAATGTGTATATTCTTCTGGTCAGAAGGGCCATGGTTTCATTTGGGAGCAGTGCAATTCATTTAGATGTTGGTAAGAAATCATTCCTTTCTGTCTTGGTTCTCTTGGCTCAAATTCTGGTTTTAAATTATTGGGAATAAATGTAATTTGTTCTTGTGACATGTGATATATTCAGTTGCTCTAGGGAAAAGGCATGAAATATTAATGAAGTAAAATGTCCTTTAGTTATGAGGCAAAGGTTGGAAGTTGAGTTCCATTGTTTCTAAATAACATTAAAGACATTCAGAGTCTTTTTTTCCTGTCCCTAAAAGATGAATATTCTACTTAATTAATTTTTAAAGACAGTATAATGAACCATAGCCCAACAATGTATCATAGTCTATTCAAAGTGTTTTATGATCTAAGAGGATTGCAGTCTCACTTATTCTATTTCTGTATTAAAAAGTTATATGTACAAACAGTAGCCAGGATGACCTCATATAGCTGAATAGGTTATTTGCAAGATCACCCAGTTCAGTTGAGTTTGGGTTCAATTCAACCATGTCTTAATCACTAGGGCAGGTACCCTGGGACAGGGATATTTATCTTCCAGGAAACACAAAAGAGAGGACATTATTTCTTAAGATACACAAAAGTCACCAAAAATGAATTGATGAAAATTTTAGTAATAGTTCCCCAAAGCAAGGTTTTTACTACTTCCAATGTTCAACTGTGTTCACTAAGCCATGTCTGTTTATATGTAAGTTCCAGGATCTCTATGCATAGTTGCAAGGTCCTTTCCACTTAATGCCTCTAGAAAAATACAAATTATAGTTGTTTCATAAATTATTTGTTTCTTCATTCTCTTTGTTGTAGCCATTGGAAAATCTTAAATTTATCTATGATTCACTTTATATTTTCATTGGACACTGCTTCTCCAAACCAATGCATCAACATTGGCTGTACACTAGTATAAATCTTCTGTATGCTCCATTTCACAGTAAGGAATCATACGAATGATGTGTTCTACTTTGGGGAATATTTGAATTTTCTAGGAGACTTTTAGAGACTACAAAATTTAACCAAAACTGATGTTTCTAAATGATAGAAACTGTGGGATTATTTTGATTATTTTGGGGGTATGTAGTAATTTACTCAGATGACAGATAAAGTCGGTCCAGACTGAGAGACCAAAAGTACGTAAGAGTTTCCTATGTTTAAATTGTTGGACCATTCTGTTCACCTGGGAAGTAATACCAGTATACTTGAAGATCCATCAATGGGGACCAGCATATTCCCAAGAAAATTTTTTTCATCTCCTGAAGTTTCTTGACTATATTTGGGAAAAGTTGATTGATACAAAATTCTGAGTAAAAGTACTCAAATTTTTCAGAGTCTCTTGCCCACGCACCAGGTTATCTTTCTCAGGGCCCCTCAGAGGGGATGGGCTCCAGCTTCCCTCCCTGCCCTGAGCAGACCACCAGAACCTAGCCACAGCCATGCTCAAGGCCTCTCTCCACATGTTTGGACAAGCCTCACGCATGAAGATACTGGCAGAGTAACCCAGGTGTGTGTAATCCCATCAACGGCCAATATCCAGAGACTGAAAAGCAATCTCCCAGAAGTGCAGGGCTGCTTCGAAGCCGCGCAATATCTTACAACCTACTTCTCCCTCTGGGAGAAACTGGCAAGCTACTGAGAGTTTCCTGCCCACATGGGAGAGCCTCGCAACCTTCTCATGGTGTATTCATATGCCAAAGCCAGTAACAAGCTGGGTCTCATTCCCCTGACCCTAAGAGGGCCTCCAATGCAGCATCATTAAGAAGGCTGAGTAGAGAAAGGCTTCTAAAATTTCAGGGATAGGACGAATGGAGAGGTTACTGAGACCACTCAAGAAATTCTCCCGCTCAAGAAAAGTACTCAAATTATGCTTTGTACTTTGCACTTCTTTCTCACAAACTGTTTTAAGGAGATGCACGTTCTAGGAGACATCTATCAATATTCTTGACCTTTCATTTCAGCATTAGTAATCTGGAAGAGAAATCACCCACCTCACAGGATTACAGTGTGGCTTAAATAGGAAAGACAATAGTTCACTTCTCATTCTTCCAATGTTATACACAACTAGGCTCTCTCCTTATCACATCCTCGTTGATACCAAATTATGATGTGTATGTGTGTGTGTGTGTGTGTGTGTGTGTGTGTGTGTGAGAGAGAGAGAGAGAGAGAGAGAGAGAGAGAGAGAGAGAGAGATGGTGGGGGGTTGTCTCCCAAGTGATTCTCAGGGAGTCCTTCCTGGTATCTTTTTTTGCTAACTAGGTAAATGATTCAATACACAGACCTAAAAAATGCAGTGCTGCTTAGATCATGTGATCCTAAGAATTACCCAGGTCACCCTGGCATTGCTTGGAAGGTTCAAGGTCACAAGCCACACTAGCTAATGATCTGAAGATTATGTAGTGCCAGGATTGAACCAGAATCTTACCTCTATAGCCATCATTCTGTCCCCCAATTGTGTCAATTGTTTTTATTATGGTCAAGCCAGACTTACAACAGTCAGTGTTGGATGAGATGCAAAAATACCCCTTCTAGAACTGTATGATGGCTGAAATTCAGAGATTGGAGCAAAAGTGTGGAGTGGCTTTAAAGATTGCTGAAGATCCAAGATTTTAATGATCATTCTTCATGCCAGTGGAGTGATAGCACAGAGGGTAGGGCATTTGCCTTGCACATGGGTTCGATTCCTCTGTCCCTCTTGGAGAGCACAGCCAGCTACCAAGAGTATCGCACCCACACGGCAAAGCCTGGCAAGCTACCCATGGCGTATTCAATATGCCCAAAATAGTAACGAGTCTCACAGTGGAGATGTTACTGGTGCCCGCTCAAGCAAATCGATGAACAACGGGATGACAGTGCTACAGTGCTATTCTTCACGCACAAAAAGGAATCTGAGCAGAAGAGTTCTAAATACAATGATCTAATCAGCACAAGTGTTACAGTAATCACAGTTAACACAAATCTTAATAGAAGAATCCAGAAGATCCCCACTTTTCCTATGACTCGAGTTTCTAATAGGTATAATACTGTATGCCAGATAATCATGGACCCACAAAGTTTTAATTCTTATAAGGCAAAGTGTTCTCCTTTCAATAAAATTTCTCTGTTGCCCTTTCATACACTGTGTCATGTTTATAAAATGTTATTACACCCATTCGTTTGCTCTATGAGCCAAGCATGCTTAAATCTACATATATTTTAGTGATCTCAAAATAATATTTTATGTCATTTATAAATGTGTTGTAGCAGAAGACTGGGTAAAGGAACAATGGTATATATACAATGGAATGCTACTCGTCCATTAGAAAGGAGTAAATCATACAATTTACTGCTGCTACATGGGTAAAACTAGAGAGTGTTATACTGAGTGAAGTTAGTCAGGAGAGGGATGGATACAGAATGGTCTCTCTCACATGTGGGGTATAAAGAAGCATAGTAAGGGGATAACAAAGGGCCAAAGGCGAGAGAACCTGAGAGTGGTCTATAGAGCTGAGCTTGCGGAGTCTTCTCCTGGTAGCAGACTGGAGGAAAGCAGGCAGGGATACTGGAACAATGGTGCAGGGAAGGGGACACTCTGATGGACTGTGGTTTCAGAGTGTTGTGTGCATGATTTCTTATTATAAATAATATTGTAAAACATGGCATCTCAAATTTAAATTTTTTTAATTGTTGCAGGACCCTGGGCTGTCGCAATAGCACAGCGGGTAGGGTGCTTGCCTTGCACACTGCCAATCCGGGTTCTATTCCTCTGCCCCTCTCGGAGAGCCTAGCAAGCTACTGAGAGCATCTTGCCCCCACGGCAGAGCCTGGCAAGCTGCCCATGGCATATTCAATATACCAAAAACATTAACAACAAGTCTCACAATGGAGACCTTACAGTTGCCTGCTTGAGCAAATTGATGAGCAACGGGATGACAGTGATACAGTGATACAGTTGCAGGACCCTGAAGAAGACTCAGTGGTTAAAATACCTGCCATACAAGCAGGAAGCACGCTACACTGGTAACTGTTGATTAATCAACACTCTTCCACACCAGGTCACCATTTATTAAATCTATATTTTGTGCCAAAAATTAAGCTAAGTATTTTGCATACATTTGTAAACATAGCAACCTAAAGAGGTGGTTGCCTTCATCCATGCTTTCAAATAAGAAACTGAAGCTGAGCAACCTTAAATAATTTTATGAAGATCCTATAAAGATGAAATAAAAAAGTCAGGAACCATACATAGACCTGGCTCCCTCTTAAGTTTGTGTTCTCAACCACTAATGACATCTCTCACAAAAAATTGGGTGGGAGGTGGGTAAAAAGGATTTTACTGTTATGAAGTCCTTGAATTACTCTCATGAACAATCTCTAGTCAATATCCTATATATATATATATATATATATATATATATATATATATATATTAAAGCAAAGCGACATACTAAAAGAACCAGACAACCTTGCTGAAGCAATTCAGTATGCCCTGACTTTTCAAAGAGAAAGAAGTGGGAATGAGAAGGCCAAGGAAGTCAGACAGACAAGACCGGAGCGGCGGCCACTGTGATTACACTCGCTCCATTCCAGTGCAATGTTGTTAAGAAGTGTGAAAGCCATTGGGATTTTAGCCATATTTTATTTCCCCTTCTGCCAAATTCCATGTTTGCTTTTCAACCCCGTACATGAAGAAGCAAAGCTATTAGACGAATTACGTATTCCAAGCAGAGACGGAGTCAATGGAAGCGACAGCGGACAAGCTCCAGCAGAACTGAGAGCTGTTATCTTCCTTAGAAAATGGGCTAGAGCTTGGAAAAGGAGCGTCTCCACAGAGAAGTAGAAACCTTCTCCTGAGATAAAAATCTCATTAATAATTCTTGTCTCAAACGGGGAAGCAAAGAGAAAAGATTTGTTGATGGAGACTGCAAAAGCAGATAGGAGCAGTCCCAGGCTGCAGCCTGAAGGATTCGGAGGAAAGCGCTAAAGGTTACGTGAATGAGGATCGTTAATATTCACGGCAGCATCTGGTGCTATGTTGCCAGGAGACAGTAATGAGAACAGAGCATCTTCCAGGTCTAATGGCACTGCAGCTGCCACATCAATCCCACCGTTCCCCAGAAATGAGATCTCTATCATTTGCAAACAGGGAAGCATTGGTGGCTTGGCTGTCATTCCGGAAGGTCACTAAAAGATATGCAGATGAGTGGCTCATATTTCTTGGGCTGACACCCACCAGGTTGCCTGCACAGTTTTGCTTTTTCAGGGACACTGCCTGAAAAGGCAACGAACTCTCCATGGGGAGACGTGAGTGGGGATCACTCTTGCTGGTCTGAATGAAGATTTGAGGAAGTTCTAGCCTCTTGAATCGGGTTTCCTTCCAAACAGCTGCTACCTCCACATTGTTGGAAATACTTAGCTCTTTCCATTTTGTTCTCAAAACTCATGTAAAGGTTATTATTTCCTGAGCTGTAAGGTCTAGAGAGATGACTAAAACACATTCTCAGTACCTCGGCTTATGTTCTCCAGGAGCACACCCTGAGACAAAGATTTTATCTAAGCAAAGTGCACATCTCATCCAAAGGCTAATGTGACCTTAACTAGGAGAGCTGTTTCTAGATCTTTTTGTACATTTGGAAGTCTGTTGTGTATGCAGTCTGGAGATCTGGTTGGTATGAAATCTCTCCTACACTTGGGCCCAAATTTCTGACTTTCTTAGTATGTTTAAATCCGTTCCCTCGTGTTACCATTGCTACAATTTGGTGGGTTAATTCAAACGCTGTTTAATACAATGAGGTCAAAATGGTGAATGAAACTAGACAAATTTTCATTCTCGTAAAAGTACATTCCAGTGGTAGAGGTAGAGATAGAACAAATATGTACTTAAACTCACTCACTCATTCATTTAAAATAGTTATTGATTTTCCTCTCCTTGTCAAATGACAATCAAGGCACCAATGATGCAATATGGAAGGAAACCAAAAGAATTTTGGTTTTTTGAAGGTTATAGTAGGAATAAAAGTTAAAAATAAAACCCTAAGGACAATAGAAGGAAAAGGTGGGGGAAGAAATAGTGAAAACATATCACAGGCATAAAAGTGTAATGAACTAAAATAAGAGGGGAGAAAAAAATTGAGAGATGTTTGTATTAATTTATCCGGTAGTTAGGGGAAACTCCCTCAGGGGAGGGTACATTGAGCAGAGATTCAAAGGAATTCTCCAAATTGGCTCTTAGAACTGACAGATCATGGGGTCAGAGCAATAGTACAGCAGGGAGGGTATTTTCTTTGCAGGAGGACTCAGGTTTGATCCCCAGCATCACATATGGTCCCCCAAACACTGGCAGGAGTGATTCCTGAGTGCAGAGCCAGAAGTAACCCATAAGCACCACTGCGTGTGGCCCAAAACCCAAAAACCCAAACCCCAAAAGCTTCTCACCACATCTCTTTTCAGCAATGCATTTAGTGACATTACATTGAGGCCCTAAAGTCAGCTAAGGTAAGAGGATTTGCACACAACAAACATCAGCACATGTGATGACTCAGGAATTTTATTTTTCATAACATTGATTATTTAATATTTACCAATACCCAACTACAAGGAAAATAATTGTCCTAGTGTGAAAAACATCTCCATTCAAGTATAAAGGATCTGGATTAGAAGAATGCTTTGTTGAAAAAAATAAATATTAAGAAAACAAGTGTTTCGGGAATAGTGGTTCCTAAAGTGTGAAACTTAAACTTTCAAAACTGCAAATTCATGGCTTCCACATCCAGCCCATGGAATCAGAAACTCTAGAAACGGGGTGCCAAAAGAATTATTTAGAGCCTTTCCAGAAATTTTGCTATCTAAGAAAATTAAGAAACTTAATTGTTTCTTATATTGAGTACAATTGTCAAGTAGGGAGTCGGGAGAAAGGCTGGTTGATCACAGAAGTCCTACTGACATTGAAAGCGACCTAGTGATAATTAACTTTGTGTGCCAAGTTGGTTGAATAGTAATATTCATATATTTAGTTGAGTATAATTATGGATGTTTCTGTAAGCGTGCTTTAAATTGAGTTTTACATTTAAATATTTGGACTCTGAAAGAAGAATGCACTCTACAATATGGTGTCAGAGGCTTGACTAGAATGGGAGATTCACCCTCTCTTCACCCCCTTCCTCCAACTCTTCGCAAAAAGGAATTATTTTAACTTTTACTGCATGTTCTCTTCCCTCAGCCTTTGGTCTGATGGCCAATCCTATCAACTTTGGACTTGCCATTATCCATAACTACAAGAGCCAGTTCCTTCAAGTAAAATTTCTATCAGTCCTATGATTCTTTTCTTTTAATGTCTGCAATGTCATGAGTTGTTGGGGCTGGACTGAGCTACCAGGATGAGCCCAGTGGTTTGGATGAGGTTGAACATATTCTTTTGGCTGCCTTAGTAAATAATTTCCTAAATTATGACAAAATTGTCAGTCTTCCTTTTCCATGTTGATCCATTTATATGCAAATTTCATGACTTCATGTTTTCTGACGGCTACATAGTATTCCATTGTGTAGATGTACCAGAGTTTCTTTTTAAAGGTGGCATGGTTTTGAAAAACAAAGATCGAGGAATGACCCAGTTGAAAAATCAAAGGGTGGGCCAGAAAGGAGTTTAGGCATGGTCCAGGCATTTACACATAGCCAACCACATTTCAACCCTCTGTTCCATACCTTCACCATATGTGGTCTCCTGAAAATAGAGCCAGGACGGATCCCTGTGCACAGAGCCAGAAATAAGCCCTGAGAACTCACCAGGGATAGCCCCCAAACAAAAGCAAACAAAAATCTAGGAGAAGAAAATAACTGAATGTAACATTTGTCTCAGATTGGAAACATGTCTAGCAACAGGACATTATTCAATGTCTGGTGAGATTTGAAGAAGGCCAATAGGTAAATTCATAGTATTGTATCGGTGTTAGCTGCTTAATTTTATCTAGTATAGCATATAGATGTTAGTGTTTGGAGAAGTTGGGTAAGGGTAGGCAGGAGGTTTTGTACTAATTTTGTAAGAGTTTGTAAATCATGCTATTTCAAAATGAGAAGTTTGAAAGATATGACCTCCAAACAAAACAAAATGGAGAAGAAAATTTGGATATCAGATATGACTAATCGATGGTTCAAAGAATAGCACCATGGAGCATCTCTCCTTTTTATTCATGGCCATTCCTCTTTCTGGTGACATAATTCTCATATTGGCCACAGAATCTTCAGGGTTCCCGTCTTTTCCAAGTAATCCAGAGTCCCAGCACAGAGTAACTAAGTCTTACTTTTAAATCTTCTTCTATTGCTAGATCAACTGTGAAATATACTAGAATATATCATCCCAAATATGCCCCTGTGGAATAAGTGTTATTTTGAGCTGATGGAAATTAAGAAGCAGTAAACACACACAAAAAAATCCTCCCCCTTTCTTCCCAAGGACAAAAATTAAATTTTCCTTTTACTGGAGTAAGTCTTAGTGGCCCAGAAAGGTGTTAGAGGAATCTACAAACAAATCTTTTAAACTCACCCTCATTTTCCTAGTCATTTTAGTACTTCTTCACAACTTATTAGTTTCTTATAAAATTCCCAGGTCTTGTGAATTCTTACAAATGTATTGTTCTTTTGCTTTAAGATATAAGAGCTTTCTGCTTTGCCACTTCTTTGTTTCTTTACTTTATTGTGAAGTATCCCTTATTGTACCTGTAAATATTTAATAAAATGTTTCTGCCTTTCTCCTGTTAATCTACTTTTGTCAGTTTAATTTTTAGACCAGGTTGAGTCAGGTTAAGGAAAATGTTTATCTTCTCTACAATTTATTGGGAGCTCCAGTGAATGCCCTGATTGATCAGTACTGGTCAATCAGTACTACTTGGGTCAGGATAGAAGGCAGTTTACCAAGATCAAGAGTAGAAGAGAGGTGATTTTCTAAAAAAAAAAAAAAAATGATACTTAACTTGGAGATGAATGAATGATAGAAATATCAAACTAACCAAATTTTCATAATGTAATGTAAGAACAAAGATTTCAATGTTTGTAAATGAGTCAAAGTGACTTACTTAGAATCTTGACAGTGAATAAATGTCTAAACACTTGCTTTAATTGTTGTCTCAGAATTCTTCCTGGATCCCTGCAATCACTTTTTCAAAGTCTCTCTTAGGATGTGTCTTTGCCAATTCTCACCAAGAGAATTTGTAGTAAGAATAATTGAAAAATTAGATTCAATTTGCATGTTCTTTAGCTACCAAATTCTCTCCAACAGTTCAGAAAAGTAAACGCCAAACTAAGTTTAAATTTTGAAACTCGTGAATCGTAACCCTTCTTTCTTCTACGAAGCTTTTCCCCACTTGCAAAAAGTGAGACCACAGTTCATTCTGCCCACCCCTCCATCTGTTATCCTGACATTCAATTACCACTAAAGGGAAATGGGGGAGCCAAATTGATGTCCTCCAGGAGGCCAGAGCTCTGCAGAGCTCCCTGCAGCCCAGTGAATTCATCAATCTTCAGGTCTGCAGATCCCACAGGGAAGACTGGGGAATTGAGAGTAGAGCTGGGGCATCGGGAATGTGACCAGAGGGGATTAGGAAGCTTCCTATCAACAGCCAAGTCAGTTTTGACCTACATCAGCTCCCAGAGCCCTGTATCAAAATGTAGTGATGCCCAGGCGGTAGGGAATGCTAGGTTCATGGGTTGATTGGCTGACTTGCCCAGCAGGATCTCTCAAGGCAGTTCTTGTCATGAACATGGACTTGTGTTTGGGGCATTCTCTGGGGAGGTTTAGACTTTTTTCTTGTTCAGTTTTTATTTGTGACTGCAAACCCAACCATTCGAAGGCTAGCTGGCATCAGGATGATGCCAATTTGTCTCTCTGCAATTGAAGAGATAGCTTCTGTATCAGTATTCATTTTTCTAAGTAACATATCTCTTTCCCAGGATTAGTGCAGTTGGAAAACAAAAGCAATAATTAGGGGTATATTTGTAGGGAATTCAGGGAACATAACATGAGAGCAAAAGAACTGGGTGATTTTTGTAAAAAATTAATTTATCTTACACAGAACAGTATAACATTTTTTCTACCATAGAATGTCTCTTTGCAGGTACAAAATTGGATCAGTTAAGGTTGGTCTGTCCTTTCTATGAGGGAAATGATGGATTTCTGCTTCCTTACCATTCATTGAATTACTATGAACTACAGGAAACCTCTTGCTAAATCTTGCTGCAGTCTTCAGGACTGTGTTTTATTTCAAGAGATGTTTTTCCTCACCACCCATCCAAGCACAATGTTTTGAATATTCAGTGATCTTCACTAAATTTACCCCTAAATTATGGGACAAAGTTTTTTTTATGGGTAATTAAGGTTATTTTTCTTGTTCTGGGTGATGGTGTTAAGGCTGTTTTTGTTGTTGTTGTTTAACTATTCATTCCTTTTCTCCTCTCTTTCTTTCTTAAAGCAAGATTCCTGAATCTATCCATGTATTTGTCTTCCTTTGCAAGATTCTCTTTAGTCCAAAGAAATGAAATAGATGGAATCTCCTTGTCTGTGATTAAAACCATAATGACAAAACAAAGCAAAAAAAAGCAAGATAAAAAAACCTGTGATTTAAGTAATTTCTACTAATAAAATATGAAGAGTCTGATGGGAAAGTTTCCTACTGACAAAAAGAAATGATCTCAGGGTAAGTAACTTGATTTCTCTCATTAAACAATTACTTGTTTGCAACTAGTGCCTGGAGGCATTTGGGGCCCAAAAAAAGGTCTGGTTTGCAGATATGGGTGTAATCTTATTCCTGATGACATTGGGATGCCAGTGATTTAGTCAAACCCTGGTGCCACCTACTGGTGATACTTTTAATAAGAGATAATGAACCTTCACTGCTTAAGGCATTTTGGTTGTTTGGGGTTTTGGTTTTTTTTTTTTTAATTTACTTATTTCTATTTAATAACCATGGGATATATAGTTACATTAGATTTCAACACACATCCCTTCTTCATTTCCTACCACAAATGTCCCATTTCCCTCCTGCCACTCCCCGAGCCTGCCTCTAGTGCAGACACTTTTCTTCTCTCTCTCTCTCTCTCTCTCACTCTCTCTCTCTCTCTCTCTCTCGCTCTCTCTCTCGCTCTCTCTCTCTCTCTCACCCACACACATACACTCTCTCTCTCACCCACACACATACACACACACTCTCTCTCTCTTTCTGTTTCATTTCTCTCATTCTGTCTCTTTCTATCTCTGTCTTACTGTCTGTCTATGTCTCTGTCTCTCTCTGTCTTTCTTTTTTTACCTTTTAGGCATTGTGCTTTATAACACGGGTACTGGAAGGTTATAATGTATATCCCTTTACCTCTTTCAGCACTCAGTTCTTGTCCAGAATAATCATTTCCAACATCATTGTCATAGTGGTCCCTTCTCAGTCTTAGCTGCTCTCCTCCCCACACTTCTGGAAAGCTTCCAAGCATGGACCTGCCCTCCTGAACTTTGTTTCTATTGTCTTTGAGCATTAGTTTCATACTAAGTTGTTTTTCTTTTATATCCCGCAAATTAGTGCAATCAATCCTATGTTTGTCCCTCTCCATCTAACTCATTTCACCCAGCATGATACTCTCCATGTCCCTCCATGTATAAGCAAATTTCATGACTTCACTTTTCCTAGTGGCTCTGTCCATTAAATAGATGTTCCATAGTTCCTATATATGCTCATCTGTTCTTGGGTACTCAGCTGTTTCCAGTTTCTGGCTGCTGTGATTTGTGCTACAATGAACTTGGAAGTGCAGATGACCTTTCTGTATTGTGTTTTTGGGCCATTAGGGTATACTCCCAGGAAAAGTATTGCTGGGTCTTTTGGACATTCAATTTCTAAGTTTGTTTTGTTTTTCACTTGTTTGCTTGTTTGTTTGGGGTTTTTAGGAATATTGTTTTCTGAAAAGGCTACATGTAGTTGGAAGTCTCCAATGTGTTGTATCTGTATATGAATTCTAGCCCTACACTATCTAGGCTACCTAGGTCACATAACTTCATTAGACCCTTATTTCTTTATCTTCAGAACTGTCAAGTTGAAGGAAAGCCTTTTAATTCTGGGAGGCAAGAGATTCAGTTACTAAGTAAATTTTATGAACCAATAATGAGTAGGGAGTGAGGTGTATACAAAATGATTTAAGCCTATGCCTGGAAGAGAATGGCTATGAATTCTAGGAACCAATTCTAGGAATTAAGAGTCAGAATTGAGTGGCAATGAGGCCTTTACAATCTCCTGGGCACAGCTTAATTTTAGCAAGGACAGTGCACCTGACCATGTTAGAGATGGTCTCAGCCTCTCAGGCAGTTTAAGTGTGAGAATTAAGTGAGGCATTTTGGGAGGGCTTTATACTTGACCACTTCACAGAAGATCCCTGAAGAGGATCTACATATACCTCAAAACATGCTACTTTGGCAAAAGGATGCCGGCTTCTTTTTCTCCTCTTCTCTTTCCCCA
The DNA here is from genome assembly GCF_027595985.1 of Sorex araneus. Taxonomy (NCBI): domain Eukaryota; kingdom Metazoa; phylum Chordata; class Mammalia; order Eulipotyphla; family Soricidae; genus Sorex; species Sorex araneus. Next base: position 137,513,111 of record NC_073304.1, on the reverse strand, counting down.
TTATCCTTCTTGTGTTGGGGACTCAAACCCAGAGTCTCATACATGCAAACCATTTGTTCTACCATCAAGCCACATTTCTAGCCCTACATCACACAGATGATGATGAACTGAAGGCAACAGATAAAAACAAAGTTCTCTGCCTGCCCATAATCGGCCTAAAAGCAGAGCATAATTTTCCCTTTGAAGGAGGTGCAACTCTATACCAGGAAGAACAGATAGATTTTTTTAAATTTTTATTAGTGAATCACCGTGAGGTACAGTTACAGACTTATAAACTTTTGTGCTTGTGTTTCAGTCATACAATGATCGAGTACCCATCCCTCCATCAGTGCGCACTCTCCACCACCAATGGTCCCAGCAAAGATTTTTATCAGTAGAGATAGGGTGAGAATATATGAATTAGAATAAACAGACCTTCTAAATTACCTTGCTAATTACTTTCTCGAAGCCAAATTATTATTCCACCTCTGAGAAGCCCCAGTAGCTTATGCCTTTTTCTTAAACAAATTGACTGTTTCTTCTAGTTGTAACATCCTGCAAACTTTTAAAAGCTGTATTAGAATTACTGTGTAGTAATAATAAACTCAACAATTTAAACAATATATTGACTTATATTTATAAATATTCCAATAAGAAATATATTTCCAGTTGTTACTCTATGACCTCTTCCAGTTCAGCCAGACATAGGCTATCAAACTGAAAAGTCATCTTAGCCTTTAATCTTGTTGTAGTCACAGAAACATACTTTGGTATTGTGGAATACTATGGAATATTACAATGACATCATGAGTTCTGGCAGAAAGATAATTAAAGGTGGTGAATATGACCACCCCCAAATAACTATTTTTTTAGAAAAAACGAATAGGGAATATTGAAAAGGGTATAATTGAGGAAAGTCACTATATTTCTGACTCATAGCACTTCTCTCAGTCAGAGTAAGATCACACACACACACACACACACACACACACACACACACATACACACACACCAGCTCTTCTAATAGAATTTCTTTTTCTTTTCTTTTCACTCTTTTCTTGTTTGGAGGGGGGGCTAGTTTTTGAGCCATACCTGGTGATACTCCGGGCTTACTTTTGGATCTCATTCAGGACTCACTCTTGGTGGTGCTCAGAGGAGCACATGGGGTTCTGGGGATCAAACCTGGCTTGGCTGTGTGCAAGATCCTTACTCACTGCACTATCTCTCTGGTCCCATCCAATGCAATATTCCTTCCCTTATGTTGACAATCACTTTCCTAGGGAGAAGCAAGTAAATAATGACAATTTTCAGAGTTAAAAAACAACCATATTAGAACCTGTAATTCTCATCTATTCACAAAGATAAAAGTTAGCATTCATATTTTTAAATTCTATTGATTTTCCAAGGTAGTTAAATGTCTAAAAATTAATAGCTAAAAATTACAGGTTTACCATCAACTAATACTTTGATAATTAAGTAGCACTTTTATCTAGAATCCTGCTCCATTTTTAATGAGACATTTTTATTTCATGCAAAGATTTTGCTCCCGTTGTCTATTTCAGTTTATTGGAACTCTTGGGGTTTTGAATACTAAACAGGTGTAGTCAAAAGAAAGCTCAAAAGTAAATTAATAATTGAATGAAATAAAGTAATTCATTCAGATTAGTAACTTTTTCTGACCATTCTATATAATGTGTACAGTTATATCTCCAATGGAACCACTAACAAGGGAATATAATCAAGAGTTTGGAGAATACACAAAATCTTAATATCCACCAGTTTGTCCTGTGTGAAATCTTTTTGACTTCTCTGCTGCATGCTTATGAATTTCATGCAATGCTAATATTGACAATGGAATTTTATTATTCAGTATACTTAAAGTACCATGGAAAAGAGTATTTTAATACAGTAATTATGTTTTCTCCTTTTCTTTCCCTTTGTTGTTTGTTGTGCAAATACCCCCCTTTTCCTTTTCCGTTATTATTTGTAAATCTGGATTTGCATATATATGCTTTGTTGCAACGTTCCCAGGGAGGAAGATGTCAAAATCTTTTCTTGTAGCATGTGCAAATATCCTGGCTGTAGTGTCCATTGGAATTGCACACACTTCACTTGTGGTGTTTGCATATGTACTCACCGGGTTCACACACCTGACCATGTTGCTTACACATTTTTAATTGCAATGTTCAACAAGAATCACACATTTCATATGTGTGACTCTTGCACACACACCTGGCTGTGATGCGTCAGAAATTTCATACTCTGTGGAAGTGCAAAGGATATCCCAAACAGTAACACAACCAGGATTATGATTGGCACATGCAGATTGAACAAGGCAGACACTTTTGCTACTGAGTTATCCCGGCATACTAGCCTCCCAACACCTGTAGTCATTTTAGTTGATTTTTTAATTGCAGTTCACATGAAAATGCATCAGTAGGGACTTAGTGGATTCAATAGGTTTGTGTGAGTCTTCAGGTTAAGGTAGAGATGCCACAACACCACAGCTCAGACTCTATTTATTTTATCTATGTCACCAGTCATCAACATGAAGACTTTCCCTGTGTCAAGCATATGAAGTTTGGAGAGTGCTTTCTTGGTAAGCTTGGGTTAGTTTCTTACACCCAGCCTGAGGAAAAGAAGTATTATGCAGTGTATTGTTCCACAAAAGTCAACCTCTGTACATAAGCAATTTGTTTGTAAGCTGACCACAGGAAGCTGGAGGAGTAAGACAAGGAAAAGGTGGGAAGCTACATATGTTTGGATCCTTGAACATCAGTCAAGCCTGCCTGGAAAGCAATAAAAGGCCCTTAGGAAGATGATCTGACTTTTTTGCAGTAGAGAGAAGGAAATTGTCTGCTCACATAGAATGGTGGACACTAAGGAGACATCGTAAATACTGGAAGTTTCAGGCGTGGTCCTACTAAGAAAGGGACAGCGAGATGTGCTGACACTGTGTCATCTGCTGTGGGAATATCCTGATAATGGAACATCCTGCAATGTTTTTATTCCATCAGTTCCTGACCAGTTCTCTAGGGACTATGTACGATGTACTGATGCTAGCAGAGTCCAGAACCTAGGCTCAAGTCACAGTGAGGTGACTATCATCCCACCTTCACTATACCCCAAAACACAGTGCACGCAACTGGTTTCCAGAAAAATCTTTGAGGAGGACAGCTTAAAAACTAATGGCTTTGGGCTAGAGTTGATAGCACAGCGGGTAGGGCGTTTGCCTTGCAAGCGGCCGACCTGGATTCCATTCTCAGCATCCCATATGGTCTCCTGAGCACCGCCACGGGTAATTCCTGAGTGCAGAGCCAGCAGAACCGGGAATGACCCTTGTGCATCGCCAGGTATGACCCAAAGAAGCAAAAAAAAAAAAAAAAAAAAAAAAACACTAATGGCTTTAACAGAGTCTTCCCAGGTGAACAGATACACAACTGGATGTTGTTAACCAGCCTCAGATCTCATTCAGGCCAAAGATAAATATATTTTTTATTCTTCTCTTTTACTTTTTTTTCTTTTCCTAGAGTGTCAACATCTCAAATATATAAGACAAGTGCTCTACCACTGAGTTCTATTCCTAATCCAAACTGCTTTCTTTTTTCTTTTATTCTTTTTTACTTATTATTATTTTTAGAGCATTACATAGGCAATCATGATTGAATTTCAGTCACACAATATTCCAACACCCATCCCTCACGCAGTGTACATTTCCCAACACCAGTATCCCCAGGTTCCCTCATATCAGCCACACACCTCACCCCTTGCCTGTTTTTTTTTTTCCTTTGGAGCCTCCCAAGCAATGCTCTGGGGTTACTCACAGTGATACTCAGCCAGCTGGGTGATAAAGTTTAATGTCAATACACAGAACATGGTACTGGTCAGACTCAGTAGGGCCACCAGGGTTGGTAACCTGAAGTAGGCCAGTTGATGCTTGAGATTTAACTTGGGTCCTTGTACACATAAGACATATACCCTTTAATTAACAGATAAGTCATACAATGTAAGGTTCCAATATTTTCATACATTGCAAATTGGATATAGCTATAATTTTTTTGTCAAAATAACTTTGAAGATCTGCTTTCATATAGCGAATACAATACTTTCAAATAGGGAATACAGTATGTTAACCAGAGACACCAATATTACACTCAATGACTTTTATTTTGTAACTGGAAGTTTATATCTTTTGATCATCATTATCATTTTACTTTTATCATGCCCTGCCTCTGTTATGCTCCAGTTTGTTCTCTATGTTCATGCACTCATTTTTCTGCTTTTTAATTTTGGAATCTTTTTTTATATTCCACACAAAAGTGAAATGATGTATATTTGACTTTTCCTGATTTATTTCACTTAGCATAATGTGCTCAAGATCTATCCATGTTGTTACCAAAGAAAAAGTAATATTTATTATTTTTTAATAGTTGAATAATATCAATGTATTTTACTTATATATTTTTTTACCCACTAATCCAGTGAACATTTGCTTACATATTATGACTATAATAGATAATAATTGTTGGATCCAATCCCAAGATAGTTTCATTTTTAACTTTTTGAGGTACCTCCATACTTTTTTTCTTAATTGAATGTAACAGTGTTACATTCAATTCCGTAATCATTTGAGCTTATTTTTGTGCATGGTATAAGATCCAGTAGTTTAGTTTTACTACTTTGCACATAAATGCTTAGCTTTTCCAACAAGACTATGCCAATTTATATTACTGCCAATAGTGTTCAGTGTTTCCCTTTTTCTCTATCTCCTTCTGAACATTTACTTCTTATCTTTGAATACCCTTTCATTCTTTCAGTAGTGAGGTGATAGCTTGACTTTTAACTTGCATTTTCTCGATGATTAGTAATGCTTAACATCAATTCATGTACTTCTTTTACTCTTGGAAAACAGATTTTTAAGATTTTCTGTACCCTTTTGAAACATATTTTTAGTGCTTAATTATTTTTGTTTTGATATAGGGTTATATGAGGGCTTGGTAAGATTTAAAGATCTTATATAAATTATTTATAAAATAAAATTTATTTTATGCTTCTTTTTATTTTATTGATAGTTTCCTTTACTGTGTATAAGCTTTCTAGTTCCACTTGTTTATTGTTTTCCCTTTTTGACCTTTGTTTTTCATATCACATTTGCAAAATCATCCCTAGACCAATGTTGAGACAATTAAGTCTCTTATTTTTTATAGTAGTGTTATAGGAGTGTTATGTCTTTGTTTTTCATTTACATTCAATTCCGTAATCATTTGAGCTTATTTTTGTGCATGGTATAAGATCCAGTAGTTTAGTACTTTGCACATAAATGTTTAACTTTTCCAACAAGATTTTTAGAGAGACTATCCTTTCCCTGTTGTATATTTTTGACTCCTTTGTTGTAAGTTGATTGACTAAAGATGTGTGGATTTATTTCTTGGCCATCTGGTTCTGATATATGTATCTCTTTCTATGACATCTTCATGCTATTCTAAGTACTATATCTTAACATCAGAGTTTGAAATCAGAGTGTGCTGTATCCTGCTTTGTTCTTTGTTCAATATTGTTTTGGCTTTGGGTACCATAAAGTTTTATGATTGTTCTATTTCTGTAAAACAAGAAACTTGGAGGTATCTTATCACCTAACTGGAATCTGTACTATAAAGCCATAGTGATCAAAACAGCACGGTACTGGAATAAAGAAAGGCTTGATGACTAATGGGTCACAGTAGACTATCTAAGAATAATAAACTTTCATATGTATTGTGAGTTAATTTCTGGCAAAGTAGGTAAGTGCATGAAATGAAGTAAAGACAGGTTTTTCAACAAGTGGTGTTGGGAGAATTGGATAAAACATGTAAGAAATTAAAGCTGGATTTATATGTCACTCCTTTCACAAAAGTCAATCCAAAGTGGATCAAGGACATGGAGATGATTCCTGAATCTATAAAGTACACTGAGGAAAACATAGGCAAAGAACTCCTAGACCTAGTCCTCAGAGGGGTCTTCAGTTGTATGATACCATTGGCAAAGGCTACAGAATCAAAAGTAAGCAAGTGGAACCACACTAAACTTCAAAGTTTCTTATGGCAAAAGAAATATGGGCTAAAACTAAATAATAGCTAACTGAATGGGAAAGAACATTCACATATAAGACATCAGATAAAGGGATGGCATCCAGGATTTATATCTATAAAGTACTCACAACGATCAACAACAACAAAAATCTAAAAGCCCAATTAAAAAAAGATAGTGAACAGACACTACTCTGAAGAAGACCAATGGATGGTCAACAGGCACATTAAGAAATGCTTACTTATTATATGGGAGATTTTATATGGGAGATTAAAATTAAGATAATAGGATATTATACTACATCAGTGAGAGTGGCACATATCAAAAATACTGGGATATTCTCTATCGGTGGGGATGTGGTGAAAAAGGAACCCTCTTCCATTATTGTTGGGAATATTGTCTGGTCCAACCCCTATGGAAAACACTATAGAGGGTAACCCCTATGGAAAACAGTATGGAGGGTACTTGGTATATTCAGAATTGAACTCTCTTTGACCCAGCAATTCTACTTTTGGCATCTATCCATTCCCAGGACAGAAAATCATTCATTCAAAATGTATAAAGTACCATTATCCATTGCAGTATGCAGTACAACAGCTAAGATGTGGAATCAACTTAGATGTCCAACAACAGATAACTGAATAATGAAGATGTGGTGTATATATACACAATGGGAACCAAACAGATGTGAGGAATGATGAAATCATGCAATTTGTGGCAAAATAGATGAACTGTGAAACATCATGTTAAATGAAATAAACCAGAAGGAAAATAAACACAGGATTACATCACTTAATTGTGGTATTTAGAATAATTGGATGAGTGAATGTGATGCTTTAAGGGAAGGCAGGGTTTGCCATGATCAACCTTTGCCCCAGAGTATAGAGAAGAGAAGGAAAGAAAGAGTGGAGGTGTGGGGAAGAGACAGATGAGAGCCAGTGGGGGCCACATCAAGGGACTCAGGTACAAAGGAGGTGTTATGAAGGTTAGAACAGAGTGTCCAAACTACAGAGGCAACAACATTGAAATCAAAAGATCCAAACTTTAACAACTTTACCGAACAATGTGCTTGTCAAGAAGGCAGACTGGATTGGGGGGTGGGCTAGGATATGGGAGGGAACCTGGAAACATTGGTGAAGGGATCACCAGATGACACTGGTTGTGAGATCAGTGCTGCAATATTGTATGTCTAAAACCCTACTATGAATAACTTGGTAAATCACAGTGCTTTAATAAAAATTGTGGGAAAGGAAAAGGTTATACAAGAAAAAATATATGATAAAATATTTTATGTGAATGTTATGTCATTTCCCTTAAAATAATAATGGTATTTTGATGGGGGTTGCACTGAATCTCTAGATTTTGTTGGGTTGTATATTCATTTTTTCATAAGTACTTCCCCTGTTCATGAATCCAGGGGTCACGAGGCCTGGCACTGTAGCTCTGATTCATGTTTGGTGCCAGTGCAGCACTACTTGGAACCAGCAATCCTGGGGCCACTCATGTGTAACTGGTGGTACTCAGAAGTGCTCAGAAGTTACCAGCATCACATGCCTTGATTCTCAGGGTCTACCAAGGCTACATCCAGTAGTGCTTGAGGAGTTATGCAGTATCAGGAACCAAACTGTGGGCCTCACATGTAAAGGCCATGCTCTATATCCCTTTGCACTTTCTCCTCAGCCCAGTACAGACTTGTTAGAAACATCAATTTTTTTCAGTTTGTGAGAATAAAATATCTTATTATTTATACCCTCCTTTGTCATTTTCTTTCATTAAGATTCAGGTCTATCATCTCCTTGGTTAAATTTATTTCTAGGAAAGAAATAGAAAGAAAGGGAGGAGAGAAAGAAAGAGAGAAACAAAGAGAGAAAGAAAGAAAGAAAGAAAGAAAGAAAGAAAGAAAGAAAGAAAGAAAGAAAGGAAGGAAGGAAGGAAGGAAGGAAGGAAGGAAGGAAGGAAGGAAGGAAGGAAGGAAGGAAGGAAGGAAGGAAGAGAGAGGGAGAGAGAGAAAGAAAGAAAGAAGGAAAGAAAGAAAGAAAGAAAGAAAGAAAGAAAGAAAGAAAGAAAGAAAGAAAGAAAGAAAGAAAGAAAGAAAGAAAGAAAGAAAGAAAGAAAGAAAGAAAGAAGGAGAGAGAGAGAAAGAAAGAAAGAATGAAAGAGAGAGAGAAAGAAAGAAAGAAAGAAAGAAAGAAAGAAAGAAAGAAAGAAAGAAAGAAAGAAAGAAAGAAAGAAAGAAAGAAAGAGAGAGAGAGAGAGAAAGAAAGAGAGAGACAAAGAGAGAGAGAGAGAAAGAAAGAAAGAAAGAAAGAAAGAAAGAAAGAAAGAAAGAAAGAAAGAAAGAAAGAAAGAAAGAAAGAAAGAAAGAAAGAAAGAAAGAAAGAAAGAAAGAAAGAAAAGAAAAGAAAAAGAAGGAAAGAGAGAGGTGGAGAGCTCATTGGAAAGATGGTAGAATTTTGGATGACCATATTTGTTGAAAATCTACTTACGGTCCTTCCTTATGCTTACAACTTAGTCTGCAGGATGATTTTGGTTACATATATCTGGGTAGATGTTCCACAAGAAGTGGTGATGGAATAGAGATTTAAAACATTCCCAGTATTGGGATGGAAACATAATACATTGGATAGGGGACTCCTGCCTTGTATGCTGCCAACCCTGGTTTGATACCAGGTGTGGCCCAGAAACAAAAAAATTTTCCAATGTGGCTTTATTATTTCCCAATAGCAGTATGGACTGCTTCCAAGCCATGAAGCATCCATATTAAATCATAAGTACTAACACAATATTAAAAGCCAAATATAAAATTTTAGATCATTGTCTGTTGGTTATTATTCATTTCATTATTGATTAATGAATTGAAATGATTCATTTCCACTAATGGAGCTGAATAATTCAGAGATAGTGTCCCATGTAGAACTTTGCAGTCATCGTCCTTCTATGTCCTTTCTCCATTTTCCTTTTCTGATTTAGTAATAATTTAGTTGCAGCTAGAGGTTTAGTTGAATCTGCACTATTTTAAACACAAAAGGATTTTCTATAGGGAAGTATATTCTTATAAAATCATTGGGAGGGGCTAGAGACATAATGTAGTGGGTATTGTGCTTGCCTTACATGCAGCTGACCGGGGTTCAATCCCAGACACCCCTAAAGTGATTGGACCAACTGAAAAGTCTACTTCACCTTACTTTCTTGCTCATATCTTCATTTAGAACCCTTTTTTATACTAAAGAAGTGAGTGATGGCAAAGTGTATTTTTTCCAGGAATATCTATATGACCAGAACAATTTTAAATGGCAGAACTTTAAAAACAGAGAAAATATAACAGCCTCTGGATGATTTAGAACACCATGCCATAGTAGGCAAGCTATTGTGTTTATACATGTGCACACATACCTGTGTGTATAAAAACCTATATCTGCATACAAAAGTTAGGTGTGTATTTGTAGCTTAACATTGGTATATCTTTTCTGCCTTGCCACAGGGAGCATAGGTTTATTGGGTTACTCCCATCAGAGTGCTCCCATTCCTCTGTGTTTATTTGTAACCTCTTTCTTTGTGCTCTGCTTCCCCAACAGGTCAATCACTTTTATTTCCTAATCAGACTCTGTTAACTTGTAAATATTGCTTTTCTTGTCTCCTTAAGTCCTATGCATAGTTAATTCAGATCAATGTCCTTTTTGTATAGACACAGGAAGACAGAGAATGCTATGCTTTTGTAACTTGGGAGTTAATTGACTCCAAATGATATTCACTCTTGGGCATCTGTTCTCTCGACTTAAGCCTCAGTTTCCCTGATTTCCTACCACCCCAAAAGCAGGGTTCTGACTAGGGACTGGATGGACACAGGGCAAGCTGTGAGCTACCCGGGCATCAAAATGGGCCAAATCAAAGTGCCATAATAATTAACTATAGGTTAAAAGCATGGTCATGAACAAATTCTGTCATGATCCAAAACGTAACAACTAGATTAGGACCCTGCTAGGGTTAGGAAAGATGAATCTGGCCTGAGCACTGTAGTCTAAGATCTATAGCAAGATGGCCCCAGGAGAGCCACCCTACATGCTTAATGTATCTCTTACTGTGTCCAGATAAAATGACTAATATTAAGAAGTAGAATTTAGATGTTAATTAAGATGTTAATTAAGTTATTGGACTAAAAAGAGGAGAAAAGCCCCTAGGTGGGATTTTGCCCATGAGCCGGATTGGTAATCCAGAAGGGTTTTGATATATTGATTGTGCTGCCCCCATGCTGGGGAGTGAGAGACTAGAGAGACCAAGGCTGTGGGTTGGTGTGTGGAGAGACTGGGATGGGAGGCAGGTGACAGGAATGAGGGATGGTGTGAGACTGGAAAGGGAAGCTTAGTGAGATTGGAGCAGGTGAGTGAGGAGAATGGAATAGACAGCAACTGATCACCAAGCAGCCTGGCCCTCGTTTCCTCCTTCGTCCACCCGTGGTGTTTTTGGCTGTCCCGGGTGGGGAAGTGACCCGAGACCACTGAACACAGGTGGCAAGAGAGAGCCGCGGACTTCCCTAGCCACCTGGTGATTGCACATATGTCAATATAAATAAAAGCATGATATGGAAACTTTTTAAAGAATATATAGTCCCTTCAATAACAATGCTCCATTCTAAATGTAGAAATAAAATTGGCCCCCAATATAGTAAGTGCTGAATGCAAAATAATGAAAAATAAGCAAACTCTCTGGGCAGGGACTTGCTTTGTCATGTCCTTAAGTGCTTATTGAACTTTTAATGAGAAATCTTTGCTTAGATTTGCAGATACAATGAAATGTGCTTCAGGAACCAACCCATAGGGGATTATTGATCACTCTGGAGCTAACCAATCTACCATCCTCCTTTTCTATAAATGTGTTTTTCTCTTCTTTTCATATAAAAACTGCTTCTTGTGATCAGGCAGGCAAGATGGTTACTTAGAGAATAGGAGTCTGCAATCTTCCAATCTGCTAGCTTGCTGTTAAAAGCTCTTTATCCACCCATCATCTTGTCTCTATTGATTCTCAAGCAGTAATAGTGCCATTATTGTTATGAAAATAGTCACAGAGAGATAGTACAGAGGGTAGGGTGCTTGCCTTCTAGGTGGCCTACCTGGGTTGGGTCCTTAGCATCCCTATAGTCCCCCAGCCCCACCAGAAATGATTCCTGAGTGCAGAGCCAGGAGTAACTCCTGAACACCACTGGGTGTGACCCCTCAACAAGAAATAATAACAACCAAAAATAGATAACATGAGAGAGAGGATTTTTCTGTTGGGGGTACAACTTCAAATTGGTGTCAGAATCCTGGAAAGAGAGAAGCACTTGCAATTTTTCATCAACCTTCAGGTGGCTCGATGCAAGGGCCCAAGAATGCAATGCTGCCCAGGCTCTGTGATGCTGGGATTACTTAGGCCATCCCAACGGTGCTGTGGATCTCTAGGGACACACCCAGCAGCACTTGAGTTCTCCAGGGCTACATCTGGTGATGCTCAGGGCATCAGGTGGTGCTGGGAACCAAACCCAGGTCAGACACATACTAGACATGTGCTGTAATCACTGTATGAGCTCCCAGATCCAGAATGTTCTATTTTTATAACTCTGTGATATTTGAAAGATTTATAAAGAATCTGTATAACCTTTTGTAGAATTTTAGTACTAAAAACCTTAAAGTCATATCATTGGATGGAGGCAGGTTGAGTTTCCCTCTCTGCCCCATCAGAACTCGACAGCCAAAAAACTCCAGAACTCAACTGCAGCCATGCTCAAGGCCACTCTCCACAGGTTCAACCAAGCCTCACCTAATGAGGGAACCTGCAGAAAAACCCAGTATGCAGGACCCATGAGTGAAATCTCCAAGTTTGCTCGGATCAGGACTAGGCCTCCTCCCCCTGCTCCCAAGGTTTCCAGTAGCTTGGCAGTCACACTCACAGACTGCCCCTAGCACCCTATAATCTCATCAATGGCCAAGAAGAGAGCAACATAGGCCTTACTCATGAGTGAATCTGCTCTATAATCATATTCTAAATTTCAGAATTCCTGGAACACATGGCTGTGGATGCAGCCACGTGACCTCTCATATTTTAGCCCACTGATGTACCAAAAGTAGCACATATTTGTCTGGGTTTAATATACATGCTTGTAATCTCTTATATAAGAGTAACCCCTGAGAATCACTGGGTGTGGCCCAAAAAGCCAAAAAAAAAAAGTCATATCATCTGGGGAAGATGATGGCAGGGTCTTCTGGGGTACTCATCTGTGTGGTTGTTACTTAAGTATCTATCTCTGTAAAAAAAAAAAAGCCACACATTTAAAGTACATGTAATGTGCTATAATTTGTTCTTCACTAAAACAAAACTTAAAACTAACCAACAGCCACCCACGAATGGCTCCTGGCTCCTGAATGGCCATGATCCCAGAGGCACACAAACTAATCTCAGAACACAGCGGCTTTGGGCAGAAATGCATCTGGACTGAGCATTAAACTATTGGCCCGTGCCACCCCACGTGGGGAAAGGTGTTTGTCCCTCCCACCTTTTCCCTCCTGTGGTGTGGTGGCCACTACCTTTTCAGAACCTATTGGACAGCCAGGTATGAGACTGCAGTGATGAAACTGGGACTACATGGGATGGGGCGGGGGGTGGAACCAGCCCCTCTTCCCGCCCTAACAAAGCCCCGAGTCGCTGCCCACGACCTACCCCTCTGGCTCCTGAACGGCCATGATCCCAGAGGCACAGAAACTAATCTCGGAAACCAGAGGCTTTTGGCAGAAATCCCTCCAGACTTATTACTGAAATATCAGAAATCCAAAATCTTCATATGCTCTTCATACCCAGCAATAGAAAACAAATTATCTAATGATGTCTTTTCAGCAGGTCTGATTGTTGGGGGTAAATCCCAAATAATGATGGTGGGTCTTTTGTCAAAATATTGAATGTGATCAAAGTGGAGAAAGAGTAAAGTGGAAATCATTGGCCACACAGGCAGATGGAGGGGTGGGGTGGGGGTATACTGGGGTTCTTGGTGGTGGAGGGTGTGCACTGGTGAAGGACTAGGTGTTTGATCATGTATGACCAAGACTTAAACTGGAAAGCTTTGTAACTGTTCTCACAGTGATTCAATTAAAAAAAAAATAAAACTAGCCAACAACTTAAATAAAACAGAAAAAAAGTTAAAATACCACTCTAAGACATTTAGAAAGTCTACACAAAGCAATCTTCCTTAAACAGTATTAACTTATGGGGTCTTGGCAAACAAGTTGTCCAACTTTTTGGGAATTTAATCTTACTCAGATGTCAAATGGATATTTTCAAAGCTGCGGTGCTGCAGAGATGGCACAGGGAATACAAGTACCTGCCTTGCAAGCCTGAGACATGAGCTCAATCCCTGGTGTTATTGAACATCCAACATATATTGAGTGAGGTCCTGGCAGCTTCGCTCTCTGCACCCCAGAGTCACAAAAGAATATGTGATCACCAGGGCATATCCAAGTGTTTACAGCACCATGGCCAAGGTGTTCAACACCTAGCAAGCTCTTCACCGAGTATGTGGGCCCTGCAACCAGATGGGGCAATCTCTGGTAAGTATCACAATCAGATATGCAAACCTCACAACCTAGCATGCGCAAACCCACCCATCCATCACAAAAACAGAAACAAAGGAAAGGGGAGTGGGAATAAAATAGTTACTATATCAGTGCTAAAGTAAGAACTAAATTAATTCATTTATGTGAAAAACCTGCTATGTGCCTGGCACACAATTTGGAGAAAGTCTTTACTCTTACAATTGAGTAAGTGCATTACTTATCTGGGGCTATTAGAACAAGTTAACACACACTGGGTATGAAACAGTAAAAATAATAAAAGTGTTTTTTCATATGGTTGAAGAACCCAGGCATCAAAATAAGAGTTGTCAGCAAGAACAATTTCTTTCTTCCTTCCTTCCTTCCTTCCTTCCTTCCTTCCTTCCTTCCTTCCTTCCTTCCTTCCTTCCTTCCTTCCTTCCTTTTCTCTCTCTCTTTCTCTCTTTCTCTCTCTCTTTCTCTCTTTTTCTCTTTCTTTCTCTCTTTTTTCCTTTCTTTCCTTCTTTCTTTCCTTCTTTCTTTCTTTTTCTTTCTTTCTTTCTTTCTCTTTCTTTCTTTTTTCTTTCTTTCTCTCTTTTCTTTCTTTCCTTTCTTTTTTCTTTCCTTCTTTCTTTCTTTCTTTCTTTCTTTCTTTCTTTCTTTCTTTCTTTCTTTCTTTCTTTCTTTCTTTCTTTCTTTCTTTCTCTCTCTTTCTCTCTTTTTTCTTTCTTTCTTTCTCTCTTTCTTTTTCTCTTTCTTTCTATCTTTTTTCCTTCTTTCTTTCTTTCTCTCTCTCTTTCTTTTTCTCTTTCTTTCTCTCTTTTTTCCTTCTTTCTTTCTTTCTCTCTCTCTTTCTTTCTCTCTTTTTTCTTTCTTTCTTTCTCTCTTTCTTTCTTTCTTTCTTTCTCTCTCTTTCTTTCTTTCTCTCTTTCTTTCTTTCTCTCTTTCTTTCTCTCTTTTTTCTTTCTTTCTTTCTCTCTCTCTTTCTTTCTTTCTCTCTTTCTTTCTTTCTCTCTCTCTTTCTTTCTTTCTCTTTCTTTCTTTCTTTCTTTCTTTCTTTCTTTCTTTCTTTCTTTCTTTCTTTCTTTCTTTCTTTCCTTCCTTCCTTCCTTCCTTCCTTCCTTCCTTCCTTCCTTCCTTCCTTCCTTCCTTCCTTCCTTCCTTCCTTCCTTCCTTCCTTCCTTCCTTCTTTCTTTCTTTCTTTCTTTCTTTCTTTCTTTCTTTCTTTCTTTCTCTTTTTGGGTCACACTCAGCTATGCTCAGGGGTTACTCCTGGCTTTTCACTCAGGAATTACTCCTTGCAGTGCTCAGGGGATCATATGGGATGCTGGGGATCGAATCTGGGTCTGCTGCATGCAAGGCAAACACCCTACCCACTGTACTACTGTTCCAGCCCCAAGACCAATTTCTTCTGGAGGCTCTGAGGGGCACATGGACCTCCACCTTTTTCACTTTGGCAGTTGTCAGCAGCCAATGGCATCACTCCATCCATGGTGCTTCAGTCTTTGCCTGTATCTTCCATGGATTGCTTTCCTTGTATTTGTCTCCCTGTGCTTCTCCTCTCATTCATACAAGGACACCAGTTACTGGATTTTGCACATCCCCACCACCACCCAAACAGTATGACTTCATCTTAACTAATTACATCTTGGATAAGGCCCATATTTTCAAATAAGGTCACATCCTGGAGCTCCAGGTAGAAATGCATTTTAAGGTGACACTATTTAATCCACAGCAGTAAAGCATCTTTGCTCAGTATTTACACTTCTGAATACTTACAGGCAAGGCTTTGGGGATTGTGTGTGTATGGGGCTGGGGGAGGTCATGTCTCATTCTCCCAAGTGGCGTCTGAAATAAGAATTCCTGACTACCCAATATACATAGATTTCTGGTTTATTGTTCTTGATAAAAATAAAATGCCAAGTAAGAATAAGTTGCAGATCTCTTAAGGCTATGAGCCAGCCTATTATCTTGGCAGCAATGTCATTTTGCATAAATAAAATGCAAAATTTTCACTACAGTCAATAATAAACAACTACTATGAATCTTCCAAGTCTCGTACAAATTCTCTGTTTCCTTTGCTTTTACCAAGTCAAGACTGGAATCAGTAATATTTGAGGTTACTTTTGAAAAATGCCACTAGAGGGAGAGAAGGTTGTGTATTTGTTTTTGAAGTATATAGTGTAGGATAATGAGGTTTGCTTTGTGCAGTTACTCCAAGTATAAACTGTGTGTGATTGCTGAGTAATTTCATCTTAATGTTGATGATGTATACAACACTGCAGATAAAAAAATGAAATAGTATAAATTACAAGTTGTGTTCCTACTAAAAGAATACTGTTTGGGTAGAGATGGGAATAATACTTCAAATGCATTTATAAATCACTGAGTGCAAATGCTGTCTTTAGAGTTGGACTTCTATAAACTGAGGATGCACCATTGCATTAAACAGAGAATAAATTCTAAAAATAATTCTGGTTCAATTGATCAAAAGGTTGCAAGATATGTTGTCTGGGATACAAGATGTGACCTCTTTGCTTTGCTTTTATGCAAGTGCAGGTATCATATATTCAAGTGATCAATAATGACAATAGTAATTAATGTTGTTTTTTGTGTATAGTACTTTGCATATATGAGTTCGCTTACTTTCTCAATAACCTTAAAGTAGATCCTGTTGTTGTCCACATTTTACAGATGAGGAAATAGAAGCCCACAAAAGTGGTGAGCACCAAAGCTGACCACAGTGCTCAGACGGTGATCCAGGGTGATAAGCAGCCTTAAAGGTGCCACAGCCTTAAAGGCAATCCCTAAGATGCCACACTAATATTTTTAATCACTGTGTATCTATTAAAAATAATAAAACTTAAAAGGTGAGATTAAACTGTCAAGATTTAATTTTTACAAGAATTTGGCGCATTTGAAATCTCATACACTGTGGATTAGAATGATGGACAATGTGGACAATGTGGACAATGATTCAGCCTCTTGAAAAATAACTTGGAAATTTCTTCTGTAAAATTAAATATGTAATTACTACATGATTTCACTTTATACTTACCTAAGGGAAAAAATTATGCTGCCTACTATTCTCTTATATATTAGGCACTCATCTTTCTATGAATTTCCTAAAGACCTTTTTAATGAGTTACATTTGAAGAAACCCATTATAACTTGAAAATGTACTCATTAAGATGAAAACATATTTAATAGACATAGCTAAAAACATAGCTTAAACGTGTTTAAAATACTTATATTAAGCTGGTCCGAGGGATGTGAGTGATTGTTAAACTGATTAAAATACTTATATTAAACTATAGTTGGGAAAGATGATCTAACACAAAGTTCATGTTTATTTATTTATTTATTTGGGGGGAATTACACCTGATGGTGCTCAGGGCTCACTCTGGTTCTGCACTCAGGGATCACTTCTGGCATGTATGCCATATGGCTTTGTATGCCATATGGCTTTGTGTGCCATATGAAGTGTTGGGGACTAAACCTAGGATAGTCACATGCAAGGCAATCATCTACAGGTTGTACTATTTCTCCAGTCTTCACAAACTATATTTTATAGTTAAGTGATTACTATCTCACATACTTATTGAATACTATAGTAAAAGTGTAATTAAAAATTTCCAACTCCAAATTTGAAGTATGGTTTCTACTTGAACATGTCTCACACACTGTTCAAATATATACATATATGTATATATATGTACATATGTATGTGTATATATATATATGTATATATGTCAAGGGGCTGGAGTGATAGCACAGCGAGTAGGGTGCTTACCTTGCATGCGGCTGATTCCTCTGGGTTTGATTCCTCCACCCCTCTCGGAGAGCCCGGCAAGCTACAGAGAGTATCTCGCCCACATGGCAGATCCTGGCAAGCTACCCGTGGAGTATTTGATATGCCAAAAACAGTAACAACAAGTCTCACAATGGAGACGTTACTGGTGCCCACTTGAGCAAATCGATTAATAATGGGACAATAAATCAATAAGCAACAGGATGACGGTGATGATATGTCAAACTATCATAGATAGAAGATTGTAGAAGCATCTAATGTTATACATAGAAAGATATTAGAACCCTGGTAGTGTGTACTGGAGAAATATGTTGTATGGAATCCTAACCAGCCTAAGATATGAAGATTAATTGATATACAAAATTCATCCTAGGAGCTGGATAAAACCTTCACTGTCACTGTCACTGTCATCCCGTTGCTCATCGATTTGCTCGAGCAGGCACCAGTAACGTCTCCATTGTGAAACTTGTTGTTACTGTTTTTGGCATATGGAATATGTCACAGGTAGCTTGCCGGGCTCTGCCGTGTGGGTCGGAGGAATCGAACCCGGGTTGGCTACGTGCAAGGCGAATGCCCTACCCGCTGTGCTATCGCTCCAGCCTGGATAAAACCTTAAAGATACATAATTCCAGACCTAGAGCATTGGATCTACCCCCGAGGAACCTGGCACAAAATCATGCTAAAAATATCAAAAGAAGACCATTAGCAGTTCCAGCTCTTTTTCATGACAGCAACTGACTTATGGTGGGAGGGGTAGGTTGGAAAAACTGTATAAAAACTTACTTGAGAGGCTTATAAGTACAACTAGTAGCTGACCTAGTTTTAGTGCCTGGCACCGTTTACGGTGTCCTGAGCCCCACCAGGAATGATCCCTGAGTAAGGGCCAGGAGTAGTTCCTGAGCATGACTTGGTGTGACCCAAAGAGACCAAAACACACACACACACACACACACACACACACACACACACACACAAGAAAACTTACTTGGCAGAGGAAAAAAGCATATTTCCCCTTTCTCGAGGGTGTGGAGGCATGTCTCCCACATCTCTTTGAGATGTGTAATTGTTTTCTTTAATGGCACTGTCTCCATTTTGCGATATGCTTGAAGCTCTCCTTAGTATATATACTTGAGTCTCTCCATCCTAGAGAAGCCCATGTTCTCTCTTGAGCATGTAAGCCTCTTTTGCTCCTTTCATATTTCCTTAATAAATTTAGTCTATGCCAATATATTTCTCCTTCTTGAAATTATTTTCTATGAGGGTAGACAATAGACCTGAGGGGGAAAAACAAACCTGTGTGGAGGTAAGGACTGATTTTTCCCTTTTCTGCAAAGAAAATTCCTCACTCTAGCCTGAGATCACAGCCTTGCAGGAAAATGCTCAGGCAGCAGTGTAAAATCCCTCACACCATGTAGATCAGGTGGGTTCAGATGCAGTTTGACAGTTGTCTCATGGAGCTGGTGAAGGCAAAGTGCCCATAGCAGACTTAAGAGTCCTACACCTCCAGGTTTATCTCAGGTGGCAGAAGTCAGTACAAAGGAAGGTGATAGGCTCCTTTCTGCAGTCTGTCTCGCCTCTATTCTCCCATACATTCCTAAATAGATAAATCCTGAAGCATAGTCTTCAGTCTCCCAGATGTCTTTAGCAAAAGTGACTCCAGTCCAAACAGTGGCGAAGCAACCCGATCATTAACACTCCCTGAACTTGCTTCCTCCTTTCCTAACACCTACTGGTAAAATCAAACCTTTATCTCAGATTCACCTTGGACCAGTGGATAGCGGTGGTGGCACAATTCATTATAAAACACTACTCTGGTGTGATTTCTCCCTGTTATATCTAAGTCAAGCTCTTTTGGAAAAAGAAGAGAAACAGTCGAGATCTACTGCCAGATACATGCTAGGGAATTTTTTTGCTTGTTTCAAGTAGAAAGCATGATTATGGTCATCACTCACTGTATATAACTAAATCCATTTGGCTCTTGCTTTCACAAACATTTGTCACTCTGCATTATGTCTTTATTACTTAACCATAACAGTTTTCCCATTTCTTTGAAGATATAGTAGCAATTCTATGAACAATGAAGACAAAATTGGCTGATAAGGGAAATATATTAGGTTCCAAGAGCTCAACAACAATGTCATTAAAGTATCTCCCTGGTACACTTAGGGGAAAAATAGTCAACAAATTGTTCCATTTCAACTGATGTAAGGTAGGGAGGTTGGGTGATGAAGGAAGAAATTCCTGAAAAGATAGTCTCATTTTTCTATTCCCTAACTCTGTAGCAATTAGATGTCAGCCTCAAACACCTATTCTTCATTTATTCCCTGACATATTTATCTTCAGTCAACATTCTTGCCTGAAATTGGATAGCTGAAAGGTAATTTTTTTCTTTTAAGAAACTTAACACTAATGTCCAAGTTTAGGTGACAAACACCCAATTATGATAAAATAAGAGCCAAATATCCAGCATTATATAAAATTTGTTTTCAAGTGATTGAAATCCTTATTATTACTAATAAGAATAGAGTAAGCCAGTTAAGCCCCTCTGAGCTATCTAATGTCTGATAAAGGAAATTTAGAAAGTTAAAGTGTTAAAAAAATATAATAATTGAATATTACAGAGAAAATGTGTCCAGAAATTCAGGAAGATTAGTTTACAAATAAATGAACTTGTTATCCTTTGTATTCTTAGGATTTTGTGATGTCTTTTTTTGAGTCAGGGCTCTGGACTTTCTTTTAGGTTAAGAAATGGGAAGTACTCATTAAAGAGTAGATAGTGGGAAGTACTCTTTATAAGGTAGGAATTGGAAGCAGAATTAGTCACCCCAAAATACGCTCATTTAGCATAAGGATTCTTCTGAGAAACTGCAAACCCAGGCGGTAGGCTGAAAACAAAATAATCCTTCTATGGGACATTTACACAAGAAAATGGTGCTATATCAGAAAGAAAGCTTATTACCCTGGTTGGGGCGTGGAGGGCAGGGTTATGCAACTCTTTGCTTGAGAGATTTAACGGCCTGGCAGAACAACCATTTTGTACCAAACATTTCCTCATGTTATCTTCATCCCTTTGGCGATCCAATCCTCTCTTCTTCTACTTAGATTAAGATGGAAGATAAACCTCAATTGCCTAGCATCCTTTTAAGTCTCACGTTCTTGAAAGACTCCTTTATACATATATATATATACTAATAAAGATTGTGCTATCAAATGTTTTCCTATTAACCTACATTTTTTAAATCACAGTGAGATACAGTCACAAAGTTGTTTATGATTCGGTTTCAGTCAAATAATGTTCCACTGTCCTTTTTTTTTTTTTTTGCTTTTTGGGTCACACCTAGCAATGCACAGGGGTCACTCCTGGCTCTGCACTCAGGAGTTACCCCTGGCAGTGCTCAGGGGACCATATGGGATGCTGGGAATTGAACCTGGGTCAGCCGCATGCAAGGCAAATGCCCTACCCACTGTGCTATCACTCCAGCCCCTCCACTGTTTCTTTATCAGTGTATTCCCACAACCAATGTCCCCAGTTGCCCTCCCACTCTCCCCCAACAACCACCCCCCTTCTCTCTCTCTCTCTCTCTCTCTCTCCTTCTCTCTCTCTCTCTCTCTCTCTCTCTCTCTTTCCTCTGTCTTTCCTTTTGACCATTATGGTTTGCAATACAGATATTGATTGGTTATAATGTATATCCCTTTACCTACTTTTTTATCCCTCAGCTCTTGTCCAGAGTGATCATTTGTAACTATTATTTTCATACTGGTCCCTTCTCTATCCTAACTGATTTTCGCCCCCACAGACTCTGACAAGCTTCCAACTGTGGATCAGTCCTCCTGGCCCATTTTTTCCTGGCCTTGGATACTAGTCTCCAATCCACATGTATATATGGATTCAGCACAATTGACCATATCCACACAGTATCCAAGCTCATTGAAGTCATAGAAGCCCTAGCCAAACAGGGCGTTCAAACTCAGTATATCAAGATCCTCTGCAAGCTGTATTATGGATTCACCACCAGGAACTCAAATTTCTCCAAGAAAGTGATCATTGACATAAAGAGAGGGGTTCAGCAGGGTGATACCATTTCACCAAAACTCTTCACTGCCAACCTCGAGAACGTCATGCGATGACTGGAATAGGAAGGAATGGGAGTGAAGATAGACGGTCAGCAACTACACCACCTGCGCTTCTCTGATGACATTGTTCTAATATCACCAAACATTAGTAAGCGGCACAAATGCTGGTCGACTTCGAGTGTGGAAAGGTCAGGCTGCACCTGAATCTCACCAAGACAATGCTCAGGAAAAATGAACTAGTCCCTGACGTTCCATTTGCTATCAATGGAGGGAACATGTCCGAATGCAGCAGCTATGTGTACCTGGGTTGAGAACTCAACATGAGGAATGACTTGGTGTCAGAACTGCACAGGAGGAAGAGAGCAGCCTTCAAGTGTCGAAGAAGTGGTTAAGAGAACAAAGAACCTCTGGATCTAGACACATCTTTTCAACCTCACCATTCTTCCAGCACAAACATACACCTCAGAGACCTGGACCCTATGAAAACAGGATGAGAACGCTATTCGTATATTCCAAAGAGGAATTGAAAGAGCTATGCTTGGAGTATCACATTTCACTGAAGTGAGAGAAGGAATATGGAGTTCTGACCTCCATTGATGGTAAAGAATCAGGGACGCTGTCTCCTTTGCCAAGGCATCAAAAATCAGATGGGCTGGACACGTAATGCGATTCAGTGACAACCGCTGGACTAGAGCTATTACCGACTGGATTCCACGGGACGTCAAAAGACCACATGGCTACCCACCTACGAGATGGTCAGACTTCTTCGTCAAAACCCTGAATAAATGGTTTGAGGCTCTTTGTGTTCCTGGAATGAGCAGATACCTACACTAGCACGTGACAGGGATGAATTGAGACGTTACTGGAGCCTGCTTGAGCAAATCAAAGATCAATGGGATGACAAGTGATACAAGTGATACAAGATATATATATATATATATATGTATATATACATATACATATAACTTTATCACTGTCATCCCGTTGTTCGTTGATTTACTTGAGAAGGCACTAGTAATGTCTCTATTAGAGTCAGCCCTGAGATTTTAGCAACCTCTCCTTACTTGTCTTTCCTAATGATGGAGGCTCTTTTAGGGTCAGGGGAATGAGAGCTATCATTGTTGTTTTGGCATATTGAATACACCACGTGTAGCTTACCAGGCTCTGCCGTGCGGGGGGGATACCCTCGGTAGCTTGCTGGGCTCTCTGAGAGGTATCTATATATCTGTTAGTGTGTTTGGAATATGAATACACCACAGGGATCTTGCCAGGCTCTCCCGAGTGGACAATAGACCTCGGTAGATGTCAGATTTCCAAGAGGAAGAAATAGGCTATTAGATGTTGCACAGTTGCAATGCGCGATCTTGGTTTCTTTCTTCCAGGAGCTTGGTTTTATAGTCTCTGGATGTTGGCCATTGATGGGATTACACGGCTCTGGGGCAGTTTCTGGGTGTGACTGCCTAGCTACTGGAAAATGGGGGATCTGGGTGGAAGAAGCCCAGTCCCGATCTGAGCAGCCTTGGAGATCTCGGCCTGGGGTCCCACACACCTGGGTTCCTCTGCCGGTTCTTTCATGTGTGAGGCTTGTCTGAATGTGTGGAGAGTGACCTTGAGCATGGCTGTGGCTGGGTTTGAAGGTCAACGAGATGACAAGTGATACAAGTGATATATATATGTATATATATATTCCACAAATGTGTGCAGTCACTCTATATCTGTCCCTCTCCTTATGATTCATTTCATTCAGCATGATACTCTCCATGACCATCCATTTATAAGCATGACTTCACACACAGCATAAAGATAATCTACACTTCTGTGTTCATTTGCAGTACTATTCACAAAAGCCAAAATCTGGAAATAATCTGAGTGCTTGAAAACGGACAAATGGATAAAGAAACTATGGCACAACCGGAGGTGCAACCTCGCAGTAGTGGGGCACGCAGGAGATCTCGAGATGGGAGGTGTTACCAGCATGCTCTCTGCTCCTAAAAGACCATGATCCCGGAGTCCCACTAACTACTTTCGGCACCCAGCGGCTTCTTGCAGAAATGCCTCTAGACTGTGAACTAAGCTATGGCCCCATGCCACTCTGGGAGGAGAAAGGTTTTTCTCTCTCAGCCTTTTTTTTCAGCAGTGGCGTGGTGACTGCCATCTTATAGAGTCCACTAACTGGAGGTACAAGCTTGCAGTGATGCAACTTCCGGCATAAATTTTTTTGGATTTAATTACTAGAATACCAGAAATCCAAACCTGTGTGGCTGCTGACCTCATATGCTCTTCATTCTCAGAAATGGGAAACAAATTATCAAATGATGCTTTTTTGGCAGGTCTGATTATTGGGGGGAAATTCCAAATAATAATAGTGAGTTTTCTGTTGAAATATTGAATATAATCAAAGTAAAGATAGAGTAAAGTGAAAATTATCAGCCACACAAGTGGGGGGTGGGGGGTGGGACGGGGGGTATACTGGGGTTCTTGGTGGTGGAACATGTGCACTAGTGAAGGGATGAGTGTTTGATCATTGTATGACTGAGACTTAAACCTGAAAGCTTTGTAACTTTTCTCATGGTGATTCAATAAAAAAAAGAAAAGAAAGAAATTATGGCACATATACACAATGGAATACTACACAGTTGTTAGGAAAACTGAAGTCCCATTAACTTATATTTTGCTATTAGGGGATCTCATGAAGAACTCAAAGGAGAGAAGAAAATTAATTTTTTTCCTCTAAAGAATAACCATAAAACACAAAAATAATATAAAACGTGGACAAATAAAGTTAAGAAGAAAGGGAGAGTGTCACTATTAAAAGAAATAAAAGAAGACACAAATAAATGGAAAAAATTAAAGTCATTAAATGACCATCCTGCACAAAGCACTATGAAAATCCAATGCAATTGCTACCAAAAGTTCAATGGCACTCTTCAAGGACAGAAAACAAATATTATTAAAATTCTTTCCTTGATTTTTTTCCACCACACCTTTTGCAGGGCAAAGTAGTATCCTATGGGTGACAGATAGCATTTTGATGATAGTTGTGACGTATAGTAAAATTATGGACCTAAAACAAACATTTACACTATTCTAAAGAATTCTTGCCTCAATTGTTGCAAAGGAAGGGAGGGGAAGAGAAGGAAGAAAGGGAAGGGAAGAAATAGAAAGGGTAGAGGAGCGAAGAGAAGGGAAGGAAAGGGAAGAAAAGGGGGGAGAAGGGAAGAGGAGGGTAAAGAGAGAAAGGGAAGATGAGGAAGAGGAAGGGAGGAGGGCAGTGGTGAGGGAAGGAAATGGGAGGAGTGACGGGAAGAACCTAGGGGAAGGAAGGAGGGGAAAAAGGAGGGGAAGGACAGGAGGGAAGAAAGAAGGGAAATGGGAAATAAAGGG
The DNA here is from genome assembly GCF_027595985.1 of Sorex araneus. Lineage (NCBI taxonomy): Eukaryota > Metazoa > Chordata > Mammalia > Eulipotyphla > Soricidae > Sorex > Sorex araneus. Next base: position 137,488,244 of record NC_073304.1, on the reverse strand, counting down.
CAAGCATGGGAAGGGAAGGGAAGAGTGAGGGGAGGGAAGGATAGAGTGAGGGAAGAAAGAAAAATGGGAGCAAGCTCTTTCCAAAGATTATGACACCTGCATAAGAGACTGAGAATGAATTCTACCTGATATCACAGTTCATGAGAGCACAATGTTCAGCACGAAGCATCTGAGCGACATTAAATTTTTTGTGAGTAGGAAACTATAGAATTTTCTAAACAGGAAGATTTTTGTTATTTTAAAAAATCTACATAAAACAGATTATTTACTCTCCAAATTTTAAAGAGAGTAATTCTAGCCCAAGGAAAAGTTTATTCACATGATATTTGCAAGTAAAAAAAATTTTTTTTAATAATTTTTGTTAATCAGGGGCTGGAGTGATAGCACAGCAGGTAGGGCGTTTGCCTTGCACGCGGCCAACCCGGGTTCGATTCCCAGCATCCCATATGGTCCCCTGAGCACTGCCAGGGGTAATTCCTGAGTGCAAAGCCAGGAATAACCCCTGTGCATCACCGGGTGTGACCCAAAAAGCAAAATAATAATAATAATAATAATAATAATTTTTGTTAATCAAATAATCAAAATCTGGCTGAAGTGGAATAAAAGGAGGGATATATATAATATATTATATATATATAATATTTATATACGTATATAGAGAGAGACAGAGACATAGAGATTTATTTGAGGCTTCAGTACAATAGTATTGAAGATAGCCCAAAGAGTCTTAAATTATGTTTTGGTGTTGTTCTGGGATAGGAGAATTTATAATCACCATACATAAATAAATATATGAAAGGTAGAGTAGTGTATTGTTCCCTGTGCCAATTAGGCAGTAAGTAGGTGAAATTCTGAAAGGTGGGGCAACTGAGATAGAGCAGCTAATTTATCAACTTAAAAGCAATCACTTTGTAAACCACTGTTGATAAACAGACATTCCAAAGACAGCAACAGATCAAAGCCAAACTGTGCTCCGAGGCCTTGCATAAATGCTTTCAAAGGTTCCGGTCAAAAGAGCAGCACACATGTAGGGACTTGATTCGACCAGTCAGAGATCGAATGGGGACTCAGGATCTGTGATTCTGAAGCTTTCTTCAGGTTGGAGGAAGCTGGACGTGGAAGTTTCCTTCTCGGGAATGAAAGACCACGGGAAACACTCCCAGCTAAGTCATCGCCTTGAGAGCCTCCTGTCAGGCCACGGAACAGGACAACTCAGTCAGTCGGGATCCTTACGCTATCAGTATCCTAATAGGGAGGAGAGCGTGAAGTCCCAAGCTCTTCCAGTTCCCAGAAAGTCTCCCAGGCCCCTTTCTACTCTCAAACCCCAGCCATAGCTCCTGCTCATCAACATCAGGGCCTAGCCCCAGCCACAACACCCAGGCCAAGTCCCTCAAGGACAGGGTGCTGGAGTGTGGGCTTCCTCCCGGTCTATGTCCCCTAACACCATAAGAAGAAAGGCTTGAACTACCGTCATTCAAATTGTCTTTCTCCGGTAGTAAATACATCGATAATGAAAAATTGGGGGGTTTACATTTTAATGGCCAATAAGAATACTCTTACATTCATGATACATCCCAGGCCAAAATATACTATCAACTTTTTTGTTTGTTTGCTTGTTTTTGTTTGTTTGTTAGTAACTTTGTCTCCTCTTCAAAATGTTAGAAGAACTCTGTGTCTAGGCAAAACTAAACAGATAGGCCTGAGGCATGCCGTCTAGTGATTTGAGAACCTCTCCCTGGGAGAATCTGCCCTGTAGCCTTCTGCTGGCTCTGACCCACGAACCTTAAGAACTCTTTTGTAGTTTTTCACTGATAAGAACCACGGGCCCCTACTTGGACCATACATGATAATAAACACTCCAGTAGAATCCTTCTTCACCACTCCTCACCTTGCTCTTCATTACCATACTAACCACACTCATGTGTCTCTGTGTGTGTGTGTTTGTGTGTGTGTGTGTGTGTCTGTGTCTGTGTTAAGCAAAATAGTTTTTATTGAACAAAACTTGCTATAAAGATATAAGTGGAGAGAAATAGGGGAAATATGTGTTCCGGAGAGAACACAGGATTGAAGCACAAAATTAAAGCCATATGCTTTGGGTATTATTCTCATACTATGATTTTTGCTTTTTGTTTTATATCCCACAAATGAGTGTGATTATTCTCTGTCTGTTCCTCTCCCTCGGACTCATTTCACTCAGTATGATATTCTCCATGTTCATACATGCCATAAGCAAATTTCACTAATCAATTTTTTAATAGATATCCTTTCAATAATGGTTTTACCAACCGCAGCATCCAAACAGAAAAGGGGAGAAAAAAGAGAGAGAAGACAAGTGTCTGCCATAGAGGCATGCCAGGGAGCAGGGAGAAGCTGGGGACATTGGTGGTGGGAAATGTACACTGGTGAAGAGATGGGTGTTGGCACATTGTATGACCCAAACCCAACAATGGTAACAGAGATACAAATCCCACAGAATGGGAAAAATTATTTACCCAGTACCCATCTGATAAGGGGTTAATATCAAAGATATTTAAGGGACTGGTAGAACTTTATAAGAAAAAAATTCAAATCCACCCAAAAATGGGGAGAAGAAAGGAACAGAAACTTCCTCAAAGAAGAAATACAAATGGCTAAAAGGCACATGACAAAATCTCTACATCAATAATCATCAGGGAGATACAAAATATCATCTCACACCACAGAAACTGGCACTTATCAAAATGAAGAGGGGCGTGAAGGGACTCTCGTTGACAGATGGGAATGAGGATTGGTCCAGACTTTTAGGAGAACAATACAGGCATTCCTTAGGAAACTGGAAATTGAACCGCCATATTACCTAGCAATATCACTCCTGGGAATATACCGAAGGGGCCCAACATCACAATACAGAAAAGCCACCTGCATTTCTATGTCCATTGCAGCACCATTTGCAATAGTCAGAATCTAGAAACAACCAGAGTGTCTGAGAACAGATGACACAATGGAATACTAAACAGCCATCAGTAAAAATGAAGTCATGAAATTTGCTTATAAATGAACCGACATGGAGAGTATCACGCTAAGTGAAATAAGTCAGAGAGAGAGGGAAGGGACAGACATGGACTGATTGTACTCATTTGTGGGATATAAAAAAAAATTACATATGAGACTAATACCCAAGGACAGTATAAACAAAGGCCAAGAGGACTGGTCCATGGTTGGAAGCTTGCCATAAGTATATGTGTGGAGTGGGGGAACAGTTAGGACAGAGAAGATACCGCTATAAGAGACCACTAGAGAGAGAGAGAGAGAGAGAGAGATGTCTCTTGTAGAAGCAGGTGGAATGACTGGCAGGAGGGAAACTGGGGACATTGACATTGGTGGTGGGAAATGTACACTGGTGAAGGGAAATGTTTTGGAATATTGTATGACTCAAACCTAATCATGAACCTAATATTGTATGACTCAAAACTAATCACGTAACTGTCTATCTCACAGTGATTCAAGTAAAAAGAGAGATGTTGGTTCTGACAGCTGACAATTCTCAAATCTTAGGACTTCAAAGTTTTACTGGAGGCTTCTCATCACTTCCATCTTTGGTCGCAACTCACCCAGCCATGTCCACAGTCTACAGCATCTTAGATTTTTCACTTCACTAGAGATTTGCTTTTAATGAAAAGCACCACACCAGAATATAATCCCAAACTCTGTGCTAATCTCTTAGCCTGAAATACTAATATCTAATTAAGCCACTGTCACCTCTTTGATGAGTACTATGGTTCTCCTAAAACAAAACAAAACAACAACAAAAAAAACAATTAAATTATAAAAAAAAACATTCCAGCCTTGTTCCTTCTTCAGATGTCCATTCAGTTTGCACCTGTAGTAGTTTGTTGCTCTCACTTATTTCCCAGTAACCTGTATGCATATTAAATAGAAACAGGCATGAGGACTCTTACCTTTGAATGCCTAGTGGGTGGTAAATATTTGACAAATAAATGAATAAATACAAGACTAGGATATATTTGATAAGTATGGAAAGTGAATGGAAATTTTCAAGCAGATAAATAATAGAAAATAAAGCTGAGTAGATAATTTCCACCTAAATTGTGTAGCACTTTTCCCAGTCTTTAGTGAACTTCAGCATGGTTATGTGATTAAATGTTAACCAATAAGATATAAGTAAAATATTGCTTGCAACTTCCAAGAAACATTCTTTAAAAATAGGGTATGCCTGTATTTGCTTTTTCTGCTTCATGTTAGCTAAAATGTGGATGGCCATGATGCAGTGTGTCCCTGCTGGTATCTGAGATGAGTGTCATCCCACAGAAACAGTGCAAAACAAAAGTGAGAGTCACATGTGCAATTTAAAAATTATTAACAATGGCTTTTTCCACTCTGGAGAAGCTCATGTTTTCTCTTGAACATTTATCTCATTCTCTCCCCTCATATGTCTCTAAATAAATTATTTTAATAAACCTATTTTGCTCTTAATATATATTAATAGCTTGGGCCAAAGAGATAGTGCAGAGGGGGATGTTGCTTAGTTGCCTGCACCAGATAGGATCTCCTGAGCAAGCCAACAGGGATCTCTGAGCACAAAGCCAGATGTAAGCCCTGAGCACCACCAGGTGTGGCCAATCTCCCTCGCCCCCACCAATGTCTAGCAGCAGTGAAATTTTGGGGAGAGGAAGTTTGGGTCACATCTGGTAGTGCTCAAGGCACTGTACTCAAGAATTGGCCCTGGTAGTATTTGGAACACTATTTATTTTGAAGGGATTCAAACCAGGTTCAAGCCAGTACAAGTTGCATGTACTTAACCTGTACTTAAGACTGTACTATGTCTTTGGCCATAGCATCCACATTTGAAAAAGTAAACATGTTATTATTTTTGTATTGTTGTTTTTCTTTCTTCCCTGTTCCTTGTTGATGCTGCTCCCTTGCTATTACTGGGGTTGCAGAGATGGCTGGCTGTGGTGCCGGCATTATTGGCTGTGCTGCTCACCAGGAATTGGAGAGAGTACCTCATTGTTGCAGTGCCACTCTTGTCCTCATTATCTGGTTTTCCCTCCTTTAGCTTCAGTGCTTGCACATACATTCATCAGGGGTCACACTCTCAATTGAGACACACAAGCTGTGGTTGTAGAGCTTAACTGGGGTCGCCATAATACTCGCACATGTACTTACCAGGGTTTGAACTTTCTGGTTGTGGTGGCAGGGTAGAATTCAACAGTGTTCATGGCTTACTTCTACCTCTGTGCTCAGAGATCAGTCCTGACAGAGCTCAGGGGACTGTATGTAATGCTGGGAATGGAACATGCATGGTGCTTGTGCAAGACAAAGGTCAAGCCTGCAGTACTATTGCTGCAGCCCATCTACATCTCTTTTTCATGTTGCTGTGTTCACTGGAACTCTTTCACAGTGTTTGTAAACACTCCTGGCTGTGGTACAGTCAGAAATCATTTGCAGCATTAGAGCTGACAAACAGCAGAGCTGCCAGGCCCACAGCACACGTGAGAAACTGGGGACTTGAACTCATGACATACACTTGTACGACAAGCAATCTAAACCACTGTATTTTTCCTCTGGGCCCAGCAAGTTAAATTTTAATCATGTATTTCTGTTTTTAATATTAATTTATTAAAATATCAATTAGGATCATCCACATTTCGATTGAGCTCGTAATAATAAAGTTATCATTTGGAAAGCACAGTTTTATATCACAACACACACACATACACACACACACACACACACACCATGCCTTATAAATGATCACGCACAAAGGAAAACTGTCCATAATCCTTGACTGTTATGGAACCAGCCTGATAGCATTGACCGGTTTTTCTCTAGACTTCATTTACATTAGAGAGAAAAAGATTCGTACTCTAAACAACTGAATTTTTTTAGTTTCCTGCTACTTTTAGCCCAAAAATCCTAATTGATTCTCTTTACTGTGCTTTACCCAATATGGGCTGCCATGGACTTGAAAATGGGTCCAGCAGGCTAAGATTCCCCAGAGCTGGTACACAAACCCAATTTAAGGATTTCTGTTTGAACTTTCCATTATTTGGTTAATCAGCAGTTTCATGGAAGTATTCAGATTTTTTTGACTTTTCTCTAAAGATAACAACAACACCTAGTGCCCGCTAGAGCAAATCCATGAGCAATGGGATGACAGTGATACAGTGATCTCTAAAGATAAAATGAACTGACAAAAGTGAGATGTTCATTGCTGAGGGCAGCAACACAAGTAGCCCTTTCAGACAGTGTCCACGATGTTCCATAGCCACAGTTCCCAAAAGACAGACATAGAATTATCTCTTTTACAGAGGGATATGAAGAAACATAGTAGGGCAGGTGGGAGAAAAATATAAGACGCTTAGATGTTGGCTGTCCTGAGTACCATTCTTACACTTTCATAAGTAGTACTAGTTCACATTACTTGTGTCACTTGTCATCCCTTTGATCTTCGATTTGCTCAATCGGGTGCCATTAAGGTCTCCATTCATCCCTGTCGAGTGCTAGTATAGCCCAATGGTATCTGCTCACTCCAGGAACACAAAGAACCTCAAACCATTAATTCAGGGTTTTGACAAAGAAGTCTGACTATCTCATAGGTCTTTTGATGTCCTATAGAATCCAGTCGGTAACAGCTCTAGTCAGGCAGTTGTCTCTGAATCATATTATGTGTCTGGCCCAGCTGGTTTTTGACATTTGGCAAGCAAGACAGCATCCCTGATTCTTGATCATTGATGGAGGTCGGAAATCTGGATTCCTTTTCTCGCGTGGGTGAAATGTGATATTCCAGGCATATCTCTTTCGATTCCTCTTTGGAATACCCGAATAGCGTTCTCATCCTGCTTTCGTAGGGTCCAGGTCTCTGAAGTATATGTTAGTGCAGGAAGAACGGTGGAATCGAAAAGATGTGCCCAGAGTCAGAGGTTCTTCGTCCTCTTAATCACTTCTTCAGTGCTCTTGAAGGTGTTCCACACTGCTCTCTTCCTCCTGTGCAGTTCTGGTGCCAAGTCATTCCTCATGTTAAGTTCTCAATCCAGGTACACATAGCTGCTGCATTCAGAGATGTTCATTCCGTTGAGAGCAAATGGAATGTCAGGGACTAGTTTGTTTTTCATGAACATTGTCTTAGTGAGATTCAGCTGCAGTCTGACCTTTCCACACTCATGGTCGAAGTTGGCCAGCATTTGTGCCGCTTACTAATGTTTGGTGTTATTAGAACAACGTCATCAGTGAAGTGCAGGTGGTATAGTTGCCGACCATCTATCTTCACTCCCATTCCTTCCTATTCCAGTTGTCACATGATGTTCTCAAGGGTGGCACTGAAGAGGTTCAGTGAAATGGTATCACTCTGCCGAACCCCTCTCTTTATGTCAATGATCACTTTCTTGTAGAATGGTGAGATCCTGGTGGTGAATCCATAATACAGCTCATGGAAGATCCTGATGTACTGATTTTGGATGCCCTGTTTAGCTAGGGCTTCGATGACCACTTCATTCTCAACAGAATCAAAGGCCTTCTTTAAATCAATGAACATTAGACAGAGTGGCATCTTGAACTCTTGTGAAACCTCAATGAGCTTGGAACCAATCCACTGTGTGGATATGGTCAATCATGCTGAATCCTTTTCAGAACCTGACTTATTTGCATGGTTGTCCTTAGTCTAGTGTTCTGCCTATTCTATTCAGGATGACTCAAGTGAACAACTTGTAGATGACGGACAACAGGCAGATTGGGTGATAGTTGCCGATGTCCTGGATGTCTCCATTCTTGTACAACAGAATGGTCCTGCTGGTTTTCCATTGGGACAGAAACCTTGCATTTGGACAGCGTGTGAAGAGCTGAGCCAGTGTATTGAAGAATATTGGCAACAGATTCTTCAGGTGTTCTGGTCTGACCTTGTCTGAACCGGGTGCTGTACGCATCTTTACTGATGAAATGGCATGTTCGATTTTGGAAGGGAGAACATTGGGAACGACATTTTCATCCTGTGAAATTTGGTACGTGGGTCGGTAGACATGGCTGTCGAAGAGATCCAGGTAGAAGTCATGAATAATCCTCCCCATTGCCCTTCTGGAAGATATGATAGATCCATCAGGATGTCAGAGGGCAGTCTTCTTGGTCTTGTTGTTGGCAAAGGACAGGTGAGCATTGCGAATACTTTTCCCGGCTTCTGCCTCATCAGGCAGCACTGCTGCTCTTCTCTCTTTGAGGTCTTCCTTTATTGCTTCTTTGCGAGCTTGGACGTTAGCTTGTGATTGCCTGAGGCTCGTGACACACCACGTTAGCAAATGAGCTTAAAAGTTTCTGAAGACAGGCATCTGTTTGTGGCTTTCCCACTCTTGGCATTCCTCACACAGTCATGAAGGTGCTGAACCAGTCAATCATATTCCTTGTCAATGTTGTCAATTATGGCATCTTCCCACATTGCTGCAATAGTGCCAAAGAGCTCCCAGTTGGTGGTCATTCTGGGTCTTTACAGTTTAAGTTTACATCTGACTTTTTTTCTTGATCATTGTTCTCAGCCAAATGCAAATTGGGAGGCTGTGTGTTCTTTCCCTTAAGTGTAGCTCCTGACTAATGATTGGCAAAGGTGTACAGAATGAGGACAGAATGCCTCAAGGTCATACCAGCTCCCTGCTACAATTCTGGCTACAAAACTCCATGTGGTATCAAACTGAAGTTCTACATCTGAAGCTGATCCTACTTGCTTATTTCCCCTGAGCTAAATGCTCCTCCTCACTCCCTCTCCTGAGAGAATGCCTGCTAAAAGCAATGCACTGCAATGTGGACACCCAGTTCAGCTTCTAGGAAACAAGCCTTTGAAGAAAATTTGAGCTTTTAAACTCTGGAATAGAGGTGTGCTAAAATGTTAAAACTGAGCTTTCTACCTAGAAGATCTATAGTCGTTGGCCACAGAGACATACTTCAAGGAGTCAGAGTCAGTCTTCAGAGATCAATAGAGTCTGTCAGATTAATTGATAACATAAGAGACTTGGTATGTATTCCTGCAAAGACCTGAAAAATTTATTGTTCTGAGCAGACATGTGATTCTTCATACTACCCACCGTGGGCTTATTTAGCAACTAATGAATGCTTACCCTGTTTTGGGTGTTCTTCTTCTGTCATCTGTTAGACAAATAATTCACACACGGTAAATAGTGTGAAACCAATATGGCCCCCAATTATAGCTAGAAGGGCCCAGCATGTGGACATGTCTCCCATAGCAAAGCATCAAAATGGTACAATTCTGTGCTTCCTTTCCTTCTCCTCAAAACTAAAGTGAATTTTCTTGGATTAAGAGAACAGAACATACTGACCTGAATCTTATAGCTTTGGTGATATTGATAACCCATCCCAAATGAACAATCACATTTTCACACTCTTTGGGGTTTTCTTTTTAATGTTATTTTGTTTATTTGTTTTTCCTTTCCTTCCCAGAGTCATTGTCATTATTGCTGCAGTGGCTGTGGTATTAACTAAGATTTGACCTCAGAGCCATAATTCCTTGAAGAACTGAGGCTCACACTCAATAATACAGGTCAAACTCACAGTTTCATGGTTGAAAATCAATTGTGCCATGGAGGCACATATTTGGGTCCTTGAAACTTCGAAACTTTGCCCAATAATTTCTATTGGACAAAGACTACATCTTGAAAATATCCTTGTACTTATAAGAACCCTCACCCCTAAGTGAAAGTCAATGGAGGCTGTATAATGGATCTTAGACTATTTCTTCAATATTATCCAACAAAACATCTCTGTTTACATCACTCTTCCACCGGCTGAACAGTTTGAGTATGTCTGTTCATTATCTATTTCTTATTTGAGCATGCCCATCATTTTTTTTATAAATATGCATGATTCTTCCAGGAAAACCCCTAAATATGTATAGTCTGTTACATCACCCTAATCCTATTTGGCAGAAAATCAGATCCTTATTCACCATTTCTGCAATTTGCTCTATAAACTGTGCTGGGCAGACTACCTTCCCAATTAATAAGTTGTCATCTTGCCAATAAAGTCCCGGTTTTCTATTACGCAGCTCCTATGATATTTGGATGACACTTCCTTAACATTTTCCCCAGCAGAAGAGCTTAGTTTCTGGGCACAGGATAGCCATCCTATTATTTTTAAACTACTTCAATAATGCTCTATCTTCCTGCTCTGCTGGAATTGACCAAATCTCAGAGTTTGTATATGGCATCTGTGATGGTTCTAAGGGAACCTACTGGGAGAAGTGTCATTGACGGAGGTCTTTCAGCAGCTGTAACTTCAGATCCACTGCAGTGCTCACATTGAATCATGCTGTATATTATAGGGTATACTAGAAGTAGGTCACTTCTGCCAGGACCCCCTCATGGTAACTGTTGCTCTGAGGCTCCCCATTAGCTTGTCTGAAACTTTCTTAGAGGTGCACTTAAGTCTGAGTCGCATGTTACTTAATCCTCCTGACTTGCTCCCACCTTTCACAGAAGTCATGCCCACATGTGCTCTGAAGAATGTCCCTGTCTACTCCTATTCCCTCCCTTTTATCTTTTAAAAGCACTACCACCAGGGAACCTCTTCATTTTTCATTCTATTCTAGCATCTGGTTCTTATAGGATCCAAACTGATGCACTGGAATTGAGCCTTGAGGCTTGACCTGTGGAGCTGTAAAAATAGAAAGCAAAGATCAGATATAAGCGAGACACTCCAATGATTTCCAAGGTACAAATTCTTAAAACTATGACAAACATTGGTGAGTTGACACGGAAATTTGTTTGTGATAAGGCAAACTGAGGATTTATAAAACAGTCAAAAGAGTTTTCCAACTTTTGGAAATTTTTAAATAATGTCACTGTCACTGTCATCTCATTGCTTATCGATTTGCTCAAATGGGCACCAGTAACATCTCCATTGTGAGACTTGTTGTTACTGTTTTTGGCATATAGAATACCTGATGGGTAGCTTGCCAGGCTCTGCCTTGTGGGCGAGGTACTCTCAGTAGCTTGCCGAGCTCTCCGAGAGGGGTGGAGGAATCGAACCTGGGTCAGCCACGTGCAAAGCAAACACCCTACTGCTGTGCTATCACTCCAGCCCTTTAATAATGAATGTATAGGAAATGTTTGAAGACTTTATCTTACCATGTTAAAACTGATTTGCCGGAACAATTTTTAATTGTTGAGCTTTCCCATAATAAAAGTCTGTAAAAGTATCTTAGAGCTGAGAGCACGTGGGAAGATTGTGTTATTGTGAGAGCCCATGTTGCCCCAGGATCACTCCATAAAGGGGATCATGTCAGCACCAAGGGCCTGGAGGGTAAAGAAGCTCAGAGCTGTGAAAGCACAAAGCCCTTAGGGTAGGTCCAGAGAGCAGGAGAGATCTCGCTCCTTTGCCGAAACAGGGATGGTTCGACTATCAGCCCTACCAGCACTCCCTATCTTATTTCCATGTCTTTCTTCTGAATGCTCAGCTGTGCAATGCTCTGGCTGTGCATAGCTATTGTCACTCATTTATTTATTTGACTAATATTGATTGATCCCTACTCTTGATTGAGCCTTCTATTAAGTCTGAGGACTGGGATATGGCAGCTCCCAATAGTAACCACTTGATAGTCAATCTCTCATTTCTCCTTGATAAGAAAATGCCAATTTTGTTCTAGTTATATGTGTCAGGTTATACCTACCCTCCTTGCATCTAGGAGGGGGCTGACTCAGTTAGCAAGCTTCTTTGCTCTTCACTCTTTTACACATCTGGAAAATAAGAAGGATCATGGAAAACAGCCAGACCTGGGGATCAAGAAGTGAAATGAGCCTGAAAGAACTGATATTTAACATCTTGAAAGAATTTGTCACTGGCAATACTGTCAAATCAATGAAATGGATTTTGCAACTTCTTATGTAAGAAAAACTTCCTAATGCACTCTTGTGGTTTCTACTTGTAACTCAATAGAATCCTAAATGATACAGAAAATGATTCATAAACTCTATTGTGTGAGTTGACAGAGAACATGTAAGCAAGAATTAATTTTAATCTAGTGAAATTAGATGTACCAAGGAGATAGAGGACAGAGAGATAGTACAGAGTACTTTTATTTGCATGTGATTGACCCCGGTTCAGTTCTAGGTACCACATATGGTCCCTTGAGCACAACTAAGAATGAATTCTGAGCACAGACCCAGGAGTAAGCCCTGAAAACCACTGAGTGTGGTCCATAAGTAAATAACTACATACATACAAACATATAGAGAGGTACCAAATTATCTGGGTGCATATGTCAAGGACCACTTATAAGAGTTCTGGAATCAGGGAGGATTTCTTAGAAAAGATATTTTGGTTGAATCATGAAAAGTATGTAGCAATTAAGGAGAAAAATGAGGGTAGAGAGTTTGGGTAGAAACAAGGTAGGTTGTAGCTAAAGAGAGAGTATAGAGGTTAAGGCACTCAACTTATATGCTACCAACTCCGGTCCTATCCCCAGCATTGCATATGGTCCTCTGAGCACATCCAGGAGTGACTCTTGAGCACAGATCCAGGGCTAGTCCCTGAGTATGGCAAGGGGTGACCCAAGCTCACCTCTCACTCCCTATAAAAGAAGCAGGTAAGGGTATTTGGAAAATAGCATAGTGGTTGTGTAGGAGAGGGAAAACGGCAGGAAATAGGAATTGGGTACAAATCTTAATACTACAGAGAAGAAAAAGAGCCAGCACCATAACCAGGCCTCTGGACCCCGTGCCAGGCTGTTTCACTTGGGGTGCCCCAGAGGGGGCGGGTGAGAGCCCTGCCTGCCCCAAGGACCCAGCCCTGGAAGCCAAAAGCCTCCAGATCTCAGCTTCCCATATGCTCATGGTCACTCTCCACATACTGAGGCTGAGCCTCACCCACGAGGGAACCTGTTACTGCGGCTGCGCGACACTTCATACCACACACCCTACCCATACTCCAAGAGTACTGCACTACATTTGATGGAGTTCAAAGCAGGAGGCAACCAATCTTAGAGGAAAGATTTTTTTTGCAGAGATATATATGTATATATATGTATGTATATAAGAGCACAAAAGGCTCAACTTCAAACAACATTTTCAGTGGTTTTTCATAACAAACAATGCAAACTATATTATTTTAGCTCTACTTTGGGGCAGGTACTGGGGTTTGGGATGGAAACACCCAAAACATGATGGTGGGAAGGTTTATTGGTGTTTGAATATTAAATGTAAAGAAATATTGTGAACTACTTATAAAATAAAAAAATTATTAAAAAAAGAAAGAGAACCAGATTTTCTTATTTTATCATAGCACGCAGAGCAGTATGTTAGCATTTTTAATAAGAAGGAAGAAAGAAAGAAAGAAAGAAAGAAAGAAAGAAAGAAAGAAAGAAAGAAAGAAAGAAAGAAAGAAAGAAAGAAAGAAAGAAAGAAAGAAAGAAAGAAAGAAAGAGAGAGAGAGAAAGAAAGAAAAAGAAAGAAAAGAATGAAGGAAGAAAGGAAGGAAGGAAAGAAGGAAGGAAGGAAGGAAGGAAGGAAGGAAGGAAGGAAGGAAGGAAGGAAGGAAGGAAGGAAGGGAAAAGGAAGGAAGAAAGAAAGAAAAATAAAGAGAGAGAGGGAAAGAGGGAAGGAGAAAAGGTCTTATGACAAGCTGTACTAAAATTAAACCTTCCTTCCTTCCTTCTTTCCTTCCTTCCTTCTATCTCTGTTTCTCTTTCTCTTCAAAATACAAGAAATTATTTTGCATGTGGTCCACTTGGCTGCAGCCCCAATTTGATCCCTGCATGTGGTCCCCCCACCCAACTCAGTTCCACCAGAAGTGATCTATGAGCACAGAGCTAGAAGTAAGCACTGAGCACAGTTGGGCGTCTGCAGGACCTTTCTACTTGCTAAGCTGCTGCTTCATTTATGAAATTTTTACTAACGCTAATGAAACTTCTAAAATTTATCTGGATAAAAATATTTAACATTATTATTCCAGTGAAGAGTGGATGGACAGACAGGGTTAGACTGAGTAAAGTGTTCTTGATGCTTTGACCCAGAATAAAGAAGACCATGGCCCAGAGCTCTCAGAGGAGAAAGACTTCTTTCAGGAATGTAGAGGTCCTAGAGGAAGCAGGACACCATCTTATGTTCATGTCCTGAAAGATGAGTGTATGAGAGAGAGAAACAGTAACATGGGTGCTTTTGCAGTTGGGCTAACTTGTGGGAAAGTTAGGGAGCCTCTTTGTGGAAAGAAGCAGAGAAAACATTTAGGAACACTGCTGTGTTTATTATTATGTTGCTTCTGAAGTTTCATGTAGTGGTCTGGAATTAAGTGTCAAAGACCAGTGATCATTTACTGAACTCAGTACATTCACCTCTTATTGAGAATCAAAATACTTCTAGTGCAGGTACAGGTAAAGAGAGAAGTTCATTGTTCACAGTGAGTAATGGAGATTGAGAAAAACTCTTATTTCAAAATACTTCCTCCTTGAACTCGTTTATTAGAATGATTTATAGGCTGTGGGAATTTTTAATTCTTGAGAAGTAAGGTGATTTCCCTTGGGTAACTGCTTGTTTTTTACCAGTGAAGAGGTAGACCATCCTACCACATATTCAGAAAACAGCAGATAAGTTTCTGGGAAGATGCTATTGAGTTCTCTGTCACTCTATGTCAGCGCCTCTGGGTTATTTATGTGCCCTAATAGGAGTCTTGGATCATCAGAAGAAAGAGCTGTCGGAAGTCTACTGGTTCTGGCTTTGGGATTTTTTTTCTCAGTAATCTCTGAAGCTATTAGCTGAGTAGACAAGCTATCCTAGAAGTATAGAGAAAGAGCTGTAATGATGAGCCCAAGGCATAGTGGTAGACACAATTTGGCTAACAGTAGGAAGAGATGACAGACTTGGTGCAGAGGGAAATATGGACAAGCACAAACAGCCATGTGAGAGATCTTGGGATCAAGGGGTTTTATTTCCATGGTTTTATTTCCATGGTTTTCAACATTTTTGGTGCCTGCAGATCAAGGCAATCTCCAGAATACTAACTGAGAATCCATCCCTTAATCCAACTTAGAATTAATCACTGTTGTAGAAGAGCTAGTATAGAAAACTACCTAAGGAAACAGAAAACAAAAACTACATCTCACATAGGTAAAGAAATAAAGAGGCCTTGAGAACCCAACCCAACAGCTTCATGGTAGACTTTGGAACGTCTAATTTCCTGGTAGACTTTGGAAAACTGGTTTCAGTCAGTTGGTTGAGCTTGCACATAAAATAGAACCCTGACCTTATTCTACCTTTCCCCTCATTAAACCCAAAATACATATTATGTTTCATGCCAATTAGATGTATATTTATATCCTAATGAAACATGCAATATATGCCTATGCATTTAGTCCTTATACACATAAGCAATTTTAGCATCACCTCAATCATACTACTCATACCCAGCCCCTTATACACATTCCACCACTCAGTTAACTTGCTCCCAAAACACAGGCTGATACTCTCCCTTGAGCACTCTGGTGAGTATTTTCACTTGAACAAATCCTTCTGCTCTTATCATTACTCTCTAGTCCTTGAATTATTTCTCCAACAAAGATATCGCTTTGGGGAGGTGGAGACCTCTCCCCTCATTTTCTGAAACTCAAAAACTTCAATCTCATGCTTGCCCAAGTTCTGAGACTATCCTGAAATTTTAGGTGGCAGGAGTGAACACCCAGGTAGAGTAGATTAAGTGGGATAAGTGTCCACACCCTACAGGAACTCATCTGGGTCTTCCTTTTCCTCTGTATTCTCCCTAAGACTGTGTTCAAAATAACAAATCCACTGACAAAGTCCTAGAACACTTACAATGAATCCCCAGATACAGTGTGCCCTAGGTTTTAATAAATCCCCTTAGTACTTCTGATGTTCCTTGAAGGTTGAAGACAATGACCTAAATCAGTACTTCTCAAAATTAAATTTGCATCACTAGGGATACTATAAAGTGTTTTAAAACCTTTTTGCAGAGGGAATCCACTCTTCTCTAGGTGGTGCCATAGTTTTTGTATCTCCAAAGGGGATGATTTTGGGTACTTCAGGGCTGATAACTAGACAACTTCTCCAGGATCTCCTTCTCGAGGATTTCCTAAGGAATGCATTGCAAGCAGCCTGCAATCTGCCTGCTGCTTCCAGAGACCAGCAATCTCTTTGAGCCACAAAGCTCTAAACCTGAACAACCTGATACTGAGGTGGTGGGGAAAGTTTCTCCATGGAAAGAAAGGAATTGGCTGTGTTAGCCTACTGTGAGCTGGCAGAGACTTTAGTGACTTTCTTGAAAAGAAATTGCTTTCATACTTTTAATTGAGGTCAAGACAACAGTGAAATGGGCCAGCTTTGAGACAGGCAAAATTTGATGTGTGCTGTTTTCCTCTTGGCTGGGGAAATGGAATCAGAACAGGAAGACTGGCCCAAGGCTTTTTTCTGCCTGGGGTTTCGAGAGCACTTTTCCTTGAGCCACCCTGCTGGGGTCTAGAATGTTTTCTGCCTTGAATCTAAAGATTGTATACTGGAAGAAGATGGGCTAGACAAGGGTGGAGTGAGTTTATTAAAAATGGTAAAGTGATGCAATTTTAATTAACTGTTGTTCTGCTGAAAGCCAGAGTTCATGACTCTGTCTTGTACTTCTTTAAGTGACCAAGCCAGGGTGGAGTGAGGTGGGTGGGGGCATGGTATAAGTCACAAATGCAATCATTCCCACTTGACTATCAGCTGAACCTAACAAAAACAAAGCAGGAGCTCAATGTTCTCAAGTCAGTTTTGATCAAAATGTATGGATCAGCAGAATTATCTGTTGTTTCCAGGAACCACTCTACAGCTTCAGGTAGGTGAAAGAGATTCCCACTGTGTCCTGGCTCATGTTTGCCCACCCCAGAATGTCTGTGTCATTGGACAGAGAATTTGTAGTTATTCAGCTTTCCAAGAGTAGAGCCACCGGGGCTGGAGCCATAG
Organism: Sorex araneus; assembly: GCF_027595985.1. Lineage (NCBI taxonomy): Eukaryota > Metazoa > Chordata > Mammalia > Eulipotyphla > Soricidae > Sorex > Sorex araneus. The sequence goes on along the minus strand of NC_073304.1, from coordinate 137,471,307 downwards.
CACAGTGGGTAAGGTGTTTGCCTTGCACCCGGCTGACCCAGGTTCAATTCCCAGCATCCCATATGGTCCCCTGAGCACCGCCAGGGGTAACTCCTGAGTGCAGAGCAAGGAGTGACCCCTGTGCATCGCTGGGTGTGACCCAAAAAGAAAAAAAAAAAAAGAGTGGAGCCACTGAATGACATTTGATAGAGAAGCTAAAATACCTAACTTTCCATTTTAAGATTTAAGTAGAGAGCTCCAGGCACAATGCTCCACTGAGATTCTAGAGGGGAAGAATGGAGTACCTGTGTGCTTTGGGGGCCTGTGCTAAGAGAGCTTTGAACAAATGAGGCTAAGTAGGATAGAATGGCATAATCGCACATTACAAAGGAGTTGACAACTGCCGGGACTCAAATGATGTCAGGAGATTACAGTTCCTGACATCTGTCTGCTGAGCCCAGCTAGCCCCAGGATTGGCTCCATCTCCAGAGGAAACTGTTCTCAGAGCAATCCGATGGAACCTCCCGGCAACTTCAGCTGAAAGGTTTAACTTCTTAATAAATTCCCACCTGAATCTCTGGAATTCAGCTTTTATGAATTAGATTGGTTCCAGCTCCAATTTGTCTCACAAGGACATGCTCTTCCTGATTAGGCCAAGTTTTATGCTAAGCCCTAGATGTTGAGTGATGGAGGGGCCACCTTTCTTTATCTACTCCATGTAGGCTGAGGTTGGGGAAAAAGGTAAGGAAAATGGGGTATTGTCACCTGAAGCAGTGGAAATAGATCTTTGCAGTCAAAAAACATTGGACTGTCAGAGCACCCAGCCCTGTGCCCCTGATCTCCGATGCTTCAGAAGCTAAGTATAGCTATTTCAGTATGGACCAAAATCTATTTGTTCATCTTTCCACTCTTGGTAAAGTGAAAGGAGCTGATCAGAATGCCTTCAAAGCAAAATCCCAAAGAATCAACTATGACTCCAGTGATGATAAGAAATATTTGATCTTTTATTCCTGACATAGAATTTCTGACACCCTTCTAAATTCATAAATGATAATGTTACCATACAGCCTGTCAGTGGGAGGTTGCAGGATTGGGTGAATAAGCCTCTACTTGACAAAGGAAATTACCCTGCCAGTCCGAAAAGGCAGCTTTGGGTTACACTCTAGTCTACTTGATTCCCACAGCAGAAACTTATCCCTGCCCCGCTGGAGTCCAGATTCAGAGCAACCTCAGGACTTGAGTAGGAACAGATTTTACTATTTTGAGTGGGAGAAGAAAGCAAAATAATTTAAGTACAACCTTGACATTAGGGTATTTGTGCTCCTAAGGGAGAGTAGGAGCCACTCACTCCAACCAATCACAGGAATATTTCATATTGATACCAGTAAATGATAACCCAGAGTTGAGATTGGCAACTGAAGTGAAGGGGGAGAAAGTTGCAGGAATGGGCTCTTACCTGTTGAATCTGAGACTCTCTTTAGGCTAGAAATATATGAATTAAACTGTAGGCCAGCTTATACCACAGAGAACTGTTAGGTGAGAAAAAATACAGACACATTCAGTGTGAGAAGCATGAATGAGTAGTGTAAGGATAAAGTAGAAACCTAGAAGGAAGAAATCTTGGAGTGGGGGTTCCTACGTTCCCCCATATGCAGTCTAAATATTTTTATGCTTTGATCATTTTGTCTATTTTTACACTCCTTCCTTCTTTCCTTTCTTATTTCTGTTGTTGCTGTTGTTGTTGATATGACCAGGAGTCATAAACCCTTGACTGTGGTTCACACACATGTTTCCAGGGGCCATACACTGAACTGCAGCATTCACACAATTCAGTTGTGGTGTTCACCGGGTCTTACACATTAGCTTTCAAACCACGCTCTTGCCTAAGGTCTGGAGGAAATGACAGACATGGTGTTCAGGGATCCCAAGAGAAGTGATGCCACATTGCACTTGGGGCATGTGAAGGGTTGTTAGGGGTTACACTCACAGACTCATGCTTACAAGGCAGGCACTTTGCCACTGAGTTGGTGTTGGCCCCTATTTTGTCCATGTTTTTTGTTGTTGTTGTCTGACACTCTTACTCATGTCACAACTGACCATAATCTTCCCTTTCAATTTACTCCTGCCAAATCAGGCAGCACTCTTCTTTAGGAAGAGGCAGTAGAAAAATGATCTTTAACATTCCACCTTCCCCACCCCACCCCACCTCCCGGCGGCATGGTGGCTGCCATCTTTCAGAGACTACTGGACAGCCAGGTAAGCCTGAAATGATGAGACACACGGGGTCTTATGGGATGGGGGTGGAACTGGCCCTTCTCCCCACCCTGAAGAGACCCCGAGTTAACACCCACGAATGGGTCCTCCAGCTCCTGAACGACCATGATCTCAGAGGCAAAAAAAAACAATCTTGAAACCCAGTGGCTTTTGGCAGAAATCCCTCCAGACTTAATTACTAAAATATCAAAAATCCAAAATCGTGTGGCTGCGATAGCGGCCATGTGACATCATATGCTCTTCATAATCAGCAATAGAAAACAAGTTATCTAATGATCCCTTTTCAGCAAGTCTGATTGTTGGGGGAAAATTCCAAATAATAATGGTGGGTTTTTTGTCAAAATATTGAATTTAATCAAAGTAGAGAGAGAAAGTAAAAATCATCTGCCACACTGGCAGGGGGAGAAGTAGAATGGGGAGTATACTGGGGTTCTTGGTGGTGGAAAATGTACATTGGTGAAGGGATGGGTGTTTGATCATTATATGACTGAGACTTAAACTTGAAACTTTGTAACTTTTCTCATGGTGATTCAATTAATAATAATAATAATAATAATAATAATAATAATAATCTTTAACATTAAAGGATCAAAGTCTTTACATTCTTAACAGCTCCCCATTAAAATATGACCAGGTATAGAGTAGGAACTGGGTAAGTAAGGGCAGTTGAAATGCAAATATTCTTTGGGAAAGGCAGTCCATGGGCAAAGCACTTAAAATGAAATGAGACCTCTGGCAAAGCAACAAAAAAGGAATATTTTTATGGGACAAATACCAAGATTGCTATGAGTTATGCTAATTTCTATAAAATTCTTTAAGGGAAGCAAGAGAAACCAATTTGAGTTAATTAATTTTTCAAATATTTTTTAATTGAACCACTGTGATATACATAGTTACAAAGTTGTTCATGATCAGATTTCAGTCATGAAATGTTCCAACACCTGTCCCTTCACCAGCATATTTCCCATCATCAATGCCCCCAGTTTCCCTCCTGGTATGCCTGCTGCCCTCCCTGCCTGTCTCCATGACAGGCACTTTTCTTTTTTTTCTCTCTCTCCCTGATCCCTCCCCATTTTGGGCAGTATGGTTTGCAATACAGGTAGTGAAAGATTATCATGTATATCACTTTACCTACTTCCAGCACTCAGTTCTTGTCCAGAGTGAAACTTGAATTATTTTTAAGATGAAATGCAATTGAGGGGAAGCTGGGAAATAACCAATAAAGATGCTCAAGTTTTACTCCTGGCTCTATGCTTAGGGATCATTCCTGGCTCAGGGATCACAAGTAGTGCCAGGGACCAAACAGGGGCTGGCCTTGTTAAATACCCCTTTACCCAAGGAATTCAATTTATGAAAGGGATATGAGTACCCCCAAACAGAAAAACAATGACCAGCTATGTTACAGAAGGGAAAGGAGTTAGCTTTATATGAAAACATTTACTGTGTTTGTAAGATTCATTCAAATTTCAAATACCTTTATTTTTTTATCTTTTTACTCCTGATTTTTATTTATTTAGAAATTCTTATTCTCTTTTTTTTCATTTTTTTAATCAAGTCACTGTGAAATACATAGTTACAAAGCTGTTTATGATCAGGTTTCAGTCTATATCTTTATTCTATAAATGTTAAAATTAGTAACAGTGAAGAAAGTTAAAAAAACTAAGGGGATAATCTGAATAGGCACATAGAAAATTTAAAAAGTGTGTTTTATTTTAAGAAAAGAAATATTGGCTTTGTGCAAAGAAATATTACATTAGAGATACGGCTTAAGTGTCTACATTAATAAGTAAAGAATTATAATAAAAATCTCTATGATATTAAAAAACACCCAATCTGATATATAACATTCAATATATATGAAATGCTAATTTATTATTGTGAATGTATAAAATTCCTGGGCAGACTAGAAGTAAACAAACCTTTCTTACTTTGTAAAAGACAACCCAAAGCATTTTGATTGAATGCCATAATAAGATATATGTCAGAAGTGCATGGCCAGGTGCACCAGGTGATGAAAGCTTTGAGAAAAGCATCCTCTCAATGATCCTGAGCTGATCCTTATGAAGTAGGTTCATCAGAAAAACCAAGACTAGAGTCAAGTGTCTTCCAGGGCAACATTCTGGCAACATATGAGGGAAATCACATATCCAGATATACCAAACATACGGGATTGTTAAAAGAAGTAAAGCTACTTCATGCTAAAAATGATACATTTCATACTATGAGAAATAAAACTAGAGGAAGTCAGAGACTAAGGCAGATCATAGAAGGATTTTGTAGTTCATACTAAGAACTTTGGAATAGATTTCTTAAACATGAGGCATAATTGGCCTTCAAAGGTTTGAAGTGAGAAATTATACGATTTGGTTTGCCTTTTTAAAATATCCTGCTTTTAGGAATGAAGACTAGAATTAGGGAAGGCAGGTAATTGCAAAAGTCTGGCAGTAGCAAAGATCAAAACTAAGGCAATAAAATTAGGGATGAAAAGGAGGTGGCAAGATGCATCTTCAGAAGGAGCTAAGTAAGGGAGAGGGAAGCATCTGAGATCACCCTCACGTGGGGTGGATGAATGAAAAGGATGGATGGGAAGGTAGATGAGAAGGTGGTTCCATGCTCAAAACTAGGGTTTTTACAAAAAGCAGAATAGATTTGTGAGAGAAAAGTGTAAGGTCAGAGTTGGAGAGATAGTACAGGGGTTAAGGTACTTGCCTTGCATTGCAGGAAGATTATGGGGCATAGGGGACTGGTAATGTGTGTTGAGGAAAATAGGGTCAGAAACCTGAACCAATTGGAGGCCATTTACACAGAAGATCCATCTCCAGAAAGTCACTGGGATGCAGAATTTCAGTCCAAGTTCTATGGGCTTCCTGAGAGGAAAGGAGGTTGGACCCCTTGGGGGGAGATGTTCCACCACTGGAACAAAGGCCATGCAAGAATATCAAAAGAAGACTCAACTGCTCTTAGCTCTCCCTCTCTGTAACCACCCTCAAAATGGACAAGGTGGGGGTAACTTGAGAAAAGTTTATATAAACTAACTTGGACAAACAAAGGATGTTCCTGCAGCTGGTGCCCATGCGCCAGTACCCAGGCCACCTGTGCCCATGATGCCTGTGCATGCGCCAGGAGCATCTCCTCTCTTGAGATGTAGGCTTTCATACTTCAAGGTTGGGGTGTGTACTGGCTCTCTCCACTCTGGAGAAAGCCCATGTTCTCTCTTGGGCACAAATCTTAACTTACCTCTCTTTTCCTCACTTAATTTCCCTAATAAACTTGCTATACATTACTGTTTGCCTCCTCTTGAAATTCTTTTTTGGGAAGGGAAAGCAATGAACACAAAAGCCCTTGGTAAGATTATGACTGATTTTCCTTTCCTGCAAAGAGCAATTCCTTGGTCCATCTGAGTCCACAGCTCCCTGAGAAATCAGGTAGCAGGGATTGTGCTCTATGCCATGCGGAACACGTGGATGTCAGATGGGGCTGGCAGGATATGACTGTGTCCGTGCAGTGTAAGGGTTCTTAGTAGACTTTCATCAGTGCTAAATCTCACAGATGCTTCCCCAGGTGACAGAGGTGAAAACAGTAGATTTTTTTTCTCAAAACTGATACCTCTCTCCTCCCCATTTTACATAACCTTCACGGGGAAACTACAGTGTCAACACTGCACCCAGCTAACCCTGGATTGATCCCTAGTACATATGGCCTGCTAAGGAAGGACTGCCAGAAGAGATTCCTGAGCACAGAGCCAGGAGTAATCCCTGAACACTCATGGGTGTGCCCTAACCCCCCCACCCCCAAATAAAAAGAAAAGTTCAGTGTCAGATATTTAATGTCTGTGGGGCATAAAATAAGGAAATAAGAGGAAGATATCTCCACTAGGACTTTGGGTCTTAGTATACCAGAGTTGAGAGACATCAGCAAGTTTGACATGGGTATGGGGAGTACGAAGAGTTAGAAAATAATATGGTTCTAGGATTGAGTGCTTGGTCAAAAAGAATGTGAGACCAGGAAATGGGTTTGAGAAAGAACCGTCAGAGAAACAACAGCCTTCAAGAATTTAAATGCACAGATGCCTCACAGTAAGGTTCAAAAACTCCTTTGAATTTTATATTTATATGAACACTTATTTTATATTGCTAACTAATGGTAAAGAAGATATTTCAGTGGGTTGGTGCTCCAGGGGTCATAGTGAAAAGATTCTAGGGAAAGTGGTATGTCAGATTAAGCTATGGTGCAAACTGACTTCTAATCATATCCCCATAGCTGTGACCCCACACTTCCAGCAATAAAATGGCCCATACTCTAAGGTACTATGAAGTCGTCCACTCATTCATTTCTTTATCAAACATTGCTTACTGCATACGAAATACTATGCTAAGCTTCCAGACCAGAAAAAGGAGTAAGATTTATTTTCTGCCCTGAGGACGCTCATGATTAAACTGCGGAACATGCACAAAGATCAGACAAGTTACTGTGTTATGACATCTGTATTTTAAAGGATGAAAGAACAGCTTTATGGAGAAGTGACGATGAAACTGGTATATAAAGTCTGTCATATAGACAGAGACTCCTTATAGCAAAAATAACAAGGCCAATTTTTTATTATTTTGTGCAAAAAAGTGATTAATTTTCACAAATTTAACACTTTCACATACTCAGAACCCAGATAAAAAGTACAGGAGCAGCCTTCAATGTCCCTCATGTCTCCTTTACAACTGCCGGCCCACCACTATCATGGCTTTCCTACATCCAGCCTTTATAGGCTTTTCACATTAAAAAAGGGGTTTTGGGGCTGGAGTGATTGTATAGCAAGTAGGGCACTTGCTTTGCATGCAGCCAACCCACGTTGGATCCCCAACCTGATGTATGGTTTCCTGAACCCACTAGCACAGAGCCAGGAGTAAGCTCTGAGCACCACCACCAAAATCAAAACAAACAAAAAATTAAGATAATAAAAAAATGTGGGGGACAGAGAAACAGTATGGGGTACGGCACTCACCTTGCATGCAGCTGACCCTGGTTTGATCCCAAACACTGTGTATGATCCACTGAGCACCATCAGGAGGAATTCCTGAGTACAGAATCAGGATTAAGTTCTGAGCAGTCTGCAACCGAGACCCCATTGGTTCCCCTTGCAAAAGGAGAGTTCTAGTATGCCAGAGACACAACTCAGTGGGCTGAAGTGCCTGCTTTGCATGGAGGAGGCCTCCACTCGATCCCCAGAGCCATTTGGTCTCCAAGTACCTCTAGGAGCAACTCAAAGAATGAAAGTGGCATCTCAGCACATCTTGCTGTGCCCCCAAAATATAAAATAATAATTAAAAGGATAGAGGATGTCGGGAGGACCCATTCGAGTTGGGAGATGCAAACTGATAGTAGACTATGGACCGAACATGAAGGCCACTCAATCCTCTATTGCAAACTACAACACTTAAAAGAAGAGACAACAAAAGGGAATGCCCTGCCACAGAGACAGGGTGGGGTAGTGGGGGATGGGGTGGGGATAGTGAGAGGGTTACTAGGATCACTGGTAGAGGTGAAGGGGCACTGGTGGAGGATGGGTAAATGATCACTGTATGAGTGAAATGCAAACACAAAAGTTCATAAGTTTGTAACTGTACATCACAGTGATTCTCTAATAAAAATTTTAAAAAAGAATTAAAAGGAATGTGAAATATTCATTGTGTCTTCAATCTTGTCTCTTACATACTTGCAAATAGTAGTTGATCAGTCTAATTTATATTTTAGGCAAAATGACAGGAAAATATTAAAAGGAACCCTTATGACTACAAAGCATTCAAAATAGTTTTCATATGGCTTTTGGTGACTTTGCTCTTTTGATGTCTATACCAAGAACATAAAAATCCTAATTCCAAAATACATATCTATACTCATTTTCATTGTAGCACTATTTACTACAGCTAGTGGTGAAACAACATAAGTGCCCAACAACAGATGAGTGGATAAAGAAATCACTATATATACACACACAATGGAATACTACTCAGCTATAAGAAGAGATAAATTCTTGGCACTTCACCGTGACTTGGATGGAACTAGCAGGTATCCTGCTAAGCAAAAAGAGTTTAGAGCACAAATACCAGATGATCTCACTCATAAGTAGAACAAGTCTAGGGAATTTAAAATGACCAATAAGAACAAAGTTTTAGATACTACCAATGGATCTATGGAAGTCAGAGAGGATTATAGGGGAAGAATGAACTTAGAAAAAGTGGTGGAGGGATATTGTCGTTCTGGTGGTAGTGCAATAGAAGCCTGGAACATGATTATTGATACCATTGTAGATCATGAAGCCTTAATTAAGATCTTCTTAATTGAGGAAAAAGAAATGGATTGTGACTCTCAAACCCTTCTTTTGTTTTACAGTTTTAGTACATACAATAATCAGTAAAGTCCTAGTACATACAACCCTCGCTCCTTAGCCCTTACCAAATTTATATGGATGGGCTGGCTGTCCCTATTTCCTTATTCATTTCTCATATTGAGTACAAAGTTGATTTAAGTGCAAGATCTCTTGCATGTTAATATGTGCAAGTGTGTCTACATGTACTATTGTGTTTTCAGGGGGTCAGTAATGGAGGGTGAGGGAACTCTGGAGATTTCACTGCAGTCCATGTTCCATGGAGAATTGGAAGTGGCTGACAAACTGTCACAAAAAGAGACTCTTCAGCTTGTAGGGCTTCCAGAAACCAGAGTCCGGCCCTGCTGTGACAGACAGACTGGTAAGGTGGAGCCATGGATAGAGTGGCAGGATGTGACTGATGGAACTCGGGCTCTGGCTGTTCTGGTAATGAAGGGGCCACCCTCAGAAGAGACCTAAGTCATTACTGTCTTTCTAACTGCCACCTTCTCGAATGCTTAGGAAGCTTGCAAATCCCAGAGCAATCCATTCCTCATTTCAGGCGGAAGAAAAATGAGAAAGTGTACATTGGGAGGAATAAGTAATTCCTGCCTGTCTTTATAAAAATACAGCAAGACCTGCAGAGAATATGCTTTCAAAGCAAGGCTTTCCAATGCCTAACTGTTGGGCGGCTTCTGCTGCGAAGGTCTAGGCAGCCTGACAGCTCCCCATAAAATTCCTGAAAGAAGAGGCTATATTACTAATAAAATCAACCCTCCGAGTCTCTCTTGGCTGAGTTCTGTCCTAGGAGCCCTTTATTCTTTCCCTTGCCTCTTCCGAGGTTAATAAGCTCGTATTTTCAAGGGCATTGCTAGCTGTAAAGGCGTGAGGGCTCTTTTACCCTCTCTACCTAGAATGAAGGTTTGTTCTTTATTAAATTGACATATAAATGTTTGAGCCCTGACCTACCACTTAAAAGGCCCCTGGTGTAAATTCTGTAAGCTGAGAGCCTTGTTGAGTATGGTGAGCTGGGGGTCTGAAAAGATGACTTTTGACCTCTGTATTGTATATAGTGAGGAAAGCCAGGAGATAGCTCAGTGGTGAAAATAGCCTGCCTTTGCAAGAGCAAGGTTATGAGTTCCATGACTGGTGCTGCCTGATTGTGCCAAGTGACGTCCGTACAGTTCTGCTGTCTGAGCCCCCATCTCTGCAGGAGAGTACGTGAACTCCAGAGCCTAGCAGGTTGTGTGTGTGTGTGTTGTGTGTGTGTGTACGCTCACAACTAAAAATAATACACACACACTCCCACCCCTCCCCAGCAAGTTAGTGTGTGAGTACCACAGCAAACCCTGGCGAGCACAACCAAGATGCATAAAAGCACCACAACCAAAATAGTGTGGCACTCAACAAGCACCTGAGTAACCACCATGACTAAAATGTATGATCTCTTGATTTGGGGTTGTCAGAGAATGCTCACCAGGACAGGGTGAAAAGCAAAGAGAACATTCCGTATAGGAGGAAGAGATAATTTTTGTGATGTTTTTCTTATCATTTCCATGAATATTTTTCTGATCAGTCCAAGACTGTCCTCAAGAGGAAAAAGTGATCTAATCTAATCCCATGAGGTTATTAATGCCTGCTGATTGTCAGTGTGGGTTTCTTCACTCGGGAGTGTTTGTACTTCAACAGGATTTCAATGTAGTTAGAGGCATGTACACCCTGAATTGGATTTCCTCTAGGTTTAGTGTTCCAACTTCTCACCTTCTTGGCCTATATAGGTTGAACTTCTCTAAGCTGTGCAACATGACCGTATTTGATCACCACAAGTGGTCAGTGTGGCTTGAGCTTCTTTCTCACAGCATGGAAGTTGAACATCAGAGGGCTCAACCAAGTCTCACGGGGTCATCCCAAGTGGCAGAATTAAATCCATATGTTTTAAGGGATCAACTTGCATGATAATTATTGACATAATCAGGAGCAATAGGAAAATGATTGTTGGATCATGTTTCATGCTTTATTCTAATTATCTGACACGACTTGCTTTAAGAGGTTTCAAGAGAAATGTGTGGTCTTTCAAGAGGAGTGTGTGGGCTGTTGGTTTAGCAGCAGCTGCGAATTGTGGTTGTGGCTGCTGGGGCTTGGGTAGCATGGGGAGTTGGGCCCTCTTGAGGGTGCCCCAGAGTTTTCAGCTTGGAGACCAGTATATCCATTCATTGTAGCTGCTTGGCTTACATCTCTTCATAGATTTAGTTATGAATCTGGAGAGCAGGGCCAGTGAGTAAGTCAAAAGGGTGGCATTTGTGGGAGGTGGTTGTGCAGCTCCCAGGGCTTCTGGAAATAGGACGGATAGGGTAGTTTCTAAAAGAGGATGGGGAAATTTTAATTTCCTGGTATTCTGTTCAAAGAAAGAGGAGGAAAAAGATAAGTCCAAAACTGCACACTAAATTTCTGCACACACATTTCACTTTGCTGTGTCATATTAGTCTATTGAGTTGGAAGAAACTAAATTGTGGTGGTGAATAGCATGAACTCCCAGAGGTCAGCTCCTGAAGACTAGCAAATCTGTCTCTTTGTGCCTCAATTTCTCTAATATAAAATAATAATAATAATAATACATCAACAGTATAGAGTCATCATAAAGTTCAAATATATCAAATATATCTGCCTTGAAAAGAGCTTATAGCAGTTTGAAATACAGAGATAATTTAATAAATGTGAAATACTACAGATGCTACTGATCAAAATATATCTGTGTTTTTTTAGACATAATAGCTCTGCCAGCAATATCTCACCAATCTCATGAAGTGCTGGTATACTGCTATATATATGCTTGTATATGTATACATAAATATATAAATGTAATTGGTTTTCAGTACTTGCTGGTTGTATTGGTTGAGCTTAATAGTTTCCTCAAGAAGTTGGTTTATACGTAAAATTGGAAAGGAAAGGGTTGGGAGAAATTTGTGGATTTTTTAAAGGTCTGATAGTATATATTCATGATCCAGAAATATATTTTAATTCGTTCATGGCTCATTTAATTCTTCAGGTTTAAAAACAAAACTCAGTTTAAAAGTTTATTACAAAAATAGATAGGGAAACAAATTCACTTTTCTTAAGGTTACTTGATACTGAAATAATGCGTTCAAAGATGACTTTTATTGAAACTAATGTTGACATTCCATTCTCTATTCATTGCAAATATCTCATCGAGCAAATAATGAACTCAATGAATTGTCACTGATACCCTATCATATGCCTATGTGCCCTTGTTAGTGATTGCCAGTGAGTCTGTGGTGCTACAAGAGTATATATACATATCCTGTGCCCTGGTTGTGATAGTTCCACAACAATGGAAAGATTTCAAATAAACATTCAAAGAAACAAAAAATCTGTAGCTGTACAAAATCTCTAAAGAAAAAGAGTTACCTTGATGTTTCCTGCAGAACTAAGACATAGGTATGTACAAATATATGTGTATATGCATGTGAGTGATCAAGCACCCATTCTCTTATGTGCAGGTGCATATACATACATGCACAAATGATCAATATGTGTTTTTCATACTCGGGGGTCATGAGTTTAGTAGTGAAAGGTAATAACCAAAGCCATTCTTCTGTTTTTTAGTTCAATAAACAGTGTAATGAAAATAGGAAACAGGCATGCGGGTGGGGTCTGAAGATGCAGAAGCAAGAATGTGGGGGCTCTTCCTCCAAGTACTGTGAGAGGCAGCCTGCAGGGCAGTTGGAATCTTCCTGACAGCCGCTGACTCCTGGTTCTCCCTGAGTGAACTCGACTGATTCCATCACTTCAACAGCCCCTCATCTTTGGATCGTCCTCAGGAGAGTTTCTTTTGGAGGTTCCAGGAATAAATCGCCAACTATTGGAAGCCTCTCTTTGATGGCTTCAAGCTTAACAGAACCAAACTCAATATCCTCCTATCTACCTTCTATTTCACTCTGATTTGCTTATCATCCTTCCTAGCATAATGTCAGTGATCCTCAACTCTGACCCGCACCCAACTACCCCTCCCCACCTCAGACACACTCAAAGTGAAGCTGCTTATGGGTGAGCTGATCATATGTCAAAAACCTCAGAGCCAATGCCAAGGTTTTTGAAAGGTTGCTGATTCTTTTCTTAGGACTGTGGGGCTGCTGGAATGCCCTTCGAGAGATGTCTTCCTCCATTGACATTTCTTATATACTTTCCTTGAAGTCTGGGAATTTCCCTCCATGACAATCCACGCTTCTCAGCTTAGGTGTTGGGAATCATTTCCATGTTTGAGATATGAATGGCTTCACCCACAGTAAAGATCCTAAAAGATTTCTGTGACAGGAAAGTAGGTCAAATTTTTCATTTGGGCATAGAAACTGGAATCAGCAGATGTGCCACTCTGAAAATTGAATTTGGCAGTTCCTCAAAAGGATTGGATCCTCCTCAATGCAATTCTTTCAGACCCTCCATAAAAAGCTGTCTTTTGGCTGCCCTGAAGTAATCTGTGAGGAAAGCCAGCTGCTTGAGAATCCAAGCCCAATTTTTCAGAAGTTTGTGCCAGAGTTTACTTCTGTAAAGTGTATGTTTCATGCTGAATGTGCTGGAACTTTTGCCTTTGTTCTGGACCCAGTACCAGAGCTGGGTCCAAAGCATAATATACTAATGTTCTCCCACTTCTCAAGGCCCGTTGCTTCATTTATCTGCTGGCTTTTGCCAGCAGTTTTGGGTACCTTGTGAAGGTCTGATTTAAAAGGAAACTGAATTCCATGTTTGCACTTGCCCCTCACTAATTATTAATGAGCATTAACTGAAAAGACTTAATGGATTTAAAGTATTTCACGTATGACATCTCATTTAGTTCTTAGGAAAATTTCAGAGGTTACACTTATTATCTTATTCTATCCTACTTCTCCTAGTTCTATAAATATCACTGTCACTGTCATTGTCATCCCATTGCTCATCATATGCTTGAGCGGGCACCAATAACATCTCCTTGTGAGACTTGTCACTGTTTTTGGCATATCGAATACTCCACGGGTAGCTTGCCAGGCTCTGCTGTGTGGGTGGTATACTCTTGGTAGCTTGACGGGCTCTCCGAGAGGGACGGAGGAATGGAACCCGGGTTGGCCACGTGCAAGGCAAATGCCCTACCTGCTGAGCTATTGTTCCAGCCCATAAATATCACAATAATGCATTTCTTTTGAGATGTATTATTTAGTTATTTGTGTTTTTTCAACCACATCTGGCAATGTTCTGGGCTTACTTCTGAATGTGCTCAGGGATCATCCCTAACAGTGCTCAGGAAGGATATGTGGTGAAAGGGACTGAATCTGGGTCAGCCTCATGCAAGTGAAGATGCCTTACACTCTGTACTATCTTTCCAGTGTCTTTTTTTAAAAAAAAATTTAAAGCTTTTAAATTATTTTATTTGGCATCCACACTTGACAATGCTCAGGGGCTACTCCTAACTCTATGCTCAGGGTCACTCCGGGTAGTGCTTGGGGAATCAGATGCTCGTATTGAACTGGGATCACACTCTTGCAAGGCAGATGCCTAAACCCCTGCAATATGTCTCAGGCCTCTCTTTTGAGATATTTCTTAGATATTTTTCTGTTTTTCTTATTAAACTCTAAGAATAATGAGGAAAAAATGTTATTTTGACTCAATATTCTAAATGCAGCCTTTATAGCTATGTCCTGGCATGTAACTGATGAGGAAGCACAATGATAAGACATTTGTCTAAAACTATGAAGGCAAAACAGCCCTTTTTGAAAAATAGGTCCACTTGATTTTTATATTTGATTACATTTTACATTTTAAGATATAAAATCTTGAGTTTCTATCATTTTGTGTTGTGCATTTGGACTTTACCTGACAGTACTTCCAGCAGTGTTCAGAGAACCATACTACAGGGGTTCAATAAATCTGGACCAGCTACATGCAATGCAAGCAGTATACCTTAACCTCTGAACTATCTCCTTGGATCTCAGAATTATGATTTTAAATGAAAATGAATTTGTTTATCTCTATTTTACACTTAAACTATCACTATTTTACATTTAAACCAATATATCAAAAACTTTAAATTTTTTTGTTTTCTCCTTGGGGGGGAAGGGAAGCACACCCAGCAGTGCTCAGGAGTTGCTTACTCCCAGGTCTGTGCTCACTTTTTACAGTGTTCTGGCAACAGGGATTGAACCCAGGTCAGCTACACGCAAAGCAAACACCATCCCTGCTGTACCATCTCTTCAGCATCAGACTTTTTTATTTCTTATTTTGAAATAATGACTGATTTAAAGAAACTTTCAAAGTACAGGAAAGTCCTGAGCAGTTTCCACCACATCTCCCCTAGTGTTAAATTTTGTTAGATTATAACCTAACCCAGATTTTAAAGGAAGCTTTTCTGTTTTGTTAATTTGTTTACTTGTTTGATATTTTCCTTCCCTTTGTTGATGTTTTCTTACGATCACACACACACACATACACACATATGGTTTTGGTTCTTGTCAGAGGTTTTATATTTAGTTGTGGTACTTACATATTCAGCCAGAGGTTGTTCACTTTTTGTTCTTTTGTAAATCTTCTACTGTAAATTTGTATATTTACAAATATGCAGAAAAGTAGAAAGAAGAATTTAGCAAAGGCCATGTACCCATTACCCCTTTTCAGGGGTGGAGTTGAAGCTCAGCTTCATGCTTTCCACCTAAGATGCCCTGGTACTAGAAAAACAAACAACAACAAAATCAAAGGCACGTTTAGTTAGCAAACTTGTACACATGCTTGCCAGGCAGCATACTCATTTAGCTGCGGTGGTCTCACATATTCTGTATATAGTGTTCATTGGGGGTTGCCTTGGGGTTCACCTGCAGGTTCACCAGGGGTGATTCTGGCTGAAATGCAAACCCATCGTTTCCCATGATGCTCACTGAGGGATGGCAGCTAGGGGGCTCACTTTTAATTACAGCGCTAACACACACCTGGTGGTGTGCCAGAGTGAGCGCTCTCTGTTTTGGGGGCCTGGGATGGAGTTTATGACCTTACACTTGCAAGGCATGTGCACTCAATCACGAAGCCATCCCTCAGGCCTGAGCTTTAAAAACAAGCTGGAAGGGCCAGGAGATAGTAACATAGTTAGGATGCATGTTTAGCATGGGCCCAGCCCAAGGTCAATTGCTGGCACCGCATGGTACCTCTAATGTCACCAAGAGCAGACCTGCAGGCCTCTGAACATCTTATATGGCTCAGGTAAGCCCTAGGACCACAGCCCTGAGCAGCACCTCATCCTCTTGCCCTTCCATTGAGTCACAGACGCTGTGGCCAGTAATCACAGATGGGGTCCATGAGATCCCTGAGAACTGCTTGGGCACATCCCCAAATAAATAAATGCAACCTAGAGAAGAGAATAATAATAGTACTGTAGCACTGTCACCCCATTTTTCATCAATTTGCTCAAATGGGCACCAGTAACGTCTCCATTGAGAGACTTGTTACTGTTTTTGGCATATTGAATACGACATGAGTAGCTTACCAGGCTCTGCTGTGCAGGCAGGTAGCTTGCTGGCTCTTCGAGAAGGATGGAGAAATCGAACCAAGGTCAGCCGCGTGCAAGGCAAACGCCCTACCTGCTGTGCTATTGCTCCAGTCCACAATAAGAATAAGAATAAGAATAAGAATAAGAATAAGAATAAGAATAAGAATAAGAATAAGAATAAGAATAAGAATAAGTTGCACACCACAGAGTCAGTTTTCTTCACTGTGAGGCTGAGAGGCTCATACTCTGAGGATGCTTTTCATGACCCAGGATGTCCCCCTCCCGACTTAAGTGAATACAGCCGCACACAGATGCAGGCCCTAGAAGCTCACTTAGCTTTTCTTGGCTCCTGTATTCCTTGAATCTCCCAGGAGACTCCCTCTGCTCCCCCAGGAGGTGAGAACTTTGCCTCAGAGTTGGTTTTAGAGCTTTCCTGCAATTACTGTCTGAGATATTCATTCTCAGCACTCGTTAGCAGCAGGACTTAGGGAATAAACCTGAACTTTTTTCACCTTTGTGAATAGTGTATTTCCTGCAATGGAAAATTGAGCCTCTGGAGGCCAATGTCTGGTGCATTTGTTCCCCCAAACCCTTGCAATGCGTATTTTTGCCACCAAACAAACCCGAGAAAACATTTGGTAAATCAAAAGACTGCTATGATACATGCTTTTCTTTTACAGTGAATGAACCTAGGGAACTCTTTGCAAGGTTGAATGACCATCAATCAGTCCACCCTGCCACTTGTTAATGTGAAAGGAATAAATTATCATCCTTTCACTAAGCAATTATGCTCCTTCTTTGTAAACAAGTCTGAAGCTTCCAGATGAGTTCAAAGCATTAGATTTCTGTAATATCCTGTTACCTTAGCAGCTATTCCAAGGTGTGGAAATTGTTTGTGTTCCCAGAAACAAATAGGAAGATTAAAGCAGGGATCATGATGCAAATAATTCTCTCAATATGTGTCTGTGAGTTTGGCAAAGAATTCATTCAATATTGACTGACAATTCTCTATTCTTTTTGAGTAAGATTTAAATCATCTGACAACCAAACTAATCAGTCATTTATCTGTGTATATTTGCATAAATCCAGTGGGTTGCCCTCAGATTGTGAAAAGAAATTAGACTCTTACCTGCATATTTGACAATTTTAGAATTATTTTTAAAATGTAGCGCTTTTCATTTAGTTTATTTGACTTATGACTACGGGGACACCTTTGAAACTCACCTTGGTGTCACTAAAGCACAAAGGAAGACAAGTTTAACCTTGCCTGAATTTATGATTAGCTCAGAGATTTCTCAGCCTGATAACAAGATGCCAAATATTACAATTAGAAATCCCTCTGTTTGAGAAAAGTCAACTTGGCAGTCGATTTTATAAACTATGCAAAGTAATAGCACTTTTATAACATTTTAATTCTACAAGTAACATCTACTTACCATGTTAAACTTTTATATATAAGCGAATGCATGTCTTGTAAGCAGAGATCCTTGAGTCTTCTTGGGAGTACACGCTCCCAGCAGACGTGATCACTAAGTCATTTTGATGTATCTTCTATCATTTTAATTCTGTGATTTTGGTTGTTTGTCATTACAGTACATTCTATACAATTTCTTCCCTAAGTTTCTAAATGCATACAGACTGATTGTCATCACTCTAGATTCCAATAAGGTTAGGGAAAAATGAAACAAATAAACATACACAGTCTCTTTACTAGTATCAAATCTAGAAAGCTAATATGAAAAGCATTTCAATGTGTGTCTAGTTCCAGTGCCTAGAATTTCTTTCCTAGACTTCCCACAATATGTTGTAAAAAATATAAAAGGAAGTGCGCGCGCGCGTGCAGAAAGGGTGATGTGATATGTGTTGTTTGTGGGCTCTCTCTGTGTCTCTCTCTCTGTCTCTCTGTCTCTCTGTCTCTCTGTCTCTCTGTCTCTCTCTCTCTCTCTCTCTCTCTCTCTCTCTCTCTCTCTCCTCTCACGTTCATGCTTTCGAGCCAGGGTGTATGGACCAGATTAGGATGGTTCCTCCTTGTGCTCTGCTTCTGTGTGTGTTGTCACTGTGCTCTCTTCTGTCTCTCTATCTCTGACTCTGTCTCTATTGTCTCTCCTCTGTTCTCTTCCGATCTCTCTTCTTCCAATCTCTCTCCGAAGCCCTTCTGCTACTCTCTCTGGAGCCCCACTTGCTCTCACTTCTGACTCTGACTCTCACTTGCTTAGTGCTCTTTCTTTCCCTGCTTCTGGCTCGATGACTCCCTGATTCTCTTTCTCTTTGTGCTCTGCTTCTGTGTCTTCTCCCCTACTTCTCTTACAGTCTTAGTTTATATAGCAATCACATAGGGTGGTGACACAAAGGTGGGTTGAACATTAACAAATCAACAAAGAGGGATAAAACCACTTCTCGAGGATATTAACAAAATCTCATCTAAGGAGATTACTCCAGATTACAAGGAGATCCACTTAAGGGTGGGATCCCATCCAGGGTGTGTTTTATTAGTCAATCACCGAAAAGCCAAAATTATTTAAATCATCCCATATAAAAATTACCCAAATACTGAAACAATACTGTTCTTTATAAAACAGATGTAGCTGTTAAACAATATAATTTATAAAGTATACGATTTATATGGGCTTCCATCATATATACATCCACTATGAGTGGATCATCACAAGATAATGAAACTATCTATCATACCTCCCCAAGTTTCTTCAATCTCTATTCCCCTCCTTAATCACTCCTAGGTAACCATGGTTTACTTTCTCTTCCATACAAAAAAAAATTAAGTCATATGCCATACAGTCATTTTAATCTGCATTCTAGCATTGACATAATTATTTTGTGTTTCATTCATGTAATTGTCAATTTTCAAAGTGAGTAGACTCCTATTCATAATGAAAGAAATGTATATATAAAGACATTTTTTCTGGCATGCACATGGTGCCTGAGCACATGTTGCCCAAGCACATGTGTCTCCCGCATCTCTCCTCTTGGATATGCATTTTCATATCTAATGCTGCAATGTTACAGGGACTCTCTCCATACTAGAGAAGCCTGTATCCTTTCGAGTGTATTACATGCCCCCCACCCCTTCTCCCTCTCTACACTACACTATATTATGTTATATACACTATATTATGTTATATTATGTTATCATACACTATATTATGGTATCCTACACTACATTTTTTCTCAACATTTCGGTTTTCTTCTTTTCCACAGCAGATGATATGCTCATGCTGTGCAACAGGAGAAAAATGTTTATTTCCATGTTTATTTCATATGTCACTTCACCCCAAAGTGATTGCTCATGTAAAGCAAGAAATTTGGTATTCTTCTTTTAAATGCACCAAATTAATTTCCTTTTCTTACCTGGTGCTGACTTTTGCTCTTTTGGTGGATATAAGTAATCTATACCATTTGCTTAAAAGACCCCCAGCTAAATTGTCTGTACACACTGGCCAAAGATCAATTGACCGTAAATCTAAAGACTTACTTGTGGACTCTCAATCACATCCCATGGATTTATATGTCTATTCTTACGACCTAGTACTATCCTCTTTCATTACTATTATCCTATAGGACATTTTAAAATTGAAAGTGTGGGTTTTCTGTGATTTTCCTTTTTATGATTGTTTTTCTTTGGGGAATTCTGGGCCCTTTAAAATTTTTAATTAATTTCAGTGTCAACTTGACCGTTTTTATAAGAATTATATAAAACTACCATGCAATTCAAGAACGTGCTGAAGCATCTGTGCTCCTTGAATCCGTGATCACTCCTTGGTGATCTCAAGAATAACAAAATGTTGTTTCAGAGAGATACCCACAGAGTTTTGCTTGTTGCAGAGCATATTTGGAAACAATCCAAGTGCTCAAATACAGATTAGTGGTTTTAAAAATTGTGGTATGGGGAGGATGGGAGGGATGCTGGGTTTACTGGTGGTGGAGTATGGGCACTGGTGAAGGGATGGGTTCCCGAACTTTGTATGGGGGAAGCATAAGCACAGATGTGTATAAATCCGTAACTGTACCCTCATGGTGATTCATTAATTAAAAATAAATAAATTTATTATTAAAAAATAAATAAATAAATAAATAAAAATTGTGGTATTTATACACACTGTCACTGTCACCTTGTTGCTCATCGATTTGCTCAAGCGGGCACCAGTAAGGTCTCCAAGTGAGACTTATTGTTACTGTTTTTGGCATATCAAATACGCCATGGGTAGCTTGCCAGGCTCTGCCTTTGGGGCAAGATACTCTCCGTAGCTTGCCAGGCTCTCTGAGAAGGGCGGAGGAATGAACACAGGTCAGCCACGTGCAAGGCGAATGCCCTACCCGCTATGCTATGGCTCCAGCCCATTTTATTTATACACAGTTGATAGAAAATATAAAATCTTGCATTCTGATACACCATGAATAGAACTAGAGAATGTCTTTTTAAGCAAAATAAGGCAGAAGGTGAAAAACAGATGCAGAATTACCTCACTATTAGGTGGTATATGAAGCAAGGGACAGTCAACATCCAATGAATGCATATCTGTAGATTCTGATGAGAAAATCTAAGTTTCCAGGTTGTGGAGTAGGGGAGGGGAATGGCATGGATGGAAAGGATTCTATGGGTTGTGGTAAAGGATATTGTCTCTTTGGTGGTGGGTATGGTATCTAGAGCCTCTAGAGCATAAACATTTGCACTCTTGAAAATCACTGTCGCTTCAATTAAAGAAGGAGAGAGTGAGAGAGAGAAAGAGACAGAGAAAGAGTTAAAATGAAAAAGAAATCAAGCTATGATTTGGGTAGAAATTTCCTTGGCTTTATAGTCCATTTGACCATTGTAATAACACAATTGTTGCCTTTGCAATAACATGTCTTTCTATGCATCAATATATCTTTCTGTTTATTTAGGTATGCATTTACTTCTCTTCAGTAATGTTTTCTAATTTTTAGAGTACACACTTTGTACTTAATTTTTTCTTAAGTATATTTTATTGTATTTTTTAAATTTTATTTTCATAAGATTGTTCACATTAATTGATTGCATTCACTATTTCAACACCAATCCCACCAATCTGGACTCCGAGACAGGCTGTTTTCACTCGGGGCACCTCAGAGGGAGGCGGGTGAGAACCCTCCCCGCCCAAAAGGACCCAGCCCCAGTAGCCGACCTCCACTACCCAACCGCCGCCATGCTCCAGGCCACGTTCCAGATGCTCCAGCGGAGCCTCACGCATGAAATTCCCAGGGAACCCAGATAATGTGGAACTTTGTGACCTTGGACTCTGGACTCAACAGGACCCAGAAGCAGAGATCCTCAGCCTGCTATCCCCCAATCTCTGGTGACCCAGGGATCACATCCATAAGCCACACCCTGCCACACCCTGCTGACACCAAGTAATCTCCTCATCAGCCACCCTCCAGATCTCAGCAGCTACTCTTCCCATATGGGAGTATAAAATGAGGCCCCCAAAGCCATGCCACCAGACTCCCCACCAGGCTGTTTCACTTGGGGCGCCCCACAAGGGGGGCGGGTGAGAACCGTCCCTGCCTCAAGGGACCCAGGCCCAGCAGCTGACCTCCACTACCCAACTGCTGCCATGCTCCTGGCCACTTTCTGGACTGTATGGCCACTTTGCATTATAAGACACATTATAAGACACTTCCTACTTCCTACCCATTTTCCATAATTGCCACAACATATTTGATGGAATTCAGATAATAGGCAACAAGTCATAGAGACTAATATATATCTATATGTGTATTACACATATAGATATATATTACATACATACACACACACACACACACACACACACACACACACACACACACACACACCCCTCAGAGAGCCCGGCAAGCTACTGAAAATATCCCATCCGTACACGCAGAGCCTGGCAAGCTCCCCGTGGCATATTTGACATGCCAAAAACAGTAACGATAGGTCTCATTGCCCTGACCCTGAAAGAACCTCCAATCATTGGGAAAGATGAGTAAGGAGAGGCTGCTAAAATCTCAGGGCTGTGAGAAATGGAGACGTTACTGGCATCCAGTTGAGTAAATTGACGAACCATGGGATGACAGTGGTACAGTGAATCCCACCACCATTACACCTTTCCACCACCATTATTTCTAATTTTCTGACCACCATTCACGCCTGCCACAGGTAGATAATTTATTTCCCATTGCTTATTATGAATATCATGAGTTGGTCGTGTGACCATGATAGCCACCATGCACTGCTGGAATTCTAAAATTGTAAATGACTGGGGTTCAGGGACATCTCTGTAGGGAGCTAATTCATTTTGAGATGTATTTGTGAGCCTCTGGATCAAGATGGGTGACACACTTGAATATCACACAGCGCAGTTTGTGGGCGTGACAACCAGAATCCCGAAGCACCAATGTCAATGCATTTTGACTTAAAGTATTTTCAATTTAGAATGGGTTTATTAGGATATAACCCCATGGTGAGTAAAAGAGAATCTGTATTGAATAAAAATGCAGAGACACAGATTTGTCTTGATACTGATCTTAGGAGAAAAGTATTCAATCTTTCACTGTTAAGTAGGATAAAACTTTAATTTTTATTATGTAATATTACTCAGTGTGCTTGAGTTTTCTGGGTTGGGAAAACAGACAAAAATATAGTTATGAATATCATGATATAAAACAGATATAAATTTCAGTTCTGGTGTTGGACCTCCCTCCTCCCCCATTTCTATTTATTTATTTGCTTATGTTGGCCTTAGTAAAGGAAACAGTGGTATCATCATCACCAGCATACACTATCAGCCTAGGACTATATGTTTCTTCTTTTATTTACTGTTTCCTCTCTGTTCCTAATTCACATAGCCACTCTCTTCGCCCCCCCCACCAGTTAATTATTCTTTTTATTTTCTTTAAAAGTTTTTTGTAGTGCTGGAATCAGAACTCAGAACATCATACATGTGAGGCAAGCTCTGTACCACTGAGCAGCACGTTAGGCCCTAAGGCCACCATTCTAATATTTTCATATCCATCCCTCATATGCCCAGATAGTCTAAAGACAATGTTTTAGATTCTAAAACAATTCTAAGAGCCTTGTTTTGTGTGTGCGGGCATTTCATAAATATAAATGTAATTAAGGGTGATGTGTTTGTGTACCTATTTTCTATTTTTTCCCTTTAAAACTTTAAATTTTTTCCATATTGCTGAATGCGTCATTCATCTATTGGTTCTAGTATCATAATCATATTCCTTGGTACACTCACTATTTCTATTTATCTTTCCCTATCACAACAAGTATACACATATACATTATATATATACATATACTATACTGGGCCCCCTCAGAGGGGGGAGGGTTGAGTTTCCCTCCCCGCCCCAAGCAGAGCCCCGGCAGCTGAAAACTTCCAGAACCCAGCCACCAGTCATGCTCAAGGCTACACTCCACATGCTCAGACGAGCCTCACACATGAAGGAACCGACAGAAAAACCCAGGTATGCGGAACCCATGGCTGAGATCTCCAATCCTGCTCAGATTGGGACTGAGCCTCCTCCACCCAGGTCCCCTATTTTCCAGTAGTTTGGCAGCCACATCCACAAACCACCCCCGAGTGCCATGTAATCTTATCAACAGCCAAGATCCAGAGACTATTAGACAAAGCTCCCAGAAGAGAGCGATGCAGAATCTCTCATGGCAGAGCCTGGCAAGCTATCTGTGGCATATTCAATATGCCAAAAACAGTAACAATAATGGGCCTCATTCCCCTGATCCTGAACGCAACAGGAATGAATGAGTCATTACTGGCACCCGCTCTAGCAAATCAATGAGCAACAGGATGACAGTGACACAGTGATACTATACATATACATACACACAATGGAGTATTCAGTAATAAGTTTCTGATACATGTTACATAGAAGAATTTTGAAGATATTATGCTAAGTAAATAAACCACTCAATTTTATGTGGTACCTGGAGACAGTAAAATGATTGGTTGTTTGCCAGGGAGGGTGGAAAAAAGGAAAACCAGAGAAATACCGTTACATAGGCACAGAGTTTTGGTTTTGGGGAGATCTAAGGCTGGATTGTGGTGACTGTTGTACGATAACATAAATGGACTTAATGCCACTGAACTGCAAGTTTTAAAATGGTTAAAATGGCAAATTTTAGACTGTGGGTACTTTATCACAATTTCAAAAATAAACATGGTGGTGGTTGTTTAAAAAAAATTTGAGGGGCTGGAGCAATAGTACAGCAGGTAAGGCATTTGCCTTGCATGCAGTCGACTCGGGTTCGATTCCCAGTGTCCCATATGGTCCCCTGATACTGCCAGGAGTAATTCCTGAGTGCAGAGCCAGGAGTAACCCCTGTACATCACTGGGTATGACCCAAAAAGCAAAAAATAAAAAAATTGCTGTACCAACCAATGGAGATGAATTGAAAATAAAATAGTTTTACTTTGCCAGAAGCAACACAGGAGCAAGGACTGCAAGGAGCAAGACCTTCCCCTGTTCCTCAAACTGGCTTGAGATCTACAGCTAGAAATCCTGGAGGCGGGAGAAGCTGTTTTTCCGTGCAGAGCTAACAACGTGACAGCAGACAATTAAACAGTCAGTCTGGTGATAGGCTGTTGTTCAGTCAAGCAGGGTCAGCAACTGAGACATTAACAGGATGCCCTCCTAGGTTGGCAGAGGGTCAGATGAGAGCACAAGGACACTGAGCTCGCCCAAGTCCACTCACCTGAGCCTGCTTTAGTGTCAGGTAAGAAATACCCAGGAAACATTTTGTCCTTCAGTGCCAATCCCTTTTCTGGGTTTCATGACTCTGTTCTTTCTTTCCCTTATTCTTGGTTGGTTTGTAGTGGGAGGGGGGCACACCCAGTAGTGCTCAGGGCTTATGGCTGGCTCCTTGCTCCGGGTCTTACTGTGGTGCTGGGAGCTGAACCTTGGTCAGCCTCTGGCAAGGTCTTACCCACTCTCTGGCCCAGAATTTGCCCCTTTCTATAGCAAACACCTGCAGCAGAAAACCTCAGACATGTTCTTACTCCATGTAAGCAAATGCCTCCAACCACCACATTCATGTATGTAAAGTCTCATTTCTTCTCACTCATGAGCCAGTGAGGATCTTGGTCACTTATAGGTCACCTACTCGTTTCTGGTGCACCTGAACGTAGGCTGGCTGATAATACTTTTTCCAAAAGGCAAAATATCTGGGAAAAGCTTAGGGCCAGAGAGATAGTAAGGTGAGTAAGGTTCTTGCCTTGCATGCTGCCGACACAGGTTCGTTCAAGCCCCAGCACCCCAGATGATCCCACAGCACTTCGAGGAGTGATCTCTGAGCAAAAAGCCAGAGGTAAGCCCTGAGCGAAGCTGGTTGTGGCCCAACCCCCATTCTTGAAGAGAAAAAAAAAAAGTCATTCCCCTAGGAAAGAGTTCAAGGAGATTGGAGGCTGACTGTGGTGATGAACTGATCTATAATTGTGACAGGCTAATATTGTTCCTTAGTGCGGCAACAGGCTTCAAGCACGAAAGAGCTCGGGAAACAATCTCTTTTACAAAGATGAAGCACAGATAATGGTTTTATTCTGTGTGAACCAAATAGGAAATCACAACCCAAGCCTCTTCAATCACTCTGTGCTGTCATTCTTCCACTTCATCAACACTGATCATAACCTCTGACAGTGGCAAGACGACCTCCATGATGGCATTATTTCAGGGAAATGGATATTTCGACTATTTGTGTGACCTCGGGGAGGAAACATTTGCAAGCTGAGAGAGAAGCAGCTACCGGACCCATCTCTCTCAGTGACTGTGGTCGGAGTGAACTTGGCACGGTATTGCTGGAATTAGATCTCTGAAACAGATGTATGGGAGGGAAATGCAAACTCCTTTTCTCTCTCACCCTGCTCTCTCTTCACCGGTTTCTTCCCCATTCGTGTTCTGCCAGTACACATGATAATTGTCACACTTTTAAATCAGAAAAAGTGAAGAAACATAAGAAAGGCTTTGCTTACTCCAGTGTGGAACTTCACTGGTAAACAACTTTCATTAGCAATCCTGATTATCCTCTTTCATCTTGCCTCTGCCTGACACCTTCCAATGTTGAGAAATCCCCGAGAAGCATCTGTTTAATTCCATATGAAATCACTGAAAACTTCTCCTTTTTGTTTTTTTATTCCACACTTTCCTTTTTTCAAATTTTATCTTATTAAACAGTTTATTGATTTATTGGAGGCAGGGTCTGGGGGGTAGTTAGGATAGAGAAGGGACTCCTAGGACAATGATAGTTGGAAATGATCACTCTGGAAAATAAATGGGTGCTGAAATTAGCTAAAGGGATATACATGATAACCTTTCAGCACCTGTATTGCAAACTATAATGCCCGAAAAGAAAGAGGGGGAGAGAGAGAGAGAGAGACAGATAGACGGGGGGTGGGGGATGCCTGTTGTAGAGGCAGGCTGGAGGTAAGGACAGGCAGGAGAGAAACTGGAGACATTGGTGGTGGGGGATTGTACATTGGAGAAGGGGTGAGTGTTGGAACAATGCATGATTCAAACCCAGTCATGATCAATTTTTTAACTTTGTATCTCAAAATAATTTAATTTTTTTTGTTTTTTTGCTTTTTGGGTCACACCCGGCAATGCACAGGGGTTACTGTTGGCTCTGCACTCAGGAATTACTCCTGGCGGTGCTCAGGGGACTATATGTGATGCTGGGAATCGAACCCGGGTCAGCCGTGTGCAAGGCAAAAGCCCTACCCGCTATGCTATTGCTCCAGCCCCAGTAATTCAATTTTTTTAAAAAAAGCATTTCCCCATTCCTGGAACTGTAGATTCTCAAATAGTGACTGTCTTTATATTCACGTCACATGCATATCAAACAAATGTGCATATGTATACAACACAGTAAACACATGTTCAAGTAAACACATATGCCTAAATTGAAGCCTGAAAAATCTCATAACACACTAATACTATTTATGTTAAAGATAACACATTTAAAATGTTAAAGATAAAACAGTTAAGCTTTTTTAAAAATTCAAAATCTATTACCCCTTGGGGCTGGAGAGAGTCCAGGAGATAGCAAGGGCACTTGCTGGCAGCCCATTTTGTTCCTTGAACTTCTCAGGAATGATCCTTGACATGAGCACAGAGCTAGGAGTAAGTCCTAAGCACTGCTGGATATCACCCCCACCCCATGACAAAAAAAAAAAAGTATTTTGCTTCAACACCCTAAACTGAGATTCTAACTCAGAATGCCTGGACCCAATGTACTTACCCAGTGTCCATCTGCTTCCTCCTGGTGAGACTTTGTGATCAACCTTTTTGGGGAACTGCTCTTCACCCATATTGTTGAAAAGATTCTGGAAATTCTCAATCAAGAGATTCAGAGTACCACGTTCTCTTTTACTTACTAATTTTGTTTGCTTTTTCTTTTTGTTTATTTTCTTTTTTTCTTCAAAACCAGAAATTTACAGATGCAAAGCAAACATATTAACTGAGCCACATCCCTGGCCTCT
This sequence comes from Sorex araneus, assembly GCF_027595985.1. Classification (NCBI taxonomy): domain Eukaryota; kingdom Metazoa; phylum Chordata; class Mammalia; order Eulipotyphla; family Soricidae; genus Sorex; species Sorex araneus. Next base: position 137,443,679 of record NC_073304.1, on the reverse strand, counting down.
GCTCCTTTTGTTTGTTTGTCTAGGGGCCACATTTTGCACTGCTGGGGGCTTCCTCCTGGCTTTGCACTCACAGAGGACTCATGGCAGTGCTTAGGGCAGCATAAGGGGTTCTGGGATTACAACTGAGGCTTCTGTTCTCTGGCTCTAGTCCTACCTACTCATCTTTAAATACCATTGAGTTCTATCTTGTTTATTAGCTTCTATATTCTACATTTTTAAGGCATTAAATAATTATTTCAGGTATTTTAAAATTGGGGAGTAAAACTAAAGAAAATACATATAAAGTATTGAACATTAGGTACCTCTTTAAAAATGTAAAACAAGTCTAGTGAGAATATTTAATAATATAGGCAGGCATACTAAGTTGGATCATGCAATAATTACTTTATAAGGCATGTGTGAGTTGTGTGTGTGTGTGTGTGTGTGTGTGTTTGTATGCATGTTTGAAGACTCACGAGTGGAACTCAGGGGTTATATTTATTATGCTGCTTCAGGGATCTCTCCCTGGTGGTTCTTGGACAACTATGCAGTCTGGAATCAAAACTAATCCTCCCACATACAAAGTATGCACTCTATCCTTTGAGTCTAGCCTCTAAAAGATCTATTTTATGTGAAGAGTGCAAAGTTAAAAAATAATTGCTATTTATGTAATAAATAAAAATATTGTGATTGGGTGTCTGATTTAGTATGGTATATGTATATGTCTCATATATGTATAAGAGATATATATATATATACATAAAATATAAGACACTGGTAGTGGTAGCAATCTCTGAACAAAGGAACTGAAGAAGTGGGAAAGATAATAAAAGTTATCTCTAGATTTAGGCTCCACAACTTTAATTTATTCTTTGTGCATATACTCTCTGTAGCACTGTAGCTCTGTTGTCCCCCTATTCATCGATTTGCTCGAGTGGGCACCAGTAATGTCTCCATTGTGAGACTTATTGTTACTCTTTTTGGCATATCGAATATGCCACGGGTAGCTTGCCAGGCTCTGCTGTGCAGGTGGGATACTCTCTGTTAGCTTGCCGGGCTCTCTGAGAGGGATAGAGGAATCAAACCTGTATCAGCCGCATGCAAGGCAAATGCCCTACCCGCTGTGCCATCGTTCCAGTCCATATACTGTTTATTGGAAATAAATTTTAGAAAAATATAAAAATGCAGCTGAGGTTGTCTGTGGTGTCCTCTGTTTGGGGATGAGACAGAAAGATGGTGATGGTATGGTGGTGGGGGGGAGGTGGTACATAAGTGATGTATAGAAGGTGGCACATGCATCACAGACTAATTGCTGACAGCAAACCATTAGAATAAGCAGATGTGGCAGATGGATGCAAATGAGTAAAGCATTAGCAATGAAATGCAGAGAAAAGCAAAAGGCCAGGGAGGATTTCATGTGACAATTCCTAGAGGAGCAGGTTTTGACTACAATGTTTTCTGACCAAATCGGAAAAATCAGCCTCAGATACTTCTAGAGAATAGCAATGTTCTGCTCTGTGAATATTGAGGGCAGAGCAGAAAAGTGATTGAATTTTTTAGCAAACTCCTGAGTATGACAGTTTGCTCACGGCAATAAACATATCCTACTTTTCCCAGCTTATAGTGTTTTTAATAAATGTAGTGTGTGTGTGTGTTTGTGTGTTGTAAAAAACTAAAGCTCGCCCAGGGGCGAGTGCACTCGCGGGCTCTCCGGGCGGCTCTGTCTCACCGCCCGCGTTCGGTGCCCCAGAACCGCTGTGTGTGCTGTCGGTCAAGGGCAGGCGACGGAAGGAAGAAGGAAGAAGGCCAAACTGGTTGCTCGATCCATTTATTTCATTCTCTCTCTCCGCTTCTCTCCCGCTCTCCTGGATCTCTCCCAGTGGATCTGCCCCGTGGATCTGGCCCCGTGGATCTCCCCCCCAACCCACTCTTACAGCCTAGTTAAATCTCCCCAGCATGAGGGGGTTGGGGCGTACACATAGGTGTGGTCACCATCAATGGTGTAAGGTCCTTTCCCTTAGGGGATGCTTCTCCTAGGACTTAATTCTCTTTCAGCAGGAGGATCCACCCAAGGGCGGAGTCCCATGAATGTGTTTCTCTTCTCCTCAGCCAGCAAACATATAAGAATTCATAATATTAATTATTTTGTATGGACACAATAAGAGGTGCATTAAAGCTTATAGAATTGCTCTCCTGAGGCCATCTCAATCTCAGACTACAGTGCTCAGGCCAGATCAGTCTTTCCTATCCCTGGCAAGGTCCCAGTCTCATAATTACTATTGGATCATGACAGCATTTGTCTATGATCAAGCTCTTAACTTATAGTTAAGAATTAGGCACTTTGGCCAGGCCCATCTCGATGCTAGGGTAGCACATAACTCACCGCTTGCCCTGGATCCTTCCTGTCCCACGTCGGGGACCCTACTTTGGGGTGCTAGGAACTGAGGGCAACTGAGTCTTAAGTGGAGAAAGCAGATGCCCGGGAGGGAATAATATTCGAGGCCAATTAATTCCCAAGTTATAAAAACATAATATTGTCTTCTTGTGTCTATACAAAACAGTCATAGCTTTAAAGTAAATTATTCAAAAGGCACAAGAAGAGGAGAAAGGCAATATTAACTTATATAATATAAATTCAGTATCCTAGGAAGGTCTGACCTTGCAAATTAGCAGAGTCAGATTAAGGGAAAGCCGAGGATTAACTCTTTTGGGGAAGAGAGCATGGAGAAGTGATTATAGCTAAACAAAGGGATGGGAGAGATTCGGGAACACCTTGATGGGTGTGACTGGGGTAAGCCTAAACTCTGGGTAAAACCGGGACAAGCTACTTGTGGCAGGGAGGGAAAGGGCAAAGTAATGTCATCCTACAGTGTGTGTGAGTGTGTATCTGTGTGTGTGTTTGAGCCACACCTGGAAGTGCTCAAATGTTACTCCTGACTGTGTGCTCAGGGGTCACTCACTTCTGCTGGTGCTTGGGGCATCAAGTGCAGAACTGGGGGTCAAAAAAGAGATGGTAATATGTAAATCGAGTTCCTTAACCAGTGTACTTTATCTTTCTGGAAGTGATAGATATATTCTTTAAAGAAGATGGAGGGATGTTTAACTATTTGGATACAAAAGAACATACCGAGGCAGACTGAGTATTTTGAAGTGGATTTTTAGGGGCCACATCTGGCTGTGCTCAGGCTTACACCTAGTTCTATGCTCAGGGGTCACTCCTAACTTCCTGGTGGTGCTTGTGTAGTGCTGGGGATTGAACTGGGATTAGTCATGTACAAGGTAAGCGCCTTGCTGTTTTCTCTGGTCCCTGTTGGGTATTTTAAAGAAGCCAAAAGGAAGTACGGACCCATAACCTTTACAAATAACTTCTAGGGCAGAGACAAGAAAATTTAATTAGTTTGCTTTGATTAGGTTATAACAAGTGCACTAATATATTTGATTGATTTGATTAGTTGATATCAGTTGACTTGATTAGTTGAATAATTAAAATTAAACTGAATAAGTTAAAGTAACTTCAGATAGGATCATTAATATAAACTACCTAATCTGTATCGAGCTAAGCAGAGCTCATATATATGGCTAGATGTTCACGATTGAGTTTGAGTCTCTGAACACAACAATAAATTCTATCAACATGTTTGCTCTGTGTCAAACATCTGTGCCACATACCTAGTGAAATGATTCATAAAATGCCAATTGCAGGTGATTATATGGGGCAATCAAAAGTCTGATACTCTACTGTTAGAATGGGAAATTGCCAACTATTCTGGAAAATAGTTTGATCTTTTAAAAAGGGAAGTTAGCATAGACCAAGAAATCTAAAGTAAAGGAAAATTTAAATTTAATTTTAAAAAGTGGATATGAAAGTTTACAGAGGCTTTTAAAAATAATTTTCAACAACTGGGAAGAATGCAAATGTCCTTTAGCTGCTGACTATACAGACTGTGGTCTAAGTACTCCCAGGGATTAACAAGAACAGAACTGTTGATTCACACAACCACATGGATGTATCTCCAATGCATTATGCTATGTGGGAGAAGTTGGACTCATGGGACCAAACACTGAATATATAACTCCAGTTATATGACATTTAGAAAAGGAAAATTATACCTACAGACAATGTGTTAGTGGCTGCCAGGTGTTGGAGATAGAGATTAACTAATTTACTAATAAGAGGAACAGAAATTATTTGGGGTGGGAGGATGTTAATATAGTTGCATACCAAGATTTTTTTGGTGGCCACAAAATTATGTACAGTTGTCAAAATCCAAAGTTTCTTACCAAAAAGGTTGATGAATGTCACATAAAAACCGTATCTTAAAAAAAAAAAACCTCTTTAGATATTAAATCTGTAGCTCAGGGAGGATTCTGAGATAGGAAAAATGTTTTGAATATCATTTGGAGGGTGGTTACTTGGATATGTATATGTACATATACATATATATATCACACTTCATGGACATGTACACAAAGGGTTTTTATACTTTATACACTTGCTGAATTCTTCATACCTAATTTTTAAATGAATAAAGAATAAATAAGCCTTTCCAGAGCTCCCAGTTAAAAATATAGTTCTACTTTTGGGTGAAAAAAGAGAGAGTAGATTAAATGATTCCTTGCAACTCTGCTGGTCATAACATAAGATCTGAGCATGATGTTTGATAATGGCAGGAAGAATGGCTATAAATACCAAAGACAAATGTTACCCACATTGCAGACTTGTTTAAAGGCTGGCCCTGTCCAGAAATCCATCAATGCATTGTGGTTTTGTTTTTGTGCTTTTGTTATTACTGTTGTTTTTGCTTTTTCCCCCCTCTCTTATCTTTTTATCCACTTCTGCTTCTTATGGCTCTGATTCCACTTCCAGCACTTCCTTCTTACATTCTTTAGCGGGGTAGATGTAAGTGAAAGGAGACAGGCTCTCATGGGCTTTGGGGCTCAGACCTCAGTTTCAACACTTAGAAGCTAATGGTCTTAAGCAGATTTCTGCATTCGTTTTTATCAGACATTTTTTTCCTGAATCACACATTTTACTTTGAAATCTTGTTATCTCAGGATGCTTTATGAATCTTGTGAAGCATAAATAACTTCAAAACACTTCATTTTATACCCATATTTCTTTCAGATGGTTTGATGATGTTAATAGCATCCTTTTTGAAGCAGTAACAGAACTGTAAGAATTTCATGACCTCATTATCAAGTCATCTGTACAGGCCAATTGATCTGTGTGATATCAATTCTGCTAATTCTTCCCTGGAGTGCAGTAGGACAAAGGTTCACTTCATATAGAACAAAAACTACTGCAGTTCCTCAGCATCCCAACTTCATTCCTAGGAATTTGCAAAATATGTGTGCCACCCCCTACAGGCAGTTGTCCATAGTCACTTGTGAACACAGTAAACTTTTCTTAATGTGAATGCCAAAACAACACTGATAATCCCGGAGGTTAGGGAAAAGGTAACCTAAACACTATGTCATATGTACTAGGAAGTTCATGAGATGGTTATAGTGATGTGAGATTTGGTTTTTTTAATTTTGGAAAGGCAGACAAACTTTATTTCTGGCTATTATCACTGATTGCTATTCAGGTACAACTCTTTGGTTGTGCATCTTAAAACCTTTGCAATTAAGCCTGGGACTTATCCTAGAACGATAAAGTGTGATCCTGGCCATATAGTGTTCTGTCATAAGTCTCCAGGATCTACTTTGCTGACTTGATACTTCTTCATGATTTGCCAGTTTTGAACCATTTTCTTTTTGGCATCAATGAAAGCAGTTAAATAAATTACTTGGAGCTGTGCCTTCAGTACTCCTACCTAAGCTTTAAGTGGTCAGAGGATGGACAAACAGATTAAAGATTTAAAACAGGTGAATTTGTTTCTGTTCTTCAGAAAGTATTTTGTTTCTAAGCTCAGTTTTGCATTATAGCTCTTGTCTCCTTAAGTGAAGGGAGTGCAAATTACTCTCTGTCATTTTTAATACTGTATTGAATTACCAATATAATTGTACTCAGTTCTTCTGGAAAGTGCTGATGGCCTATTTTGTACTTGTTTGTGTTAATCAATGTTAATTACAAAGCAAGCATAGGGGTTAATGAATTATAATGGGCTTAATTAAGCTTGACAGTAACAAATGGCTTAACCTTTATATTATGACCTGGTTAAAGAAACAGCAAGAGGACAAATTGGGCCAAAGAATCACATGGCAATTCATATTTATATACTGGACATCTACAGAAACAGAATAGTGTAATGGGTATTGGTTTTATTAATTGTCAGCTTTGACACTTATTAATCTGGCATTATTGCAAATACAAAGAACTATATATCCTGCTCTTTCCCCTTAAAAGAACTTATGCTGTGATCGAAAGACTTGAGAAGCTAGTGTTGGTAATCCTTCAGTGTGACACTGGATATTTGGCTCCATGGTAGAGTACATGCCTTACCTTTGTGAGGCTCCAGTTTTCAGCCCTGGTACCATGTGACACCAGACACCTAGAGATAAGGTTTCTGACCCCCAGTGTGGTTCCTCCAGCACTACAACTGTCAGACTAATTAGGAAGAACTAAACAATGGATAAGCAGGCACTTAGGAGAGGGGTCATAAATTGGGCCTGGGGAAGCCTAGGGGGAAGATCTCAAAGGAGTGCTTGGATACAGCACAGAAAATGGCATTCTTGCTTGAAGGTTGCTGAACCAAAGTGCAGTCAGTGTGTTCAGGCTCTTTCATTCTACAAAAACATGCTTCTTTGATTTAAGTTTCCCTGTGGGTGGTGGTGACACTGCTGAAGAATGTGATCACCGTAGTTTAGTCAACTTTGTGTGTTGGTTTCAGAGGCATAAATGCAGAGAGATGACCATGAAGACTCTTCTAGTTGCAAACTACCACTCCCCAGCCCCTTCACTGGGGCCCCAACCCAAAGGCATTTTTCTTTTGACCTTCTTTCTATATGATGAAAAATCTCCAGACTTGATCTATCTATATACAACCTTTATGTTAGATAAGATGTCTTTGGGTACAGGGCCTAAGAGACAGTACTGAGTTTAGAGCACGTGTGTCTTATCCTGGACTAGAGCGATAGCAAAGCAGGTAGGGCATTTGCCTTGCACGCTGCCAACCCGGGTTTGATCGCTCCATCTCTCTCAGAGGGCCCAGCAAGCTTCCAAGAATATCGCGCCCACACAGCATAGCCTGGCAAGCTACCTGTGGCATATTCGATATGCCAAAAACAGTAACAACAAGTCTCACAATGGAGACGTTACTGGTGCCCTCTCAAGCAAATTGATGAACAATGGGATGACAGTGTTACAGTACTATAGTATCTTATCCTGGCTTGATTCCTGGTACCTCATGGTCCCCCCCCCACTCGCCCCCTAGCTTTACTTCGTGCAGAACTGGAGGCCCTTGAGCACCATAGGGTGGTCTTGCAGGCTCCCAGCACTGCTAGTTATGGCCTGGGTATTTCTAGCACTGCAGGCCCAGAGCAGCGTCTAATTCTCCAAAGTACTATGCACTGAACCAAGGACTTAGAAAACTCTGGGGTGGGTCTTCAGACTCACTTCTCATGACTTGGGAGCCTCCTACCTCTCCCAAAGACATATTTAGATGCAAAGTAAAATTCACATACCCTAAGTCAACAACTCTTGGCTTATCACTCAGGAGTCTTGTCAGGCAGGAAAAAGATATATATTCTTCTTCTCTCAAGCTTATTGATTGCAGTCTGTGAATTAAACTGACAGAAGCCAGATGAACAGGAGAAAGATTTTATTTCATATGCATCTGGAATGCCATAAGAGAAAATAAATACCAACCTCAACCTCCCCCAACCCCCCCCAGCCCCGCAATAGGAAGAAAGTGAAGTCTGGGTGTTTAAATACCATTTTGACAAAGGCCATATATTTTAGGAAGTGTCATAGGAAAAGGGGGTTGGTCTTTTAGAGATAGGAAAGCAAATGTATGGAGAAAAGTTATGAAAAATCAGAAGTTCTCCTAATGACTGCTGACTGTCCCCAGTAATAAGGTTGTTCTTGTCTTCCTGTAGAAAAAAGAAGAGGAACACAGTCACAAAGGTGCATTTTGATGTGGCATTTAGGCAGAAGGGGGGGGCAAAGAACTCTTTCTCTGTTTGAGCTTTGCAATTAGCTTAGACTCAAAATAATCCTTATACCAAAGTATCATATTTTGGGTGGAATCATATTTCTGATCCCCTTCCATCTCCAGGTCAGTTTAGCGGTTCTGTTGGCCTGGCTGGACTCTATCACTCTGGACTGTGCTCACGCTGAGCGGGGGAAGCATTGGCACGCCCTGTGTTTTAGCGACTTGGATGCAGTGGCCCGGGCCCTGCTATCACTCAGCACTCTGGGCTGCCTCCTAGAACAGTAGCAGGGGCTTCTGGAGTGACAGCAGACGCATGCGAAGCCTTCTGAGGCCTAATCTTAAACACAATGCATTTACTTCTGCTGTGTTCTGGGGGTCAAAGTTACAGGGGAAGCCAAGTTAGGAGGAAAACAGATCCTCTTCCTGACCTAGAGTGGCTGCCAAGTATGACAAGGGTGGGGAAGAACATAAAACTGTAAACTTCTCACAGACTGCTTTCAGCATTCCCAAAGCAGGATCCTTGCTTTCCTAATTCAGAGTATTTGTTCAAGTTATATTCTCTACCTTAAAATTCAGTTCCTCTTCCTTTTTATGTTTTGTTGTTGGTAGTGGGGAGTAGCACTGTAGTAGCACTGTTGACCGTTGTTCATTGATTTGCTCGAGCTGGCATCAGTAACGTCTCCGTTGTGAGACTTGTTACTGTTTTTGGCATATTGAATACACCATGGGGAGCTTGCCAGGCTCTGCCCTGTGGGCGGGATACTCTCGGTAGCTTGCCGGGCTCTCTGAGAGGGGCGGAGGAATCGAACCCGGGTCAGCTGCGTGCAAGGCAAACGCCCTACAGCTGTGCTATTGCTCTAGTCCAGGTAGTGGGGGGTAGTCAAAAAAATTCAGTCTTTCCAAAACAGTCCATCTCCAAAACTAATTTTGGTTATGAAGCTCCTCCTGATTCCCTTATTATGTTTCTTTTCTTTCTTTTCTTTCTTTCTTTCTTTCTTTCTTTCTTTCTTTCTTTCTTTCTTTCTTTCTTTCTTTCTTTCTTTCTTTCTTTCTTTCTTTCTTTCTTTCTTTCTTTCTTTCTTTCTTTCTTTCTTTCTTTCTTTCTTTCTCTCTTTCTTTTCTTTCTTTCTTTCTTTCCTCCCCTCCCCCTCCCTCCCTCCCTCCCTCCCTCCGTCCCTCCCTCTCTTCTTTCTTTCTTTCTTTCTTTCTTTCTTTCTTTCTTTCTTTCTTTCTTTCTTTCTTTCTTTCTTTCTTTCTTTCTTTCTTTCTTTCTTTCTTTCTTTCTTTCCTTTACCTGGTGATGACAGGGGCTACAATTGTGCTCAGGAGTTATTCCCAGCAGTGCTCAAGGGACCATGTGGTGCTAGGGATGGATCATGCACAGCATGAGTCTGCCTGCTGAGCTCTCGGACCCTTTCCTGTTCCATTAATTATATCTTATTTTTCACTCTGAAGAGACTGAAATGCTGTCATGACTCTATGAAGTCAGCAGTGTTGAAATGTTTATGACCATAGCATAGTTGTATTCAATTGAAAACAATCTTTATCTTATCTTGGTATATAAAATTACTATGATTTAGAATGATATTTTCTATTAAATTGAATCTGCTGTGATTTTTTCATTATTTCTGCAGTTGAGGAAAGCTGGCATTCCTATTTACCTGTATAGCTTTATAGCAAGCTTACTCAGTATATGATTATCCTGACTATTACTCTCAGGTTCAGCTTTAATTCCTGTGGCCCAACGTGCACTTTTCCAAAATTATTTTTGCTTTTACTGTCTAGTATTTTAGAAGAGCTTAAATTTACCTTTATACTTAATGGCTTAGAAAATGAAGATGGTGCTGGGTTTGGACTTGATAACTGTGATTTCTGATACTGTTATTTTAAATATTTGTTGGAAAACCAGGAAAAACATATTTTTGGTTTATTGGCTTACTGCATTGCTATTAAATTCAACTTGAGTCCCATGGTGCAAGGCAACCCATATTATCTTGTGTGATATGATGCTTGAAGTCAGTATTTCTAGCACACTGGGAAACAGATGGGGGTTCTGAACTTAGGTCAGTTGTAGCCTATGCTCCAATTTAACTGTGCCAGTCTGATATTTATCATGAACTTCTAAAAAGCATGTTTATGAGAGTTTGGATAAAATTTATTCTGTAGTGGTAAGGGGGAGAATACATAGCGGTCTACGTAACTGGTAAGAATACAGTAATTTTTTTAAATGGCATCGCTAGATGATTCAAATATTTTGAGGTGGAGTGAACATTCTACTCTGGTGCCGTCTCTTGTTGAAATGCAGAAAGCCAAAAACTCAAAATGTTTAAAACCACTCACAACTCTTTGGCAATAGTGAGAATACTAATTATGTAAAGAAAAATAACAATAAGTGAACATCAAAATAAATTAAGTGTGGATTTTAGACTACACTTAATGAACATCCACATGCATTGCAGCTTGTTGGCTATGCAAGTTCTCATGCTTCATTTAAGACCTGCTAAATGATAATCTGTGTTTCCCAAGTTTCCAGATTATTCCTATAAGCATTAAAGCTGCGAAAACCCTCATCCGTACACTCTTTCAAGTTTGTGGAGGAGTCAACTCCTTATAGATACCTTTTCCGTTTGAAATATTCTCTGGCTAAATCTTTGTCTTCTCCAGCCTCACCCAGGGAGAATTGAATTCTACCTCCTAAAGTTTCAGGAGCTCTGCCTTGTCAGGGTGGCTGAGAGCATGTGTTTTGTGGTCAAGAGCAACGCCACAGAAGACGGGACTTAGGAGCATTTGTAGGCTGTTGGAAAGAAATGAACAAATAATGAAACCTGCGAAACAACTAACGAATAAAATCCCAGGTACAGAGAAAGCTCGAAGTGAGAAACTAGGAATCCTTTACACAAAGCGTGTCATTTTGTTCTCTTTAAATATCCTGCTGGCTTTGACGTTGCGACGCCCTCCCCTGTCCTCTGCGCGAAGAGCCAACACCTGGCGGAGACCAGAGCAGAGCCGCGCGGGCCCCGCCCACCGAGGCCGCCAGCTCCGTTTGTCCCCGCGCAGCTCCCATAAAAGGCGGCCCCGCCCCTCTCGGGAAGCGCGGGCGCCCGGCCCGAAAGCGCTCGCGGGTACTGCGCATGCCCAGCTGTCTTTCGGGTGCAGGGGCTTTACCTGCTTCCTGGTGGTCAAATCTGCACTCAGCTCCTTGCCATCAAAGGAGGACCCCTAGGGTTTTGAGGCCTCTTGACTCAAAGGGGGATTGATTCTATGTTAGCCAACGTGGGGCTCTAGGGAAGGTGGTGAAATGATTTTATTATTATTATTTTTTTGGTTCAAGGGCGTCATCTGTTTGCAGACACTATCTCAAACGCATTAACCGGATCCATTACATTGTTTCTGATTTGCGATTAAGGCAAAATTTTCAAGGCATGGAGCAATGCCGACTGGAGGAGCCTTAAAATAGCTGTTGGGTGTAGGCTCAGTTCGGGAGGCCACGCCCCGCTCTCGGGCCTTGTTCTCCAGCGAGGCTGCCCCAGACCTGTCCCTAACCCTCTGGAACAAGGGCCAGTGAGCTAGTGCCCAGGAGACAGGCAGGCACCCTGGAGGGGTGGCAGGAGTGAAGATAGAGCCTCTCTTTGTGGCCCCGTTAGGACAGAAGGAACATAGTTTTCCCAGAGGCGATTCCCCCAGGCAGGGAATAGATTTTGGGGGGCTGCTGATTCTCACTTGTCAGTTTTAGTAGCCCAAGTGCTATCAGTGGCAGAAAGGAGGGAAGGCCACGCTGTTGGCCCCCAGGGGCGCCCTAGGGGCTCTGAAAGGTTCTGGTGTCTTGGTCAATGCCATTTGCAGTTGCCATGTGGCTTCCCGGTGGGCTCCTGGCTTTGAGTGCTGGGACTCACAGCCAAGTGCATGCTCAGCGGAATGTATTTTACATGGGAGGGGCGGTCTTCAGAGGCGTGGTGGGGCCTTCCCCGGGGCCGTAGGGCAGACCCTAAGCCTGCTCTGCCCTACGGCCCCGGGATCAGAACGAAACTATTCAGAGCCAAGTGCACAAAAGGCGGATCCAGATCTGATTCCAGCCCACGCAGCCACATTCTCTCCTGCTCGGAAACATCGTCTCCATTTCCGTTTCTCGTTAGCCTTGCGCTGAGGGGCCCGCCCGGACCTCACGCACGTCAGACCCCCCGGGAGCAGCCGAGGGGGAACTGAAGTGGACACGGCTCCCGGGGAAGGTCCTGGGGGCTGGGTTCCCGGCGCTGCAACACCGGGGCGCTCGGCCCTCCGCGGTCCGGCTCCGAGAACTGCCCTGCCCATCTGGCCTCGGGGGTCCACGGGGCTCCTGCTCGCGCCCCCCACCGCGGCGATCCCCTGGCCGGGTCCCCTCGGCAGGGTCGCAGAGCCCGGGTCGCACCTCCAGGGCCCGCCGGCCCCGCCCCCGCCCCGATCACGCGGGCCGGGCCGCTCTGGGCATGCTCAGAGGCCCGGCAGGTGGGGCCGCCGCGGGACGCCAGGTCCGGCCCGGAGCGAGGGGCGGGGGCCCGGGAGTGGGCGGGGGCCGCCGGGTCGGTGGGAGCCTGCGCCGAGCGGCCGGAATGAGCCATGGCATCGGTCAAGGTGGCCGTGAGGGTCCGGCCCCTGAATCGCAGGTGAGTGGGGCCGCCGGGGCCCCCCTCCCCTCCCCCCGACGCACAGTCGGATGCTCCGCTGCTGCTCTCGGACCCGCGCCCCGACTGAGGGTGACAGGCAGGTTCCCGGCACCCTGGTGCCCCGGCGGTGGCCTCTGGGGACCCGGCGGCCTGCAGCACTAGGCGCTTTGCTGCCCCTTTCTCGCCGCCCCGAAGGGAACCTCAGGGGTCCGGTGAAGACACCCACAAACTTTCCCCGAGCCCATCCACTTGGCTTGTTTCCCTTTAAGATAGATCCAGGGACCACTTGGGTGAGGGGAGTGAGTGGGGGACTCGGGAGCACCGGGAGCTGTCAGGCGACCTGCTCAGTAATGCCAAGGCAGAAGTTCCGCGGCTATTAAAGTTACTTTTTGATCTCTTTAATGAAAGAAACCTTGGATTCTCCGAGAGCGAGCACTAACTTTCAATCAGTAACCGTGCAGTTCCTAACTTTAGGTTAAAGTGGTAAAACTTTTAAAAACCGGTGGAAGGAAAATATCAATGACACTTAAGTACAGGTGTTTAAAATTTGCCGATGTTAAGAGAGTTGTAAACACATTTAGAATTTAGTCTTATTATACAGTTTTTCAGAGTAACACTTCTCAGACTCACTTACTCAAAAAATAATTTAGGCTTCCTTTTCAGTGATCTCTTCATAATCAGCATCGAGCTGCTTTTGGAAGGGTTACTTTAATAAAAGGCATTATAGTTTTGTTTTTGTTTTGGGCCACACACCTGGAGGTGCTCAAGGCTTACTCCTGGCTCTGTGCTCAGGGATCACTCCTGGCAGGGCTCAAACTCCTATCAGGGGTTTCTCCGAATGCAAAGCCAAGTACCATAGGCCTTGTACTATCTCTGTGGTCTTGCACAAATAATTTCACTTTTAAGAATGAAATAGATCTAAATCAGTGTCTTTCAAGATGATAGATACAATTCTCTTTTAAAACTGACTTCTCAATCAAGTGGTGGACTTTGAATTTACCTCACTTTAAGGCTCTAAGCCTTTTCACTTTGATTCTGTCAACGTGTGAGCAGTTAGTTGCTCTTGACAGCTCACCTTGGTATCAAAAGATCATAAAATTAAAAGACTCTCCATGTTTTTTGACTCATTTGAATCTGCTTCTCTGCTGTCAAGGAGGGAATTAGTATTCTGGTTTGTAACTGCTGGGAGCCAGGAGTTTAGTGATTTTCAAGTTATTTCCAGATTACTGGGATAAATACCAGTGAGATATGGACTACCATAAATTGACAAGAAGTTTCTAAAATCCTGGGCTCTCTGGCAGGAATGTCTAGGCCTGGAGAAAGATGGCAGGAAGCATGTTCAGAAGCCATAGGAATTTTTTATTTCTGTTTTTGTTTCATGGGGAAAGGGCTGCCCTCAGTAGTGCTGGCCTGACAGTTTGGTGTTCATTCCTGATGACCCAGAGCCAGGAGCTACCAGGACCACCTCAAGGCTTACTCCTGGTGTTGTGCTCAGGGATCACTCCTGGCAGAGCTCAGGTGTGCTGGGGGTCAGCCATCGGGGCCTAACAGCAGTGTTTGGAGGCCGTGCAGTGTGAGGGATCAAACTCAGGGCCTTCCACACGCCAGGCATGTGCTTTCCTACTTGGCTGTATCCTCTCCTCAAAATGCTATGTGCCCTTGAGGACTGAGATCGGTGTATTTGTGCCCTGAGCAGAGAATGATGGTTACATCAGGATTGGGGCAAGAAGTAAAGAAGCAGCTGAGGTAGAAATGGGCAGGTGGATATGTATCCTCAGGCAGCTTCCTGGTAGAATTCATAGGATTTGGCAGTTCATAGGATGGGTAAGAAGAGGAAAAAGTTGAAGAACACATCACATTTTAGGGCCAGAGAGATAAGACATTGGGGAGGGTGCTTGACTTCATGTGGCTGACCTGGGTTTGATCCCTGGCAGAGCAAGGAATGATTCCCGAGTGTGGAAGTAAGCCCTGATCATACCAGTGACCTCCCCTGTCAACTGCTACCCCCCCCCCTCAAAAAAAAAAGATATCAACTTTGAAATGAATTAACAAAAAAGTCATTCGTTTGTCAAATTGAGTTCATTTGGTAAAGGCAGAATTGCCATCTGGGATAAACTGTGGCAAAGCATAGACAAGTCTAAGAAGGCAGCGGGAAGATCAGCTTTTATTAGCTCTGGTAGGAAATTGGAAAGGGCTGTCGGAATTAAAATTCACTGCGGATTTGCAGTGCTGGATTGTCGTTGGTGCACGTGTGGACAGCATATTCCTAGGCAGGGAGGCTTCTGACAAACCTTGTCAAGTGGCAGGTGTGTGGGACCCCTTTTCTCACTTCCCATCTCTGTTTTAAACCAAGAGTCCTTTCTTCCAGCTTAACAGGTAGAGTCAGAAAGGGTGAGTGCTGTGAAGTGCAGAGGCTTAGAGAGGGTGGACGCTGTTGCCATCTCATGTTCCTTTCAGACGCGGGACACAGGAATGGCAGGTGAAGCACATTGTTCAATGCAGAGTGAGTTTAAGTCACCAGTTGATTTGTTTGTCTTCAAAACCATGGGAACAGTTTTTTTGGTTGGTGTTTAGTAGATGGTGAGAAACATAAAAAGAGAAATACAAATGCCTTCTCTGCCCCAAAATTATTTCGCCTAAGTCAAAAGGGAAGCCATGCAAAAACAATAAAAATAGTAAGTGAAGTCACAGTACACAGTCTTAAGCTGCTTGTGAAATAATTTTCACAAAATGTTGCTAAATGGGATTCATCATTTTATATAGATTTAAGTAGAAAACATTTTTTGGAGGGACTGGAGCAATAGCACAGTGGGTAGGACGTTTGTCTTGCATGTGGCAGACCTGGTTTGATTCCTAGCATCCCATATGGTCCCCTGAGCACCGCCAGCAGTAATTCCTGAGTGCAGAGCCAGGAGTAACCCCTGAGCGTTGCTGGGTGTGACCCAAAAAGAAAAAAAAAAAACAACTTTTTTTTCTTGTGATGAAAATTCCTAGAACTAACACTGTTAATGGCTTTTAAATATCCTTACAGCAATTACTAATAATAGTCATGTTGTACGCTGCATTCCCAGTACTTATAATAACTGTGCACTCATACCTTTTGACCATTTTCCTCTTGTTCCATCTCTCCCTATTCCCAATCTCTGGTAACTACAATCTAATCTCTTTTTCTAGGAATTTCATTTGTTCTTCAGATTTTGTATATAGCTATTATCATAATACTACTTATCTTTCTCTGCCTGACTTTCTTTTTTAATTAATTTTTTTATTAGTAATCACCGTGAGGTACAGTTACAGACTTACAGCTTTTCGTGCTTGTGTTTCAGTCATAAATACTCAAGTACCCATCCCTCCACCAGTGCCTACTCTCCATTTGTTTTATGCAGCACAGTATCCTTAATGTCCTCAATTGCCAGCATGTCAAAAATGGAAGAATTTTGGGGGACCAAAGCTATGTATATAGCAGGTAGGGCATTTTTCCTTGCATTAGGCCTTGCATTAGGGCATTAGGCCATGCGGGGTTCTATCCCTGGCACTGCATATGGTCCCCTGAGCCTTCCAGGAGGTGATCTTTGAGCACAGAACCAGGAGTAAACCCTGAGCACTGTTGGGTGTGGCCCCAAACTTCCCTCCCCAAAAAAAGATGGGAGGAATTTTTTTTCTTGTGATTGAATAATATTTCATTATATATGGTAATTTTTGGTTAGTAAAGGACTGTGTATATGCTGGAGGTCCCTTTGTGATCAATCATTCTATCTGTATATAACGTGTGTGTATAAATAACCATCAGATAACAATATTACCTAATAACACATTTCTTAGTATGGATTTGTCTTAAATTATTTAATGTGCGTGTATAATTTACTTATTTTTCTATGTGTGTCAGCCAAGGATACTTAGGTTATTTCCATTCCTCAGTTATTATAAATAATGCTGCTATGAAGGTAGAGTAGAGTGCAGTTACAATTTTTTAAATGTCGATTTTTAGAGTAGAAGAGCTTTAGGTAAATAAGCAGCAATCAATAAGAAGGAAAGGCCTGAAGTGATTGCAGAGTCAAGATGGGTATGTCAGCTCTTAAAACCTGGGGCAGAGGTGGTGAGATTCTGAATTTCTAAGCAGAGCCTGAGGATTAACCAGCCAGTCACCTTTGCACGAAAACACTCAACTGCTTGGCTCAGGCCAAGATGTGATTTGTTTGCTTTTACTATCTTGTGGCTTTGGGTTATGTGGCAAAACTAGCAGTTTCAAACTTGAAAGATCCATTGTGTTGTAGGACATAATAGCAGCTACTTTTATTGAGAGTTTTCTGTGGCCCAGAAATATAAAATCTAACACTCTTTGCAATAGTCTTGGTGGGTGGAGACTGTCAGAGTATTTTATTGTTAACATAGTTAAATACAGTTACGTTTCTCAAAGTCAGCTTCTTAGGCTGTTAAAATGAGTTCTAAATTAAAAAACTGTTAGGCTTTTAAAAATCAGTAAACTCTTAGCAGAAGTTCATTCGTTCATAATTTTTATGGGGAAAAATTTAACACAATTGTCTAATTTAACATACCTTTTGGTGATCTTTTTCATTGTTCTCATGACTAGTTTTTTATTGCTGGTTTTAGTTTTCACAGTTTTATAAGATATGGAATTTTTCCTCTGAAGAGATAGCTGGATAATAATAACAATAACAATAATAATAACAATATTTGTCCTTTTGAGATGACTTCACTTTTTTGGTGTGTATGTAAGGGAGGGGGCTTGGGCCATACCTGGCTGTGCTTGTTGCGAACTTGTGGCTCTGTGCTCAGTGGTCACTCCTGGCATTGTTCAGGGGTTCACATGTAGTGCTGGTGGGGATCAAACCCAGACGGACTGTGTGCAGTGCAAGTGCCGTCACCCCAGTGCTGTCTTTCTGGGTGAAGCTCCGTGGTGATGCTTCCTTTTCCGTTGCTACTGACTCTGTCAGTGGTCACAGGGTCAGTGTTTGAGGGTACCTGGATCTGTTGCTTGGTTTCTGTTTTGGCTTCCATTTGCAAGATGGGTCAACTTGAGCAAGAGAATTTATTGTTTTGATTTTGAGTTTTGGCATTTGTAAAATGGTGATAATAATTGTGTGTATATTGTAGGTTGTAAGATAGTTTTTTTTTGCCTGGGTAATTTATTTGTTTTTCCTGCGATGCAATAAGAAACACATTTTATATGGAAACTTTATACATGTATAGAAAGTGGCTGGTGGCTGCAGTGGGTGGTGGTGTTGAGGAAATAGTGCCAAGCGCTAGAGCACAGGATTTGTGTGTAAAAGCCCTGGATTTGATCCCCAGCACCTCATGGATCTCTGAGCTCTGAGACAGAAATAGCCCCTGGCCACTCCCAGGTGTGGTCCAAGGAACAAAATAATAATCACCGTCACTGTCACCGTCATTCTGTTGCTCATTGATTTGCTCAAGTGGGCACCAGTAACGTCCCCATTGTGAGACTTGTTACTGTTTTTGACATATCGAATATGCCACGGGAAGCTTGCCAGGCTCTGCTGTGCGATCAGGATACTCTCAGTAGCTTGCCGAGCTCTCCGAGAGGGATGGAGGAATAGAACCTGGGTTGGCCACATGAAAGGCAAGGTAATAAATAATAATAATAATAATAATAATAATAATAATAATAATAATAATGAGATGTATATCTTTACTTATATGCCATCATGCTTGTGTTTTCTGGTCTGTCTTATTTTATCCTTTTTTGTCTTATAAAAAGAAATGCCATTTCTAAATTCATGAGATTTTAAGATCCTTTCGTGAATTGCAGTTGGCTGTGTGAAAAACGCTGTCTGGGTCAAAGCAGAAAATGTATATGCAGAAAGCCTGCTCTGGTGCCTGACAAACAGTGAGGAATCTGTAAGGCTTGGTTGTTAATTACTTTCAGTTTTATATTTTCCAGACTGGAACTTTTTAAGAAACAGGAATTTAGAAACGTTTTAACCTCAGATGTCTAGCCGTCGCTGTCCAGAGCCGGGGAGCAGTGTTTCTGTGTGCTTTCTCATCGGAAAGGCAGGTGCACCCCATCCCTTCCATTTTCTGACAGGTGAACCTCTCTTCCTGAGTGGTCTCTTAGCTGCCGTGTAGTGCCATGTTTATCAAAAGGAGAGAGGAGAAAAAGGGGGGTAATGCCCACAGTGTTTTAGCTGGTATTGGTATCTTTAAGCTGTATTGGATATACTTGTTTTAAGAGTAAGATAGCATGTGGGAAAAAGTTTGGAGTTCATCTTGGAACTGTGAAGGTGCCACTGCTGCTCCAGGACTAATCGGATGAGAGACACCGTAACGGGTCATAAAAGGGTTTTCTTGGCAGCAAGCTGGCACTAGCAAGATGGCAGGCTTCCATTCTCAAAGCGACTGACTTGTATATTTGGTCACAAGAAGGTTTTAACAAAGAGCAGGTGTGTCTGCAGACTGATGGGCTCCAGAACAAACCGCATCTTACTTCCTGGACTGTGCTCTGAGCACCTCATCTTATCTGCATACCCCAGCCAAGTGAGGATAAAGGCAGTACTGGTCCAACCTATCAGCCTATCAGGCAGGGGGAGAGTATGATGAGGACTAGTGACCTTGTCTAGGAGCTTGTTGTTCCTCATTTTTGGGGGCTGTTTTCAGTCTCTTGGTCCGTGATTATGATGACGACAGACATTCCTGGTACGGGTGCTGGGACGTTTCTGAGACACTGCCCTGTACCAGGCCCCTTCCTCAGCTCTTGTCCTGGGGCATTTTTCTCCTTCCATTAGCCAACTGAGGACTTATCTCCATTTCGCAGAGAACAGTGAAGACCCTCTCAAATAGGAGTGCAGACTGAGCAGATTGCAGGTATTATTAGAACCCTTTGGGCTGGTTGCCTCACTGCTGACTGAAGCCCGTGGCTCCATGGGAAGCTGGTCCAGTGCTGGAGTCGGCGCGACACAAGCTGGCCGGCTGTTTCAGAATCTGTGTGCTGTGCCGTGGAAGTGGAGCTCCGGGTTGACTCCAGTGCTGGTCTTAGATAAGAGGGGCAAATTTGAATTGAGCCCAAAGGGATATAACCAGTGCCCTTTCAGAGAGTAGAGAATAATGGGCTTTCCCAAGACTCTTCGGCTTTGGGCAGGGCCCATTCTGACTGAGCCAGCCTACCTTGGGCCACTCAGCTCTGTCCTGCCCGATTGCTGGTCTGAAACTCTCTTCTTACTTCTGTACCCTCTACTGCATGGAAGACTCAGAGGAGAGGAGGGGAGGGCCTCTCTGGCTGGCTGGTAGGAACGAGACCCCTTTTCAAGGATTTCAACTAAGTTGAGAGACAGTAGGCAGGGTGAGGAATGGTTTTATTTCCTTTTGTGATTACATACTGGGCTTTTGTTTTATTTTTAATTTTTTTTTGCTTTTTGGGTCATACCTGGCAGTGCACAGGAGTTACTCCTGGCTCTGCACTCAGGAATTACTCCTGGCGGTGCTTGGGGGACCATACGGGATGCTGGGAATCGAACCTGGGTCTGCTGTGTGCAAGGCAAACGCCCTACCTGCTGTGCTATAGCTCCAGACCCCTGGGCTTTTATTCTTGAGTTCAGTGCTGGTCAGTATGGTGGCCACTGACCACGTGTGATTACTTAATATTGAAGGGCTGGGGTATAGCTCAGTGGCAAAAGTGATTACCTGGCAAGCATGCGGCTGCAGTTTTGATCCCCTCTGCTGCCCACGTGAGCCGGGCGCAGTCTCAGTTCCATAGCAGAGCGTGCAGTCACCAGGGCGCCAACTCCTGCCAGCCATGTGGGCACCACAGCTTAGAATGTGACCCTCAGTGAGCACATAGGGGAGCACAAGTAAAAGAGTGTGACCCGGACAAGCTCTACAATTAAGTGTGTGTGTGTGTGTGTGTGTGTGTGTGTGTGTGTTATCCCCAATCATCACAGCAACAGTAACAACAAAATGGGGGACTGTAGCACTGTAGCACTGTCGTCCCATTGTTCATCGATTTGCTCGCGCGGGCACCAGTAATGCCTGGCAAGCTACCTGTGACGTATTTGATATGCCAAAAACGGTAACAACAACATAACTAGTATTAAATAAAAAATAGAGTAAATCCGGGCCGTAGTGGCAGTACATGAGGTGAAACACTGACCTTCCACAAGACTGACCCCGGTTCTGTCCACAGCACTAGATATGGCCTCTTGAACGTTGTCAGGACTTACCTCTAAGCACAGTCAGGAGTAGCCCCTGAACACTGTAGGATGTGGCCTTCAACCCCCAAAATAGAATTATTCGTTGCACGGTCACATCTCACAGATTCAGTAGCCTTATATTGAGCAGTGCAGCTGTCAAGTGTGTTCCGGGAAGTTCTGTTGGGCCATAGGACTGAATTGGGTTTGGATCTGCGACTTGCTCAGTTTGTGTCCTGGCATTTTACTGCTCGAGTTTTAGTTTTTCCACTGTCAATAAAGTGGAGATTTTCCCAAGATAGATATTGGCTGTTATGGTGGTTCTAAAATAGGATGCCATTTGCCAATTAGTGTTTTCAGAAGTTTGATCTGATAGCAGTGTAGGGAAATAATATTATTATCCTCAGGAACAATGAACACTTATTTATAATTCACTGCATACTGTGCCAAGAGTCTTTATGTACTAATGATCATTGACTTCCCTGCCTTGCTCTGTGATGCAGGATCCTGAGACCAAAGATGTCTGTCTTTTCTTTTTTTTTTTAATTTTTAAAATTTTTTTTTAAATTTTATCACCATGTGGAAAGTTACAGAGTTCTCACGTTTATGTCTCAGTTATACCATATTCAAACACCATCCCTTCACCAGTACCCATATTCCACCACCCAAATCCCCGGTATACCCCCTACCCCCACCCCAACTGTATAACTGATGAATTTCACTTCATTTTCTCTTCACCTTGATTATGTTCCATATTTCAACACAAAACTCACTATTGTTGTGGGAGTTATACCCCCAAACAAGATAACCCTAATAAGGAAGCATTTGATAATTAGTTTTCCATTAAAAGATTGTATGTTTTCAGGTTTAAGAAAAGGTTGCGCGGCTGCGTTATCAGCCGCGCGGCTCGGATGTGTCCCAGTCCCGAATCCTGGAGCCGTGTTAGTTGCTGCTCAGTGTCACCAGGGCTCCATCTGGAGAAGGTGTGCTGGCGGCACCTCCTCCTTCCGGCCCCCCGGTGTTGCTGGCCCCAGTTCGGGTCTGGAGCATTTTCCGGGCCGCGTTCCTCACCAGAATGCCTCTGTCTGTCTTTTCTAAGGGGAGGCCTTTTCAGGAAGATCATTAAGTATGACCAGGGCCAGACACTTAGCAAAGGGGCCTTTCACGTTGCCCACCCTGGATATATCCAGCATCTGTCAGAGCAACCCTAAGCACAGAGTTTGGAGTAGCCCCTATGCGCTGCCAGGTGTGGCCCAACCAGTCTGACCCATGATGATCTGACTTGGGGCCAGATTGGAGTTGTAATAGGAAAGGGCAAAATCAGGGATAAAACTTGTAGAGATTGTACCTGAAGAGATTTTGCCTGCATTTTGGCTGTGGTAATAATATGTGCTGGCAAAACATGTGTGCTGTGCAGCAAAGAGTGCTTAAGAGACAAATCACAAGTCTCTCATGCTCTCTTATCTCCACAAGCCAGAGAAAATTCCTCATATACTTTGATGCTCTTGAACTGAGTCCTTTGAAATTAAATGAAGTTTTAAAATCTTTGGTGTTTCTTTTCCTTCCTTGATTTTTATTGCACTGATTAGGGCTCACATACCAGCCTGCTTGTTCTCTCACACGGGCTGTGCTCCTTTATTTGTGGTGCATGCCCAAAGGGGTTGGACTCTATATTTATTTAATTCTTTTTGTTTTGGGGCCATACTTGTTCCTGGCTCTGCACTCAGGGGTCACTCCTGACTGGCTCAGGGAACTGTATCTGGTGCTAGGGGTGGAGTTCTGGTCACGTGGAAGGCAGATACCTTGCTTGGTGTACTGTCGCTCTGGCTCATTGCAGAAGACATCTTGAAGACTATTCAGCAGGGCATAGAGTGGTGAAGAGTCACAGATACTTCACTGTTTGGGACTCAGGAATTAGAAGAATGACCTTTTCCAAGCTCAGCGTGCTAGGGTTGAGTTGGCCAGAATGGAGGGTCATGGTAGTGAGACGGTGTAGGCCTGGGTGCTGGGAAGATCCAGGTAGTAGGAACGAGGCCAGTTATCATCCTAGTGCATGAGTGTTTGGGGTGAGCCTCTTGAAGGAGAAAGTGGATGTGTTAAAAGTGAACGTTTTCTCCAAGGAAGACCACAGGAAAGAAAGAAGGGGAGCGGGGTTGGATTGGTGGTGTTAGGATATGGCATAACCTGGCGTAGGAGGGAAGCTTTTCAGCATGCACCCTGAGGAATGTGGGCAAGTTGAGCGCTATATGGAACATACTTTGAGAATTGAGATTCTTTTAGTGGGATTTGTGAAGTCAGCTGTTTTCTACTAAGATTTGGTCTGTTTACCTTTTCTTTTTTAACATATATAAAAATAATATTTCCCCCATGATATATTATATATCTATATATTATATATATTATATATCATATAATCACAATGCTTCAAATTTAAATTTAGATGTTACATGGAAGACAAATACCTTAGTTGACAAATATGTATATTTAAATCTGAAGCATCATGATAATATATATAAGTTAATATAGATATATAATTAAATATCACAATTAAATGTATGTATGTATTTAAATTTGAAGCATCATGATTTACAATAATATTAATGGTAGGGTTTCATACATAGTGTTCTATCATCACACCCTGTACCAGAATGTCCACTTCCCTCCACCATTGTCTCAGCGTTCCTACCTCTTCATACTTCCCCTACCCTTGGTAAATGCAGTTCCATAAACCAGTTCTCAGGTTCTGGTATCTTTGGCTGTTTGGTATTCCCCGTATCTCTTTGTATTCCAGGTGTGGCAGAAATAATTGTGTCTGTCTCTCTCATTCTGGCTGACTTCACTCTGCCTGATATTCTCAGATCCATTCATGTAGTGACCAGTTGCTTGATTTCATCTTTTCTTATAGGCGAGTAGTATTCTACTGTGCGTATGTACCCTGGTTTCTTTATCTAGTCATCTGTGCTTGAACACTTGAGTTGTTTGCAGATGTTGGTCTTTTTAATTCTCATTTCTTGGAAGGGCATTGTCAAAGTTTTTCAGAAGTGCTCATGATATGTTGACTCTTGTGTGTTGTGTATTTTGTGTTTCAAAAACTTCTCAGTTTTACTTTCTAAATAGCATAACTGTGAATCAAGATTTTGACACTGTTAATAAAACTTTTTTGGGCTCTCAGTAGTTTTGAAGCATGGCAAATGCTCCCTAAGCCATGGTAGTTGAGAATTGCAGCTGCAAATGATACTACTGCAGTTTTCGAGGAGAGTTGATGGGAGGGTATGGGGAGAATATCCAGTACATTTTCAGGGTAGTAGCTGGAGCAATAGCACAGCTGGTAGGGCATTTACCTTGCACATGGCTGGCCTGGGTTTGATTCCTCTGTCCCTCTCGGAGAGCCTGGCAAGCTACTGAGAGTATCCCACCTGCATGGCAGAGCCTGGCAGGCTACTCGTGGCATATTCCATATGCCAAAAACAGTAACAACAAG
Source organism: Sorex araneus (assembly GCF_027595985.1). Taxonomy (NCBI): domain Eukaryota; kingdom Metazoa; phylum Chordata; class Mammalia; order Eulipotyphla; family Soricidae; genus Sorex; species Sorex araneus. Next base: position 137,419,321 of record NC_073304.1, on the reverse strand, counting down.
TCTCACAATGGAGATGTTACTGGTGCCCGCTCGAGCAAATGGATGGACAATGGGATGACAGTGCTGCAGTGCTACAGCCCTTCAGTGCCTGGTAGCTGCTGCTTGCTTTTTAGAATCACTCGTCAGCCAACAGTTCTAAAGGCGGAGGAGAGGCAGCAACTGTGTAGAGAGGAAGGGAGAAAAGGAGACCAGTGCACTGTCAGACTAAGTAGGGCAGAGAGTGTGCCTGCAGCTGTGGGGTTCCCTGCCTCAAGACTGGAGCCGGCTGGCCAGGCTGGCGTTGTCTCCTGGTTCCAGCAGGACCTGTTTCAGTTGAGGGTTGTGTGTGGGTGCCTTGGGTGCTGCAAGCTGGGAGGGGAGGGCAGAGGTGTGGCTCCTTGGTTGGTCCTTTCAGTTAATGGTGGCATTCATGGAAGGGGAGAATGAGTTCCTGTTCATGAGTGTCCCTTGGTTTCTGTCGTAAAATCTTGCCAGCTTCCCTTATTCCTCGGATGAAGCCGATGGCTTGGCCAAGCCAGTGAGCACAGAAGCATACTGGTTTCCTCTTGTTTTCCAGAAGACGGAAAGAAGACAGTTGGGAGGAGGGAGGAGAAGGGAGGTGCGGTGCGGGGGAAGGAGGGCTGTCTAGGAAGAGGCATGGTTTCTTTGTGGGAGAAACATGTGGGGAGGTGGGTAGCTGGAAACTTGAAGCAAGTGACCGATGCAATTTCCAGACCCCAAATTAAACCAAATCCTAATGTGCACACAGCCCTATAAGGCAAGAATACTGGTAGGTTGTGGGGGAAGGGAGTGCTCTTCTGTGGAATAGGGTATTTAGTGACCATAATTTTGGTATTAAACTTGGGTTTATTTGTTGGGAGTAGGGGAGAAAGATTTGCATTCTTGTCTGTTTAGAATAGCCAGTTCACCATCTCACACCAGAGAGACCGGCACTCATCACAAAGAACAAAAACAGCCAGGGTTGGAGTGGATGTGGGAAAAGGAATCCTCATTCATGGCTGATGGCAATGTTGACTGGCCCAGCTTTTTAGAACACAATGTGGACATTCCACAAAAATCTAGGATAACATTTACTGATACTGATACCTGCATGGACATGGAGAGTGTCATCCTGAATGGAATGAGTCAGAGGGAGAGGGACACACAGAATGACCACACTCATTTGCAAGGCATAAAGAAACATAGTAGGAGAATCATACACAGAGATACTACGAATGAAGGCCAGGAGGACTGGTCCTTAGTAGAAAGCTTGCCCTAATTGTCAGGCAGTTAAGGTTAGAGAAGGGACCACAGTGACAATGATAGTGGGAAGTGGTCAGTCTGGACAAGAACTGGGTGCTGAAAGGAGGCAAGTGATATGCATGAAACCCTTTACCAATGTTGAAAACCACAGTGCCTAAAAAAAGAATAAAGAAAAAGAAAATGTCTGTCATAGAGGCTGGCTGGGGAGAGAGACTGGGGACTTGGTGCAGAGAAGTGGGCACTGATGAAGGGAGGGGTGCTCAAAATTGTACAACTGAAACTCAATCATAAACAACTTGTAACTTTGTATCTCACAGTGATTCAATTAAAAAGGTGAAAAAAAAAGCCAACTGTTCTGGAGACTCCACTCACAGGCCAGAAGTTGGCTTTATTTTACACATATTCGCAGCATGGTTGGGTTTCTAAATCCTTTCTGAATGGCCTATTAGGAAATCAGTTTGGAACCCGGTTGCACTCTGGTCAAAGCTGGTTTCGAGACAGAACATATGTCAGTTGCACCGAGGGCCTGAGGAAAATGCCATGTTGTCTGAGGACGAGGGCTGTGGCTTCACTTTGCAGCCTTTTGTTCAGTCCAGCTGGGAGCCAGTCAGGGGCGTGACCCTCGCAGGAAGCAGTCATTGTTCCTGGATGCAGCCCACTCGGTCACATCCAGGACAGAGCTTACCGTCCACAGTCCCTCTGACCTCAGCACTTGGAGTTCTTCCTGTGTCCACTCCCAGGGACATTCTTTATTGCTCCCAGTCCAGGCGAAGGGCTGTCTCTGTAAGTCGCAGTTTCCTTATAGAGTCTTCAAAGAAATTTTAGCAGCATCTAAAGAATTTACAGTTGAAGTAAGAGAGTTAGTGCTTTCTTTTCACTCTAAAGGTGTGGATAGTAATTTTTGTAATTTGTAATAGTAATTTTTGCCAGTGATTTCTATTTCTAGCCATTAACATTCACATTCTAGAAACTGATTATTGAATTTCACTCTCTTTTTGGAGGGGAAGGGGAGTTTGGACCACTGGCAGTGGTGTGCACGGGGGCTGCTTACCCTGCTTTGTGCTCAGATATCATTCCGGGTAGTTCTGAGGGAAGAGCATGTAGTGTGGGGGATCCAGCAAGGGTCAGTTGGGTACAAGGCAAGCACCTTAGCCTTGAAACTATCTCTCTGTCCCTAAGTTCATTCCTTTTTTTTTTTTTTTTAAATTACAGTTTTTATTTGGAGGTTTTGAAGGGAAGAAGAGAGAGAGAGAGTGGATAATAATGTGCTCAAGAGAGAACCTGGGCTCCTCCAAGGGCAGAGAGAAAGCCCTTACACACATCCCAACATTAGGCATGAAAGCATGCAAGTACACATCTCAAGAGGGGAGTTGCGGTGACACATGTGCTCAGGTACCACATGTGCTCGGCCACGTGGGCGCAAGCAGCACATGGGCTCAGGCAGCATATGTGCCCTAAGTTCATTCTTAACAAAATCTGTCCGAGTGAAAATTGTTCCTTTTTGTAGATGAGAAAACTGGGGACCAGAGGATTAGATCTTGGCTCAAATATGACTCCTTCAGTCTTTATCAGGTTTTTCTGGTACCTGGCATTTGCCATTGTCTGAATTTATGTGCATCCAAGCATACACATGAATTGGTTTTGTTTGTTTGACTTATTCTGTCCTTGCGTGTGAATTCCCCAGGAGCCAGTATTCTTGTTGGTCTTGTTCACGGCTGTTTCTCCAGCTCAGAACTCTGCATCACTTTGGTGGATACTCAGAGAAGATTTGTTGGGTTAATAACCACCTCAACTCCCCCCACCCCTTTCGTCTTTCAGTTTGTGAGTGATTGTTAGGACTCTGCAGCCCAGCATCTGAAGGATGTCTCCTTATTCCTGTGAAGGAGGGAAAGGGAATACCAGTATGTTTGTGTTGGTGGGGGAGAGGAGGGAGTAGGCTGAGGAAGAACCAGGGTAGGAATGTCAGTTTGGGACTGAGACTGTCAGTGGTAGAGCACTTGCCTTGTGTGTGTGAAGCCCTTGGTCGTCTATACTTCTCTGTAGCCCCTTCAAACGTTCCAAGGAGCCACGGGTGAAAATTGCATAAATGGGGCTACTGGTGATTACTGCATAGGGCTGTGGACTTAAAAATGTGAACCACAATAGAACATTTATCAGGCTATTTCATAGTTTCTACTCTCTTTTGTGAAAAGATGGTTTTGCCTGTTAAATCTGCTTTATAATCTGTAGTTTGGCAAGTACCAGTTTAGGGTGAGATAATATGGTAGGTGGGTAAGGCTCTCAGATTGCCTGCGACAGACCAGAAGGGAGCCTCAAGAGTAGAGCCTGGAGTAAGCCCTGAGCACTACTGGGGCACCCCCAAACATAAACAGACAAACAGAAATACCCACACCAGTTCAGTTTGTTGACTTTAAATGAATCACTGTCATTGATATTATTTGCAGTGCAAGGGTTGGAGCAAGGCCTGGCCCCTATAGGGCATATGCCCAGTCTCTCCTCAGCCACCTTCTCAGCATGCAACTTTGTTTCCTGAGCAGAAGCTGTAAAATCTGCTTTTGATACATGAGAGTATGTTGTAATTAGAACAGCATTAGAGTAACAGTTGGTCCTCTTTTGGGGTAGGAGTTGGGTAGGAGTCGGGCCCTCGCCCTAAGACAAATAAAGGTTGGGATGAGAACTTTCAACTTGTGAGAGTCTGGGATGCCTTCTCTCCTGAGCTCGCTTTCTTGAGACCTGTGGCCTCACAGACTATCGCCCGATGCCCCTGCTGGTTCTTATTTTCAGAGTTTTATTAAAAGGGTTAAAGCTATCTCCGTGATGCTGCCTGGGAATTCTGCTTGGGGCTAAGGTGAATCATTTCGTGAGCTCCCTCTGAGTGGAACTCCAGTTTCCTCAGAGAGTTTTCAAGGAAAAAACTGAACCAAGGCCATGGAGACCAGCTCAAAAAGTGAAAGAAAAGTTCAACAGCAAACCTTTTAGAAATAGATTTTGTTGTTTTTGTTTTCCTAAAGTTAGTTTTTACGTGCCTACAACTTTGGCTTTGTTAGCTAGAAGGGCAATCCTGAGAAAAATGCCACTAATCCTGGGTTGGTGCTCAGATAAAACCCAATTTAGGGGGATTAGTTAAACTACCTTAAGAAAAACAAGGTTTATTTTCATATAGTTATGAAAAGTTAGGAAAACAGTGCACTGTTTTCATGTGTGTCCTCTAGTGACTTTCCCCGATGTTATTCTCTATATTATGTCTATATAGTATATATAGTATTAATATTTATATAATATTATTTATGTAATCCATTTTTATAATATAATGTACGCATATGAATGTATAACATACATATTATAGATGCATATATATGGTATATAATTTATATTATCTATAGTATATCTATATTACTTTGGAATAATTAAAAGCCAGGAAAGTAATAATGGTGCTGATATTTTTGTATTTTTTTGCTAAATTTTTGGCAATACCCAGCTGTGCTCAGGGCTTGCTCTTGGCTCTGCTCAGGTATCAGTCTTTGTGTGGCTTGGGGGGACCATATGTGGTCCGATAGGGGATCGATTAGTCACAGACAAGCTGAACACTTTAACCTCTATGCTTTGTCTTTAGCCCCTGATTATGAATTATTAGCTGATCTGACACATTCAGATTTCTCAGATCACATCAATCATGTCTTGTCTGTCTGGCCTCAGTTGTAGGAAATGGTCACACATTAGGGTCGGGGCATAGACTTGAGTATGTGCCTACCCCTTGTTCCATCTCAATACCTAGTGACCCTCCACACCAGCCAGTATAGCCGAGAGGCCTGCAGTACATTCGAGGGCCCAGCTGTTGAACTGTCTCGCTTGGCTAAGCTGGCTGGGACTGGCTTCCGGACACTCTCGGCCCTGCCTAGGATGCCTCCCACTGAAATAAATGACCACACAGTACATTTAGTCATCATATAAAATGTCTCATTCTTAAGCTTTTCTGGCTATTCAGACCAGCTTTACCCTTTAAGGGTAAGAACAGGTACATTGCTTCTCTGATCATTCCCTCCACTTTGAAGGTTGAATTATGTCTTCTGGTGTCCTTTATTGGACTGTAGATAGGTACTTTATCTTGGGGGTTGGAGAGGGAGTATAGAGAGGATAAGGCACTTGCCTTGTACAAGGCCAACCTGTATTCAATTCCCAACACCTCATCCCAAATCCTCATACCCCACCAGGAATGATTCCTGAGCACAGAACCAGGAGTAAGCCTTGAACACTGCTGGGTGTCATCCCCAACATCAAGGAAAAAGAAAATGTTCGTTTGCATGGAAAATCTTGAATCCCTGATGGGGTTAGAGTAGGTGGGAGGAAGGCAGAAGTTAGTGGTTTTTCAAGGATTGTCTTAGGCAAGGATTGTCTATAGAAGTGGTTTTGGACCGCCAGTCCACAGACAGGTGCTGCTGTGCGGGTGTAGACAGTTGAGCAATGTTGTCTTTTGCCTTGACTCTAGGGGCTGGTTTTCAGAGCAGATGCTTGTCCCCTGTTGTATAAAGGACAGAGTGCTGATCTCTAGTACAGGCAGCACAAGTGGACTGCCAGGAGAGCCTGCAACAATGTAGGAACCCTAGCGCAGAGGAGAGGGTAAGAGCAGCAGATTCCAGCTTCAGAGTCAGAGTGATCAGTGGGGTGTTAGCTTCTGTACCAAATCTGCCCCCACATTTTACTGGCTTAGCCCCAAAGTTAACAAAATATTTTTTTTTCCTGTCATAAGCAGGTCATGGTTGTTCCCCGTTGTCTGCCTTTGAACTCCCGGAACCTCCTCTCCTAGCCAATAGGAAGGAGATAGAACATGGGGAAGGTTCTTTCGCTTCTAGGTGGCCTTGGGGTGGAAGAGACACATTGGCGGTGTACAACTTCCATGGTTAACTGCAGGACATTAGAAAGGGTTAGGTGACTGTACCTACTGATGGTAAAAGCGTTTTATAGTGTCAGTTTGTACAAGAAAGGGGAAAGAAGTTAGCTATTCCTATGGTGCCTGTATTCAAAGCAATGGCTTTTGCCATTCCTACTAGTGATGCCATTCAGAACCTCTGCACTCATATTCCATCTCCTGCAGGTGTGAAAACCCGGATATCCATGTCTTCCTTACTTCTTTAGGATTTTTGCTCAGTTGTCTATTTTTAGTCACATCGTGGATAGTCACTTCCCCCACCTGTTGCATTTTCTGTCCCCATTCCATTTTTGCTTTTCACAATGCTTATCATTATTTGGCCTACTATGTAGTTTCCTTAAGGTTTATTGTCTAAATCTCTCCACAAGGACATTTCTGCCTTGTCTTTGGATGTAATATTTTTCTTGTGCTTGCACATACCAAATGTTCAGGTATTTTATAGAAAATGTAAACCTGTGCTGTTAAGCTTCCCCAAATACCAAAGGTTGGCAGGGATTCTAGCTACAACAAGCAGACAGATTACTGTGCAAGCCAAACACGGGTCTGTGGGGGTGGCTATTAAGAGGCTGCCTTGGCTGGTGTACTATATTGGGTGCCAAGTGATGGCTGGAAGACATAGATTTGCATTCTGGCTCTGTCACATGGTCATGGCATGAATTTGAGTGCGTTCTTTTGATTCTGTGGGCCTCAGTTCCTTCCTCTAAAATATGAGTCTGTCACCTACCTCCATTTCTGTATGGCAGATGATAATGATAAATAAAGTAGATGATCCCTAAAGCCATTCAGTATACCATAGAAGCATGGTCAATGGCTGAATGATTGAAATTGCTTGGCTTGAGGACTGAATGTCATGCGTCCCTGGAGTATTGTGCTCGGTATGGGGGAAAACAAGGGTCAAACAGGACAACTTCCAAGAGTTTCTGGGATCAGCATATGCTTGGCAATTTGGACATTGAAAGAATGGGAAAAATCATAGCAGGGAAAAGGTACTTTAGTATCAAAATTAAAGAAAAACACTAATTCAGTCAAGTGAGAAATACAGTTACAAAGTTGTTCATGTTTGAGTTTCAGTCATATGAAGTTCCATATAAGGGGCCAGTATGGCAATAATAATTGGAAATGATCACTTTGGACAGGAACTGAATGTTGAGAGTAGGTAAAGGGGTATACCTGATAACCTTTCAGTATCTATTGCAAACCATAATGCCCAAAAGGAAAGCCGGGAGGGGGGAGTGTGAGAGGGAGAGAGGAGGAGATAGAAGAGAGAGAAAAGTGCCTGCCATTTGGGGGAGGGGGAGAGGGATGGGAGGGAACTTGAGGACATTGGTTGGTGACAAATTACACTGGTGAAGAGACGGCTGTTGGACCATTGAAATATTTTGAGTTTCTCTGTAGGGTTCTGTTCAAAGTTTAGAAATTCATTTGTGAACAGATGGGTAAAGTGGCTGCTCTCAAGGAACTTGCTATATTCTAGTGTACTAGAGTCTAATGGAATTAGAGTGTGAGTGACATGTAATTTAAAATTTTCTGGTAGTCACATTAAAAATATAAAAATAGATGAAATTATTGACTTCTAAGATTTTTGACTCAGTATGTTAAAAATGTTACATCCGTGTGCAATTAGTAGATTGAGTATTAAGGAAACATTTTACCTTTATTTTTCAGTAATTGAAACTTGGTGTGTATGTTTTTCACTTAAAGCACAACTCATTTTGGGCTGGTGACATTTCAAGTGGTTAGTTGCCACATACAGACAAGTAGCTACCATATCATATAGCTCGTGCTGTATACTATAGGTGTATTGAGTAAGTAATTGATGGCAGGGGGTTGAAAGTTCTACAGAACAAATAAGGCAGAGTGAAGGAACTGTGGCACCTAAGGCCCTAGCATTGCTCAGCAAATGGCTTGGCATGTGGAAGAAGGTAATGGACTGTGGGCCACTCTGGAAAGACTTTTCTAGGTGGGAGCAATTATAAAGCTGTTACAGGAACATGCCTGGAATGAGCATTGGATCTGGGGGTTTCAGTGGGGCCTGGGAGCAAGGAAAAGTATGGACCCTGTAGGACCCAGTTTACCACAGTGAAGTCCTAGGGCTCAGTCTGACAGTGCTCAGGATCATTGGGATTTTGGGAGAAGAGGAGCAAACTGGCCTGCCATTATCAAAAGACCACTTGGAACCTTGGTGGAAAATAGGTTCTAAGGGGAGCAAGAATGAAAACAGATAAACAAGAGACATGGATGTATAGAATCAGCATTCATGTGACAGACAGTTCACTCTGCAAGCACCGATTGTTCCAGGGCTAGTGTTGGACACTGTGGACACCAACGGGCATGGCCCCTTGCTCTCGGGAAGCTCAGGTTAGCAAGTGAAGTAATGTCATAGCAGAACACTTGGCTATAGTTGCCGCAGGAGAAGGCAGCAAACCGTTCTGTGGCGGAAGCAGGTGTTAAACCACAAGGATATGCAGGTTTTTTAAAAAAAAAAATTGGTATTTTATTTTACTATTTTGCTAGCTGATCACCAGGTTAACCAGGATAAACAATTGCACTTAGGTGAGCTATATGACCCTTCTAGCCCTGAGATCAGCAGCCTTTACTGGCAGTGGTTTGCTGCGTTGACAGTGGAGAGCCACTGGAGGCGCGGTGGGCAGCGGGAGCTGGTGTTTCACGTGTGATGAGGCAGTGGAACTTCATTAGTAGAGTGGTGAGTAGAAGATTGCGCCCCCTACAGGGAGTTTTTTCCCAGGGAAGCTTATCGTGCTTGCTTAGCCTACCCTTTCAACAGAAGTTTTCAGGTTTTTGTCCTGTTTTGATGACTAATAGGTGAACTGAAGACAAGTGGAAGGGATTTATTCCTCTTCCTGGTTCATAAAGTTTTCTAGAACTGACTTGTCTATAATTTAATTTTGGTTGGAATTCATCTCTTTTTGATTTTGGAGAGTCAAGATTTAGTGGTTGCTTCTGCCTTTGCTGTTTTTCTTCTCCGTGATTTAGCCTTGGCTTTTGAGAGGCAGCGATTGCTAATCAGCACTGAATAAATTTGATTTATTTTATGTATCATCTTTCTTAGCCTTTGGAACATATTTGTAGTTATTTGCCATTTCTTATGCATTCTCTCATTTATCAGACATTGAGTCCTTTCTACATTGAGTGCTTTCTGCGTATGAGAAATTGCTTTTTAATTTGTCTGAGCTTTTCTTGGAATGACTTGGGCTGTGACGATTAAATTAGTGAGGGAGAGATTTCAGTTTCCTGTAATTTCAAACTTTTGTAGTGTTCGGTACAGGAAAGGTACAGTAGAGGCATGGATGCCGAAGTGCAGCATCACAATTCTAGGATCAATTCCTGGTACTGCAACAGATTCCTTACCTGGATTTATGAAAGATATTTTGATTGATTTTTTTCATATTGGAGATTGAACCTTGGACTTCGTCTGTTAAAGGTCCCTGGATCCTTGAAAGGATACTTTAGTCTCTTCTTTTGGTCTCTTCTTTCTTCAGATGTACAGTGGGAATAGTAGGACCTTATTTGTTAGATTATTTTGATGGCTTAAGGAACTAATGACCATAGGTTCTCATCCAGAGTAGTCCAATCAATGCTCACTTTCATAAATTTCTCTTGTATCTGTTAGGGTTTTATGAATATTGTGATTATAGAATAGATTTTTTTTTTTTTTTTTGCTTTTTGGGTCACACTCGGTGATGCACAGGGGTTACTGGCTCTGCACTCAGGAATTACTCCTGGCAGTGCTCAGGGGACCATATGGGATGCTGGGAATTGAACCCAGGTCAGCCACATGCAAGGCAAATGCCCTACCCACTGTGCTATCGCTCCAGCCCCTAGAATTGACTTTTATATAACTTAGTAATGAGTTGTACAGAATCCACTAGTCATCAAATCTTGGGTTCTGCTGTGTAGATCAGTGATTATCTGCTGTGTAGGTCAGTTTGTAGGTGTAGAAAAATTGAAAACTACTAGTATAACATAATAACTTACAGTGGCTGTTTAGAGAAAGAAATATTTCAAAAAATTTTATTGATTCACCGTGAGATATATTTACAAGTTTTCATGTCTGAGTTACAACAATGATCAAACACCCATCCCTCCACCAGTGCACATTCCCTACCACCAATATCCCGGGTATACCCCCTTTTTCCCACCCTCCCCCTACCTCTATGGCAGACAATATTCCCCATACTCTCTCTCTACTTTTGGGCATTATGGCTTGCAACACAGACACTGAGTGGTTATCATGTTTGGTCCATTATCTACTTTTGGCACGCATCTCCCATCCCAACTGGTTCCTCCAGCCATCATTTTCTTAGTGATCCCTTCTCTATTCCTGCTGTTCTCTCCCCGCCTGCTCTTGAGGCAGGCTTCCAACTATGGAGCAATCTTCTTGACCCTTTTATCTACTGTCCTTGGGTGTCGGTCTTGTGTATGTTATTTTATATTCCACAGATGAGTGCAGTCCTTCTATATCTGTCCCTCTCTTTCTGACTCATTTCACATAGCATGATACTTGGAGAAAGAAAATTAAGTGGAACTCAGATCTACAGCAAAGTATTATGACAGAACTTTAGTGCTAAGATTGGAGTAGATTGGTGATGTGGAGATGTTTTCTTGGTGACCTTTTGTATCCACCTGGAACTAATTGAGGTTTATTTTTTGAGGGGGGGCATGAGGTGGGGTAGGCCGACACCTGAAAGTGATCATGGGTCCATCCCAGTGGTACTCAGGGGACTGTGAGGTAACAGAGATTGAACCTGGGGTGCCTTTACCTTCACACAAACCACACACCATTTGAGCCCTATCTCTGGCCCAGCCAGTGAATTTTTATTGAGCTTTCTCTGGTGAGAGATGAACCCAGGACGCGGTCTCTACTTTGTAATAGCTCAGGAAGTAGTGGGAGCAACAGAGAGCCTCTTATATTCTCTGGGCAGTTACAGTGTATTCAGGGCTCGAAGCTTGGTGGGGAACTGTTGAGGGGGCGCCTTTTGACCGTTAGGATAGCAGCCTTGGGCGTTGGTTTTCAATTGCTGATTTCATAGATCAGGATTGATTTGCAGACTTAAAAAGGTTGAAAATCTTTGTCCTGCAGGATGTGATGACAGACTGGGCTCTGCAGGATGAATTGGCCACGTCGAGAGGTGGACAGTGGTATATTAAGCAAAAATGGGGCAGAGTTCCTTAACCATAGAACACGAGAAAGGACCCGAAGAGCATGATCACATGGCTGAAACTTGATAGGTGCTTAGAATAGGGGCTGGAGGGGTGGGAAACGTAGAATATGAGTGTGTTTGGGTGACCAGTTGTACAATTTGGCTATGTTACTGTCTATTTTCCATTGTTTGAAAAATAATTTAACCGTAAGTTAATGCTGCAGGTAACAGGAACCACTTTACCAATGTTGTGGCATGCTGCATTTTTTCTTTTAAATATCAGAAGGCTATAGAGTGAGATTGACAGATGCCAGATGCTTTGGGGAGGTCATCAGACCTGACTTGACAAAGAGGGGCCTGAACTAGGTATTGTAGTTGAACTGGTTCCTGGGCACCTCTGGCTGCCTCCTCTGTCACAGACCAAAGCCTGGGTCTGGGTTTGGGTATTGATAGAATGAGGTTATTTGTCACTGTTGATAGATTCAGAAAGTATTTAAAATTTTCTGGGTATGTGATAGGATCATCAGCTCTCAAAAACTTTGTTTTTGGGATCTTTAATATTTTTCTAATTTAAAATCTAATTTTATTATTTGTTTATTGAATCACCATGAGATACACAGTTACAAAGTTGTAATGATTGGATTTCAGTCATACAGCATTCCAGCATACATTGGTTCACCAGTTTCTCTCCACCCCTCCCCACCCCTGCAGGCTCTCTCTCTCTCTCTCTTTCTCCCCCCCCCCCCCCCCGGGCATTATGCTTTGCAGTACAGATACTGAAGGATTATCGTCTATCTCCCTTTACCTATTTTCAGCCCTTGGCTTTTGTCCAGAGTGATCACTTCCAGCTATCATTGTCACATCTATCTTAACTTCCCTCCTCCTGTCCAACCCCCCATCTCCCACACACTGAGGCCCTTGTTTCTACCGACCTTGGGCATTAGTCTCATACTATATATTTTTATATTCCACAAATGAGTGCACTCTTCTATGACTGTCCCTCTCTTTTTGACTCATTTCACTCATCATAATAACCTTCATGTCCATCCATTTATAAGAAAACTTCATGACTTCATTTTTGTTTTTGTGGCTGTGTAGTATTCCATTGTGTAGATGTACCAGCATTTTGTGGCTGTGTAGTATTCCATAGTGTAGATGTATCATAGTTTCTTTGTCCAGCTGTCTGTTCTTGGGCACTCAGGTTGTTTATAGATTCTGGCTGTTGTGAATAGTGTTGCAATGAATATAGAAGTGCAGATGGCATTTCAGCTGTGTTTTTGGGCCCTCAGAGTATATTCCCAGAAGTGTTATTGCTGGGTTGTATGGAAGCTCAATTTCTATTTATTTGAGGAATGTCCGTATTGTTTTCCAAAAAAGGCTGGAGCAGTCGGCATTCCCACCAACAATGAGTGAGAGTCCCTTTCTCTCCGCATCTGTACCAGCACTGGTTGTTCTTGTTCTTTTGGATGTGTGCCAATCTCTGTGGCGTGAGATGATATTTCATTGTTGTTTTGATTTGCATCTCCCTGGTGATTAGCAATGTACAGCATTTTTTATGTGCCTTTTGGCCAAGGATCCCTAATATTCTTTAAAAAAAGTATTGATTCCTCCAAGGTCTTTTATTTTTATAGATTATGTCACTCTGATTTTATTGTCTTAGAAATTAAAGTAGATCTTAAAAAACATAGGAATACAAACATCATAAGATTGCTTCCTCATTATACATTTTGTATTCTCTGCAAAATTCCATCATGAGCTGAGAGTAAAGAAATGTTGTCTCAGTATCATTATGAAAATAGTCTGACCACATGAAGTCCCCACAACCTTTAAGCTTATGGTCTGTCTGCATGCTGGGCATATAATGATGACAAGTGAGACAAGGGGCAAATTCTGTGCCACGTGGAAGCCAGTGCCACAGGCTTTATATGCAGAGTCAGTGCCTAATAGACTTCTGGTACCAGGGAAGGTAGCTGGACGGAGAGACTTTTCAGGTAGATGTGAAGTGGGCATGGTCAGGGAAGAGAAGCGTTGCTGGTGGAGGGAACAGCAAGGGGAGGGCCAGAGGTCTCACTGGAAGAAGTGTAAGCCTTTCTTCATGCTGCAGGCTAATACTGCGTTTGTCAGAATGTTCCCAGCCCTGTTCTGTCTCTGCAGCTTTACTGTGCTGTGGTTTTGCTTGACTTGTTTATTTTCACCGCTGGTCTCCAATCCCTCCCCTTGTAGAAGCCAAAGGACCTTTCCTTCACCCTCCTGCCCAGGCGCTTCCTTCTTCAAGGGTTGACCTGGGTCTGTCAAACTTTGAAAATGCAAATAGAGCAGAGCCCTGAAATAATGAAGGGACCACAGAAGAAGTGGCAGTGTGCAGGAGCCTCCGGGCTGAATCGAGCAGCGTGATTAATCACAAAAGAGTAAACAGAGAGACACTTGAGAGTAGCGGGCTGCAGGGGAACAGAAGGAGAGCTGCGGTTTGATGTCATAGTGTTATCTCCTGACGGGGCCTCTTGGCCTGCCTGGAACCCAGTGCCCCCTGCATTGTGTGCTTGGCCCTCGCCCCACATGGCCTTTGAAGTGAATTCTCAGATAGAGGGGTATGCACCGAGCCAGCTGCAACCCAAGACTTCCTTGGCCCTCGTCTTAGGAGCACTTTGCTTTTCTCCGCATAGACGGTCAGCTGAGCTGCAGAAATGAGACTGTCCGTGTTTTCATTCTCTTTCTCTTTTATTGCAAAAGACAGGGTGATGTCAGAGGGCTTTCTTACCTCAGGCCCTGCTGGCTTGATGACAAGGTTATTTCTTTTATTTCTGCCTGTAAATTGTGGTTGTGTATTCCATTTCAAGGGTTTGGGGAGATGAATTCTTGAGTGTTAAGAGCCTGCTAATACTGCTCCTGCATTATAGCTCTGGGTAATGGCAGCTTTTCTTTACAAGTTGTGCACACATCAGGAGGTGGAAATTCTGTCAAGGAGTCAGTGGAATGAAAATGAGGGAGGTGGAGACCGCTCTGAAGAGATGAAAGGAAATGAAAGAGAAGCTCCCTCACTGGTGGTTTCTTTAATAAATTGAAATTAGGGAATTTGAACAAATCAAACCTTATTTGATCCTAGCTGAGTTAAAGCATATTTTATTAAAAGTCAGCTTGATTACTTTCATCACCTTGGCCAGCATTTTCATGGCTCTGTCTCCTTTAGAGGCACCATGGGTGGGAGACGATCATAAAGTCCAACAGGACATATGTAAACTTTGAGAAACCACAGTCACAGTCTTTAAATTTGCTCCCACTTAGACATTTAATGTCCTGCTCTTAGAAGCATAATCCCTTCTCGAAGACTCTGCTTCATATGGCAGGCCTCAGCTCTCGTGTCTGGGGGATAGAGAGAGAGAACAGTGGGCAGGGTGCTTTCCTTGAGCCTGGATGACCCGATTCTACCCCTGGCATCCACCTCCATCAGCAGTGATCCCTGGGTGCAGAGCCAGAAGTAAGCTCTGATTGTTTGGTGGAGCCCAAAACAAAAACCAAATTAACTCTCCTGTCTGGACTGCAGAAAACTATTGGGGGTACCCTCCAGCCCCCCAGCTCCCATTCCTGCTGTCATGTGGAATATGGATACTGGAATCCCATGCCTTTCCCTTATTTTGGGATAAGCCTGAAACCCAGTTCTTTATGCAAAAGCTGAGGTTTCTTCCCCCTTTTTAGGGGCCTAGCAGTGCTCAGGAGGCTGGGGGTCCCTGCTGGAGATACTGGGCCATTTACTGCTCAGGCTGGAGATATGCTGCTACTCAGACCAAGTGATATAGGGTAAAAGATGAGTTTTAGCAGTTTTACAGGAACTATTAAAGGAACTTCTTTAAAGGACAGGACAAACTTCCCCGCATGTAGTACTGAGTATGGCACTCCCTCAGGGCTCTGGGGCTACCCTCTACTAGAATAAGAAAGAATAAACATATTCCTCGCTTGCTAAGGGATTTTATACATTTTCAATAATGAATTAACATCTCATATATATTGAATGTTCAATGTCTGATCAGTGTTTAATAATGCAGTCACTTAAGCAGTATGTATGATATATTTTCTAATATAAATCCAATATTTCTTTTTTTAGGTTAATACACACTTTCATAGGCCTATTCAGAATTTCCCCTTTAAATTTTCTTAATTCTCTTCACTCTTACTAAAATTTACATTTGTAGGATTTACTGATTTCATCTAAACTTTTAGAATGTGTTAGCACAGAATTATCCATAATATTAATTTTTTAAGTGAATTAATCATTGATTTGCAATATTATGGAGTTTAAGGAGAATAGCTCTATTCATCTACATGTATCTGGGTGTCACCACCTACACACACACACACACACACACACACACACACACACACACACACATACACAAGATTGTTCCCATATGTAGGATAAAAAAAAAAAATAGCCATAGCAAGCAGTTCAACAATGGCCAGAGTTATCTGAGCTGAAGATTTTGTATATAGAACTGAGTTTACATGGGGGTGGCTGGGCGGAGGCTTAAGGGACACTGGTGGAGGGAAGTTTGTTTTGTGGTGATGAAGGGGGTGTTGGAAAATGTATGCATGAAAAGTAAGATTGACAATATTATAAATCTCAGTACCTAACTAAACATGTTTTTAAAAGCATATTATATTGAGTAGGGCACTTGGCTAGCATGAGGCTGACCTGAGTTGGATCCCTAGGACCCTGTATGGTCCCCTAAACACGGCTGGTGTGACCTCCTCACCCTCCCCCCGAAAAAAAAAACACCCCAAAATAATGATGTTCTAAATAGATTATATCAGTCCTGGGTTGCCTCTGTAAAACTTCAGGTATAGGATTAATGTTGAAATCTTTAAGAGTTATCTTTGCATTATTTATTGGTTTACACAAAAAGTCCCCAAGCTGTTTGACCTACTGCTCCCTTTTCAATTAAAGAAAGAAATCAGTGTTTCATCATCTTTAAGTGAAGTTAGATAATATCCCTCCCGTTCCTCCGTGCCCCCACCGTCTGTCTTGCATTGCATCCGAGACTTCTGCCACCCTTAGATCCTTCTAGCACTCCACTGGAGGCAAAATTGCTCACTTTGGGAAACACTAGACGGAAGATGTTGTGGAACTTTGGTTGTTTAACAACACAGAAAGTCCTTTTTAATTTTTAAAAGGAAAACTTATTCCCATAGCCTCTCCCTGTCTCTCATTCTCTGCATTATTGCCGTTCTCCATGTCTTGTGCTAGGGGTTAGCTTGGGTGTCCTTTGCTCATGCCACTGTTGCACCACAGCAACCTTGAATGTCACTGAACAGATTCTGGCCTGGTGTTGGCTGCCGGCAAGAGCAGGAAGGAGGGACTCAGAAGACAGGGCTCCCAGCAGGGGCAGTGGAGGGGGCTGCAGGGAACTGTTTTGGAAAGATCAAGGACAGTGATTAAACCTGTGTGAGTTTAGTCATTCCTGGGTTCCTCCAGCTGACTATGAATCTAGACGTCCCCACGAGGTAGGCAGAACCAGCAAGTCCTTCTCATTCATTACTGACGTTGGCGCCACACTCAAAAGTGCTCAGGGATCTCTCTGTCAAGGCTTGGGGGACCGTAGTGGTGTTGGGAATTGAACCTGGTCAGCTGTGCGAGGCGAGCACCCTACCTGCACTACTAGCATTTGGCCCCAGGCTTCTCATTTTATGCATAGCCCTTGGACTTGGTAGACGAAAGAGCACTGGGAGCAGATGGATAAGATCCAAGAGCCCACTGTGCTGACCCATTTAGTGCAAACTGCCGGCATGAAGGCATTCTTTTTCCTCATGAAGGGTTTTGGTTGCCTGCTTGTGTTTGTTTCTCTTTCTCCCCTCTGGTCTGCACGGACCCTTGTCTTCGTGTCACTTTTTTTTTTTTTGGGGGGGGGGTCACACCCAGCGATGCAAAGGGGTCACTCCTGGCTCTGCACTCAGGAATTACTCCTGGCAGTGCTCAGGGAACCATATGAGATGCTGGGAATCGAACCCGGGTCGACCACATGCAATGCAAACGCCCTCCCCGCTGTGCTATTGCTTCAGCCCCCTTGGCGTCTCTTCTTGCCCGCTGCCTGTGTTCGTGCTAGTGATGATCAGGGCTGGCCCCACGAGCGGTCAGGGCGGGAGTCGCACACTTGAGCTGTGGTGTGTGTGCGTGTGGTGGTGGGCCGGGAGATCATGTTCTTTGGTTGTGATGGTGTCATGTACTCTGAATGCCGGGTCCGCTGGGGTCACCGTGGAGTGCCTGTGTGTGCTCTCATGATGTTGGGACACTCTCACTCCTGAAGGCATGGCACCTGTGCATAAGCTCATCTTCCGTTGTGGGCCATGCCAGAACGCAGCTTTTGGTGCAGGGCTTGCACACTCACGGCTGTATGCCAGAGGGCACACCTTCTGTTGTGGCTTCAGGGACTGCCCTTGGCTGGGGCACGTAGGTTGAACTCTAGGCCTCATGCTTCCGACAGGTGCTCCGTCACTGAGCCATCTATGAGCCCTGGGGTTTTATTTCTTTTTTTTCCCCCTCCCTCTGCTAAGCCACACACTGGTTGTCCTTCTGAAACATTTTACAAGGGTAGTAGAAAAGCCGGGAGGTGAGGAATTGACCTGATCTCTCAGTGGGTGGAGTCCCCACCCTAGAGAGCAGATTGAACTGCTGTGGGGTACACCTGGCATTGGGAAGGTCTGAACCCTGGTGGGACGGCTGGCGGACTCTGGTGCGGGGGGTGCAGGGTGCATGCTGGGGGTTTGGTTACTGGCTTTGCCCCGGGGTGGTTTGCTCAGATACGGTTTTTGTGTCTCTGATCCGTGGCCTCTTGCCTGTTACCCAGGGGACAGCGCCGTGACTAGGCTTAGGTGTGGCTTCTCCTTTTCTGCGCTGTGAGTTATCTTGTTCTTCAGAAAGCCCCCGGGAGGAGCAGCGTTCTCTGTATTTGACCAGTGTGGCATGGAAAGTAGAGAGGGTATCACCTGGAGGGTGGGGCCTCAGGTATGAAGGCGGCCGGCCATAGGACTCACTTTGATATTCAGAGAATATTCAGGAAAGGAACTCTCTGGTGGCCTCCCCCTTCTCGCCCAGTATCAAAAAGTGTGGGTGCTGCTTTAGGCAATGAATAGCTGCCCTTTGGGGACTGACATGGTTTCCCTTATGACGCAAACCCCAGTCACCTTACGTGGCAGGAGAGGTTGTGTAACCGGTAGGGCACTTGCCCTACTCTCCTGAGTTCAGTTGCCAGCACAGTGTATGGTTCTCTGAGCCCCTCCAGGAGTGACCCCTGATCACAGAGTCAGGAGTGAGTCCTGAGCACCACTGGGTGTGGCCCCCAAATTGAAAAATAAAATACAATCAAAACATTACCAAAAAAAAGTCACTTTCCTTGGGTGTGGCTGCCCACCCTGGGGTGGGCTGAACTGCTCATGCAGCCTGTAGATTGGCTTTGCTTTCACATTGGGGTGGGGTGGGTCATCTTGTAGGGCAAGGCCCTGATTATATGTCTTTGTGGCATCATAACACGGATCTATTTCTGCCTCTGGCCACTGCTGTTCTCTCTAATTGACTGCAGGAATGAGCCTTGCAAGCTTGCCCCCGGGGAGGGCAGAGGAGTGGCTGCAGTGCCTGGCGTGGGAAGGATGGACACGCTTTGCCTGTCTGCAGATGTGAGGCAGATAATGACTGGCCTGGGTTTCAAAGCATATGAAAGGATTTTGGTGTTTTTGATATTTTCCTTCTCATGGAAAGTTGCCTCTAGATTATGTTGCTGAAGATAAAGCATTTCATAAACAAAACATAATAACTGCTTTTATAGAGCTTCTGCATTTTTATGATCTCTGGTTAGGAAATTTGGAAAAATGTATTCTCTGGATTCCTTTATGTTCACTAGTGTGAGCAACACTTGGAATTCATTTGGTTAAAATGATTCTTTGCACTATGGTGTAAATTTTCACAGGGCAGGGCTTTCTGCTAGGTGGTTTTTTTTTTTTTTTTTTTTTAGTGTATATATTTCCCGTACCACAAAGAGGTATATACCTTAGTATAGAAGGTATAGTAAATACTGTTGAGTAAATGGATCTTAGATTTGTGAACCCATCGGCTGTGTGCCTTGCCACTTTGCTTTTTAGTATTACAGATTTTGTTCCAGAGACATAGTACCTCTATCTAGAGGCAGAGAGGGTTAGGCACCTGCCTTGCATGAAGCCAACCCAGGTTTGAGCCCCTGCACTACATGCGATTCCCCTAGCACCACCAGGGAGAGATCTCTGAGCTCAGTCCAGGAGGAAACCTAGCGTGGCCCCCCAAACAAACAAAGCTCAGTAAAAAGCAAATCAAATCTCCCAAACTCAGAACTGTCTAGTACCACACCTTTTAACAAAAAAATATAAAGGGACTTGATTACTATAGCTCTGGACTGGAGCGACAGCACAGCTGGTAGTGTGTTTGCCTTGCACGTGGCCGACCTGGGTTCGATTCCTCTGTCCCTCTCGGGTAGCCCAGGAAGCTACTGAGAATATCCCGTCCACACGGCAGAGCCTGGCAAGCTCCCTGTGGCATATTCAATATGCCAAAAACAGTAACAACAAATCTCACAATAGAGACATTACTGGTGCCTGCTTGAGCAAATCGATGAACAGTGGGATGACAGTGCTACAGTGCTATAAATACTATAGCTCTGTTGCAGAAATGCTCCTTTGTAGCAACACCTATGGTATGTTTTATTCTACCATTTAATAGGTGAGGAAACCTAGAGTCCACGTCACAGAGCTACTCCAGTGGCAGGTGTGAACCCGATTTCCTTCATCCCAGTGATTTCCTTCTCTTGCCAAAGTGCATGGTTTGGAAGCATCGGATGGTGTTAGATATGGTGCTTAGTGAAAAAGCTGTCAGAGACCAAATGGTTTCTTATTCCACCGCAATGTCCAGTGAATACTTTTGAAGGAAATGTCCTGCAGTTTAGTATTTCGAAGCATGCCAATATCTTTCTCCTAAGTGGTATATTTAGCTGGCAGTGTTGTAAAAGAAATCAATCTTCTTTTTATAGGCCAGCTATTGTATTTTCCCTCCTCCAAAAGCTGTCACTGAGAACATTTTTCTAAAATAGAAATAAATCTGGAAAGAGGGGTGTAGTGGTTGTGGGAGCACAGAGATGAGAAATGCGTGTGTGCGTGCGCTCGTGTGTGTGTGTGTGTGTGTGTGTGTGTGTGTGTGTGTGTGATGTGTTTCTCAGGGCAATACAGCACTAGACTAGGATATATTTGAGTATTTAATGTTTGAATACTGACACATGAAAGAAATTCTTAATACATATTCTCAGTGCTAGTCCCTATGCCACTCTTTTAAACTTCCACTTCTCTTTTAATAATATTTTGCTCTTGTGTTTTGGAAAAGCATATCTGATTCGGGATTGGCCATGGGCACATGTTTGTTTCAGTCTCTGCTGAGACTCCCAGGAGACAGGTGATGCCTCTGCTGGGCCGGGGGTCAGAGGCACAACTCTAGGTCTGCAGGAAGAGCAAGGCTGCGTTTCTGACTTTGTCATTCACATCTGCCAAATTAACTAGTGGCTTGTGAAAAACAAAACAAACTCTAGCAGCAGCACACCTATACTTCCCAACGTTCTTTCTGTTCCATTGCAGAGTGGGTGATAGCATGCCTGCCGTTGGGCTACTTGCTCTTTCTCGCCACGCATCAGTGTTTTTGTTTTCCCCAATAGTTTTGATGTTCTCGAGTTCAGAGGAGATGGCCCCCATGGAATGGTAGCAGCCAGACCCCCCAAAATGTAGGTCAATTCTAGACTTTCATTTTGGATCTGGGCTCTGTAAGTTGGGCTCCACTGAAAGGAAGGGGTGAGAGCAGCGTGGGAAGCACCATCAGGGCACTGCCGTAGTAAGCCCCCCGCTCATGAGTTCCAGCCGGGCAGCATGGGGGGCGTCAGCCGTCAGCCACCTTTGCGGGCTGCGGACCCCAAGGCTGACTCATCAGCAGGACTCTTTTAACACTGATTTCCCATGTTATTCGTGAGACAGTTGTTTCAAGCATTAAATGTTCCAACACCAACCCCACCACCCATGTGACCTTCCCTCTACCACTGCCTCCAATTTCCCACCCACCCTCCCAGCCTGCCCCTTTAGTACACACACTCAAATATACATCATATTGTTTGCCACAACACAAATGGAATGATCAGACTATTGATCTGCAAGTCAATTTGTGCCAAGTATTAAATCTCATAGTGGTGTTACTGAAGTCGTTGTGGATTTACTCGATTGGTTGGTGCTAGAAAACAGTGGTTTCTGTGTTATTGTTTTTGCTCATTGAGCCCAGCAGATTTGCTGTGATCCTACTGGGCTGACAGTGCTATGAAATTTGGAGGTGTCACGCGGTCGTCATACTGCAGGAGCTAGGGCGCTAATGATTTGGTGGCTTGAGGAAGTTCAGTTGTGGCGCTGGGCTGTTTCTGTGTCAGAGGGGGTCAAGTGTGGCTGTGGGCTGCTCTGCCTTCGGGCAGAAAGGGGCGTCTGCCTGCTCCCATTCTGAGAAGTCCTAGAGTTGTCACCCAGACACTGGAAAGATTCAGTGGCATCAGTTTCTTCCCAAGATGAATTGTAGAGCTGCGCTGTCTCTCTGCTGGCAGGAAGGCAGATGTGTGACACCACCTGACTTTCTGAAGAGTGTTAATAGAATCATTCTCTGGCCCCCTTTCCTGGGGACTCATACTTACCCACCTGAGGCTTGGGTTGCGGCTCCTCAGAGGATACTGTGGCAGGGGTGTGAATCCTGGATCTCTCCCCGTTGTCTTTTGGCTCCTCCTCTCTTGTCACCTGGGGACCTGCATTTCCTTGGTAGCCTGTTGTAGTCCCTGCATGGGCCTAGTTCATTGTTTCAGTCTTGCCCTTTCTGGAATCCACATGTCGCAGTTAAGGGGTTTATTTAAAATTGTGATTGTGGCGTGAGAGAGATCTTGCAGGGCTCAAGTCTTGCCTTACGTGTGTCTGACCCTAGTTTGAGCCCCAGCACCACATAGCGTATTGTCCTCCCCTCTCCCAGCTAGTGCCTCCAGAGCCATCTCTGAGCACAGAACCAGGAGTCAGATCTGAGCTCAGCTGATTGTGGCCCCAAGGTCCCCCTCTCCCCCAATGTAAATGTGATTTTGCCACCACTCTCTCTTGTCTGTTAAGTGTTCCCAGATCTTTGCCTTCTTACAGCATTTAAGTCCCAAAGTTTGTCATTGAAGTGAGCCCTGTGAGCCTCGGCTAACCCACCGCTATCTTTTCTCTTGACCTTGCACTTTGCTTCTCTTCTCTTCTGGACAGTCATGCTGCCTTGTTGCCCTTGTGTCTCTCCCCCCCCCCCGGCACACACACCCCCCCTTTGCCTGGCTCTGACTTTGATTACAGTGCCAGGACCCTTGACTTGCTCTTTACCTGGAGTGTTCCAAGTTACTTGTCCTCAGCTTCACGCTAATCATGTCACCTCCTTAGAGATACCTTTAGAACTGCTTGCCTCCCTACCTTTGCCCGGACTTCTATCTTTCAGCACTTTTACTTTATGTCTTTATAGCTTTTTCCACCATCTAAAATGATACTTATTGTATTTATTTCTAATCTCTGACTAAAATGCAGACTCCAGGCACACTCTGTTGCTACTTTTTCTCTACATAAAGAGTATCACTTGGCATGCGGAAGATTCTGACAAAATATTTATGAACTGAGTGACTACATCGCTCTCCCCACATAGTGTTGTAGCTAAGGATTTGTCCAGCCTCTGACTCAGCATCTTGAGCAAGGCTTTTGCACATTTCTGGGAAATTTGTTTTTGTACTGAGGCAATTCTGATGGTTCGGAAGTTTTGTCTGGCAGTATCTGGTAACCTGGGTACATGGGGCTGATTTCGATGCTGTCATGGTTGATGGTCATTAGACTTGGACTACATGCCAATGGTGCAGTAGACAGTTTCATTCAGGATCAACTGTGATTATGTAGGGGCAAACGGAATGCAGTCCGTGCAGGGTGAGGACAGGTGGTGAGTGGGAGATGCAAGGTTAGATCACACGGAGAAGATTGATATAAGCAGAAATAAAGTTATTTAGATTCTGTCACTCTTGCCAGTCAGTTATTTGTCTAGATTCCATAGGTGTCCAAATCCAGCCACCAGCAATTGCCAGTCATAAATCTCTCCGGGAAATGTTATTCTCCCTGGCTTCACCCCATCACCCCCAGTCCAGGTCCTGGGAGCATTCTTGCAGTTCAACCGGTCCAGTTGGTTTCAGAGCTTTATCAACGGGAACTCCAACAGTGATGCTGTCCTTCCTGGAACTGAAAATCACCCCCAAGCAAGTATCTGCATCCACTTTTGCCCAGTTGTTCTGGCTCACTGCTCTCTGCTGGAACCTTGGGATACTGGCCCATGGTGTTCCTCCTGGCACGCAGATATCAGGGACGGAATGGGGAGTTGGTGGGTGGCCCCTGTGCCTGTTGGCCAGAGGCTCCTTTGCTGAAGGGCTTGTTGCGTTTGGCTGCATTGCTATCAGTGACCGCCCCCAGGAGACCCACCGCTGCCTTCCCCAGACAGCCCACAGTCGGTGGCAGCTCAAGAACTGGGCAGTGTAAGAGTGAAGCCACCTGGCGACCAGCTGGGTGGTCCTGGAGGGCCCCTGGAGCCCCCCAAATGCCCCGTGGACTCAGCCGTAACACTCCTTGTTTGTGTGTGTGGCAGCTCCATTGCCGCCTTTCCCTTGTCCAGCCCTGACGCTCCTTTCCCAGGCAGGGACCCAGGGACGCACATCTTGACGAGCAGCCCTCACTCCCAGCTCCCTCAGGTGGTCTGCTGCTTGGAGATCCCGACTTGTGACAGTTGCTAACCTTCCCGATTTACTATACCTTCCTCTCTGCCAGGAAAGTGCAGGGAAGGCTCAGCTGCTAGCTCCTTCCTGCTGTGGGCAGGGTTTCACTTCACCTAGGATGCTCACAGCATGTGACCAGAGGCCTGACCTTTGTCCTTGGCTCACTCCTCATGGCGACCTCAGGGAATGGAGTGGAGGTTGGGCATATTTTCTCACTTGATGCCTCTGGGGTCGGACTCTGGGATTAGGTCCTGGGGCCGCTGACCTCTCGATGACAGCCGTGTGGTCATGCGCTTTTCTAGGGAGCTGCAGTGAAGTCTGGTTGATGGCCTGAAAAATCCATTCTAGAATGTTTTTCCTAGTACCTGAGTCCCATGGGGGATTTCCCTGATGGGTTGGAGTAGAAGCAGTGTGACGTGGGAGGGATTTCATGTTTGTCATTTAAGCCAGTGCTCAGTTTTGCCTGCCCTGCATTTCTTCATAACTGGCTTAGGGAAGTAAGCCATGGGGATTCATTGTGGTTCTCAAGTGTGGTTTACTACCAGCAACTTTGAGGGTTCAGTTTTTCAGGCTGATACTTATTCAGTCTCTGTTCATCCTGAGTTCCCCCACTTCCAGGTTATTTAAAGCAAATCTCACTCACTATATCATTTCACTAGTATCATTATTTCAGTATGGATCTTACTTTTAAAAAATCATCACCTCCACCCCCACATAATAATTTCTTAATTTCATCAAATATCTAGTTGTAGTTAACATTTCTCTGCATAGCTTTTGAGTTTTAGAATGCTGCTATTATTTGGATGGAGAGCCACTTGGTTACTGGAGCTTTACAGTCTCATTTAGTCTTTAGGTTTTTTTCCCCCATTTTTATGTTCCTTGGGGTTTGTTGTTACTGAATTAACTGGGTTGTTTGTCTCCCTTCTGGAGACTGCATTCTGGATTTTTTTTTTCTTTAAGGAGGCACCACGGCGATGCTCAGGAGTTACTCCTGGCCCTGCACTCAGGAGTTCCTTAGTGCTCAGACCATAGAGGATGCAAGGGATTTAGCCCGAGGGGATCACGTGCTACAATCCAGCCCCAGGAGGCTGGATTTTACTGATTGCCTCTTGGGTACCCTTGTATGTGTTCCCCTGCCTTTCATAGTGACACTCCCAGCCAGTGCCAGCTCCTTTGGGGAGGAATGGGATGGAGGAGGCCACTGTAGAAGCTGTTGGTCCTTCAGTTGTGTAGCTCCTAGTGGCTGGAATTGGCAGCCTCTGCTGATCACTCTCTTGAACTGTTAATTCATGTGGTTTCACAAAATGATCCAATTCTCTCATTTATTTACAAAACACCAGGTTTGTTGCTATCCCAGTTAGAAATAAGTCACAGGGCTGGAGCGATAGCACAGCGGGTAGAGTATTTGCTTTGCACATGGCCAACCCGGGTTCGATTCCCAGCATCCCAATGGACACCTGAGCACCACCGGGAGTGAGTTTTGAGGGCAGAGCCAGGACTAATCCCTGTACATTTCCTGTGTGACCCAAAAAGCAAAAAGAAAAAAAAAAACCAAAAACCAAAAAACCAAAAACAAAAAACACCAAAACATAGAAATAATCACTAGGTGTAGCTCACTGTCAGGAGGAGCGGCTCTTACAGGGGCATCTGTACATGGGATCACCTAGAACCATTTTTAAAAGTTGCCCACATTATCGTGGATGTGATAGCTTCTTGGTCTTCTCTGTGATCTTCCCTGAGTCTTTCTGCAAAGAGCTCTGACTTATGTTAGTGGTAACTGGTATTCAGAGATTGTAATTGGATCTTTGAGATTTTATGCCTTTTCATGGACAAAACTAGATTGTGTTCCTCCCCCCCTTCAGCCCCATTTTAGCTTCAGATAAAATTATGCTGTTATTTCCCATTTAGTTCAGTTCAGGATAGTAGAGATTTTACTTAACTCTATCAGTCTTGTGTTTGCATCTTGCAATGGAAAACCTTGCTTCTCAGTGGCACTGAGACGTTAATCATTTATCATCCCAAAATACACAAATGGAAATATGAGAATAATGCCATGTTAGAACTAAACCTGTGATTACCGAAAATGATTAAAACTTTCCTTATACTTTTTTTCTTATAAAGAAATTTATTCAATAATGTAGTCAATCATATTCCTCCATATAGTCAAAATTCTAATTCTTTCTCAATCTGTGCTGTAGAACAGGTTCATTTGCTTTTAGTTGCTTTTTGTATTTTAGTTTATTTCAAATAAAAATAAAGCTTCTTTCTCTACAGGTAGCTTTTTGAAAATTATTCATTATCCATTTCATCATTAAACGTTCAGGTAGCATTCTGTGTCTACTCCCAGCACTAAGGAGATACCATATTTATCTCTTTTGTATTCCTTTGTCAGTGACACAGGATCCTGTTGGTCAGATATTTTAGGGAAGACTATTCTTTTGTGTTCAAAAAATTACATTTTCTGAATGGATGTAGGAGAAAGGTGGGAGAGGGGACAGAGCCTGGAGAATCAGTTCCTGATTAGGACCTCCAGTTTTCATCCTAGTTCTCATTCTGGGTGGAGGGATACTGAGTTTTAAATCTTTAAATTCTTATTTTTTTGTAGTTATGTGGTTTTATGGACCAGAGCAATAGCACAGCCAGTAGGGCGTTTGCCTTGCACGTGGATGACACGGGTATGATTTCTCCGTGTCGTATTCGATATACCAAAAACAGTAACAAGTCTCACAATGGAGACATTACTGGTGCCTGCTCGAGCAAATTGATGAGCAACAGGACGACAGTGCTACAGTGCTACATGTGGTTTTATGCTTTTCATAATTTCTGTCATTTCATTTACCCTAGTTTATTTACTCTTTCAGTCTTTCTTTGTTTAGAGTTAGGGTTTTTCCTAGTTTTGACACAGTTATTTGTCAAACTGAGTTTTTGGTGGTAGCTTCTGTTTTATGTGTCTTTAATAAGAATCTGGGAAGAGCCATATTGTGTTTTAGATGGCTTTTAAAAGCATTATATAAAAGGTAAGCAGAACTCTTAAAGAGAAATAATCCTTACTAACCAGTGCCAATTTCTCTGTTTTGCAGGGAGAAGGACTTGGAAGCCAAATTCATTATTCAAATGGAGAAAAGCAAAACAACCATCACAAACTTAAAGGCAAGTAACATCCTGGCCTCCCTCCAGACCCAGGAGCCTCCGTGTTTGTTTTACATCAGAATGACTGTGATGAATAAAATGCACCTGCCATTCCTGCTTCCCTTCTTTCTCAGTTCAGCTAGCCACATCAGCTTGACATGGATCCAGTTAGAAAGCAAAGGGGCTGGTCTCTTCTCTTCCTTCCCTCTCTGGTTTCTTTTAATCTGGAATCCTGGCCCAGGCTACATAGCCTCAGGGCCAGAGGCTCCTGGGTTAACTGCAGCCCCAGGCATTTTAAAATCTTTATACCCTGTACTATTGACTGTATTCTGTATTTTTTTTTCTTTTGGGTCACACCCAGCAATGCACAGGGCTTACTCCTGGCTCTGCACTCAGGAATTACTCCTGGCGGTGCTCGGGGGACCATATGGGATGCTGGGAATCGAACCCGGGTTGGTCGCATGCAAGGCAAATGCCCAACTCGCTGTGCTATCGCTCCAGTCCTGTATTCTGTATTCTTATCATAGAAAAATTTTAATCATTGTTTGTTTTCATTTTTAGTGAAAACTGCTTTTATAAAATTTACAAGAAGAAAGTTATTGCTTCAAAATTATGCAAAACTTGGGGGCTGAAAGAGTAAAAATAGAACAAACAAACCACATATTCCCCACTAAGATAAAAATAAAAGGGACAGAGTTCCAGAATATTCTTAGATAGCAAGTTCTCCTTTTGCTCTTAAAATGCTCTGTTTATTTCTTTGGTCACTGAATTATTTTAAGGACCCTGAATACTTTTCACAAATTGGGGAAAGGGGTGTAAAATAAGTAATAATGCTATTTGTGTACTTTGTGTCTCTCAGTGACTGTCTCTTTTGATGTTTGTTATAACTATGGGGGTTTGGGTTTCTGAGGCCCGCTGTTCGCTGTTCCAAGCCCAAATGCAGATAAGTCTTGGTTAGGTTTCTGTTAATTTATGACTCAAGGAACTTTGCATTTTGAGATCTAATTTCAAAGAAGTGCAACTTGATCTGGGGGCTAGATAGAATGATAGAAGCTGGGGAATGTTGTGCTTTCCAGGTGGGTCACTCTGCATCTTTGATCAGGTCAGTGCTCAAGACAGTCCCCAGTGGAATGCTGTCACTGACCACAGGCCATGTTCTTTCCAGCATTGCATGTCCCCCCGGCTCTGCCTCTTCTGACCTCCCACCTTTTCTCCTGTGTCTGTGCTCACCACTTATCTATTCTCTTCTTTTTTTTTTTTAATCTTTGCTTCTTATATCTGGGTATATTCAGAGTGCTTTGGTAAATGCTTCACTGTATCACTGTATCACTATCATCCTGTTGTTCGTTGATTTACTCGAACAGGCACCAGAAACGACTCTATTACACTCAGCCCTGAGATTTTAGCAGCCTCTCCTTACTCGTTTTTCCCAATGATTGGAGACTCTTTCAGAGTCAGGGGAATGAGACCTATTGTTATTGTATTTGGCACATCAAATACGCCATGGGTAGCTTGCCAGGCTCTGCCGTGTGGGCTGGATACTCTCGGTAGCTTGCCAGGCTCTCCAATAGATATGTATATATCTGTTATTGTATTTTGGATATGAATATGCCACGGGGAGCTTGCCAGTTTCTCCGAAGTGGGCAATAGACTCTCAGTAGTTTGTCAGGTTCTCCAAGAGGGAGAACTGGGATATTAGATGTTATGCAGCCGCAAAGCGTGTGGAGAGTGGCTGTGAGCATGACTGTGGCTGGGTTTCGGAGGTCCTCAACTGTCGAGGCTCTGCTCGCGGGGCTGGAATGCTAGCACAATGGGTAAGGCAATTGCCTTGCATGTGGCCAACCCAGGTTCGATTCCCAGCATCCCATATGGTCCCCTGGGCACCGCCAGGGGTAATTCCTGAGTGCAGAGCCAGGAATGACCTCTGTGCACTGCCGGGTATGACCCAAAAAGAAAAAAAAAAGAGGCTCTGCTCAGGAGGGTGGGGGTGAGTTGGGGGAGGTAAATGCTTCATCACTGAAAAATTATATTTACTGAAGCAGAAGAGACCCCCATGCTTTAGATGAGTCTTTCTTTTTGCATTGTGAAACCTATTTTCTTTGATCCCTCTGTTTCTTTGGACTGGACAAGGGCCAGGAAGATTGCTCCATGGTTGGAAGGCGAGCCTTATGAGCTGGTGAGAAGGAAGCTGGAATAGAGAAGGGATCATTAAGTCAATGGTGGCTGGAGGGATCACTCGGAATGGGAGATGTGTGCTGAAAGTAGATAAAGGACCAGACATGATGGCCTCTCAGTATCTGTATTGCAAACTATAATACCCATAAGTAGAGAGAGAGTAAGAGGGAAATTGCCATAGAGGCAGGGGGAGGGGTAGGACAGAATGGGGAGGGATACTGGGGACACTGGTGGTGGAAAATGTGCACTGGTGGAGGGATGGATCATTGCATGACTGAAACTCAAACATCAAAGTTTTGTTACTGTATCTCATGGTGATTAAAAAAAATAGTCCTAAGAGTTTTAACATACTATCTGGTTTATGTTGAAAAATATAATGTTCATTAAATGGGTTCACTAGTGTCCTCTAAACTGTGTTACGTTTTGGCAGCATGAAAATATTTTTAAACATGGTTTCTGGTTCATTTTAAGAATAAAGGCAGGTGGTAGACCAGAGGTATACAAACATCTATAGTAAATTCGTAAATTCATTGCATGTCCTGGAAAAGTCTCTCTGTGCAAAGAGAAATGACTTCTGGTTGGAGTGCCTGAGGGAAGTTTCATGAAAGTTCTGGAAGAGGAATCATCTTACTAAGAGTCTGCAAAATTTCACCCTTCTCAGTGGTTATATTTAGTTACATTATTTTCTATGGAAATAATGCTCCCTGGAGTCATGCAGATACCAACTGGAAGTATTGTGAGGAGAGGGTACAGTATAAAGCAGTGAAGCCAGAAAAAAAATAGGGTTTGGAATTATTGAATTCATATGGATAATTATGGACTGGAGCGATAGCACAGCGGGTAGGGCATTGACCTTGCACTCAGTCTACCTGGGTTTGATTCCTCCATCCCTCTCGGAGAGCCCAGAAAGCTACCAGAAGTATCCTGCCCACATGGCAAAGCCTGGCAAGCTCCCCGTGTGTATTTGATATGCCAAAAACAGTAACAACAAGTCTCACAATGGAGACTTACTGGTGCCCGCTTGAGCAAATTGATGAACAACAGGACAACAGTACTACAGTGCATGGATAATTATGGTAAAATTTTAGTAAAAGTAGATTGAGCATTTCATATGAACCATCCTGGATTACTGGAGGAATGTAAGATTAAGTGTGTAGATACGTATGTGGTTTGGAGGAGGTTTAAAGGAATTTCTTTGTCAGTATAAAATGAGACATAGTGATGGCTATATATTTTTAGTGGAGTTTATTTTGTATTGAATCACTTGTCAACTAATAGTGCTCTATAAGTCATGAAAATTCTTCTCTTATGTTACTATCATCATCATTTTTCTTTAGATACCAGAAGGAGGGACTGGTGACTCGGGACGAGAAAGGACCAAGACCTTCACCTATGACTTTTCCTTTTATTCTGCTGATACAAAAAGTCCAGATTATGTTTCACAAGAAATGGTATGATTTTTCCAGATCTTTATTTTGACTCTCTTCATATTGAATACATTATGCTGCTCCAAAACTCTTTAAACATCTTGACATTTTGTTTTCTTAACATTATTCATATAAGATTAGTGTTAGCTAATTTAAGATTAGCATTCACACTTTTTATCTTAGCCCTGAGAAGAATTCATTTACTAAAGCACTGCGCTTTCCCCGTCTTTTACTACTAATGATGTTCTTCATAGCTTTTCATTACAACTTGGGTAAGACTACTGTTTTGATGGAACTCCACAAAGGAAACTTTTTTTTGTTTTGCTTTTGGTCAAGGATGGTGGCAAGACATTTATATGCTGCCTCGTCAGGACTCAGCTTTGACTCTGTTGCAGAAACAAATTTGAAGTAGTCTTCCAACAGGGAAACACGCTCGTCTCCCTGATTGGTGAATCACTATATGTTTTGAAAAGAATAAACATTTCATCCTGTCTTTCTGGAATTTAAGATGAAACTAGAATTTGGTGCTTTCCCCCCCCCCCCAACTTGTGGATTTTATGATCTAAGATAAAATGTAGACATGACATGGTCAGAGAAGAGTAGACCCAAACAACCTCCCAGGAGACCATTGAATGTTGATCTTTCATGCGAGTGGAACTAGTATACTTCCCGTGTGGGACAAACAGGGTGTTTTTGCAGAATTTATGAGAAAGCCCAGCATGAGGAAAAATACAGGCTTTGTTGTTGTCTCTCCTCTTTGCTTATGAACAGCTTCTTGAGATACGTTGCTTCAGATTTCTATGTGTTAAAACTGGTTTAACAATAATAGTGAGTTTTGTTGAAATATTGTATGCAATCAAAGTGAAAGTAAAGTGAAATTTATTAGTTACACAGGCTGGGGGGGCTAAGGGTGGGAGGACTAGGGGCGTGGGGGGGGTTAGGGGTGTGGGGGTGCGGGGTTGAGCTATACTGGGATTCTTGGTGGTGGAATATGTGCACTGGTGAAGGGATGGGTATTTGAACATTGTATAACTGAGATTTAAACCTGAAAACTTCGTAACTTTCCACATGGTGACTCAATAAAAAAATTAAAAAAAAATAAAACTGGTTTAAGAATTCCTGCTCTCTCTGCCCTGGCCTGTATTTCATGTGAGGCATCTTAATGGGGTATTATTGTTTAGTTTCTGACAACTTAACAACTTTTGGACTAGAATCATCTGTGTTGCTTAGAAATATGTTTGAAAAGCAGAATCCAAACTCTATTACATGCTAACTGAAGTAGAAATTGCACTCTTAAAAAAAATCAAGTGGTTCCAGGTGATTTGCAAGTATCTTAACATCTGAGAAGTCTAGCTGGCTTAGAAATGGTTTTGTGGAGGAGATTGGCTCTCTCCAATCTAACAATGTGTTACACTGTGATGCCCCCCTGCTCCTACCCCCCCAAAAAGAAAAGCACCAAAAAAATAAAACCAAACTGGAGTAACTGTGAAGAAAATTTCATCAGTATCAAGGAGATCTGGAAAGTGATAACACAAAGCTGTTAATGGAACTCTGACAGGAAGGAGGTACCTGCCATTAAAGAAGGCCAGGTGGGAAAGACTCACTAGCGTGTTTGAGTTTGGGTCAGTCTTAGAAACTCTGAGGTGTGCTGGCTTGTTTGATCCTTAGAAGAACCAAAGAAAGTCACTTTCAGCTCTTCTTCCCTGCCGTGCCCCCAAAGAAACTCAGTGAGCTTCAGTAATTTGCTCAGATTCTGCAGTTTATTGATGCAGATTTGAGATTTTGGGTGATGGATATGCCATATGCCTCTGAAAGGCCATACGAGTATAAGAGAGAATGAGTCAGTTTCTAAAAATGTCAGACAGAGGGACCAGAGAGTTCGGGGTAAGGTGCTTGCCTTGCCTGCTGTCAACCCCTGTTCAATCCTTAACACTGCGTGTGGTTCCCTGAGCACCACCAGAGCCGGGGTAATCTGTGATCATTGCCAGGTATGAACCAAACTCCTCCCCTCTCTCCACTGCACCCTCCAGTATAGACGCCAAATGGATACAGCAACCTTGTTGAGGGAATAAATGGAAAAGTGAGTGAAAATGACTTTGACATTGAGGTAACTGGATTAGGAATCTGGTAAAGTAAAGAATGTTACAGCTGAGGCTGGAGCGATAGCACAGCAGGTAGGGTGTTTGCCTTGCACACAGCTGACCCGGGGTTGATTTCCAGCATCCCATATGGTCTTGAGAGCCCTGCCAGCATGAGCCAGGAGTAACCCCTGTGCATCGCCAGGTGAGACCCCCCCCCAAAAAAAAAGTTAGAGCTATTGGAATTATAATTGGGATTCCATATAGAAATGAGGATGAGGTGACTGATTTGTGGGTGAGAACTTATTAAAGGGGAAAATGCCAGTTCACTGTTGCAGCCTTCAGAATGTCTTCATGCAGGAATGAAGGACACGTCATGAAGATTTTCACTTTGAATTCTCCTAATGAGCAAATCTGTCTCTCCTTCCTTTCATCTGAATGTCCCCCACTTGAAGACAGCGGCTGTATTAATGGAAATCCCAGGAGTGAGGAGTGGAAGGGCTTGTGACAGCAAGACCTGGCTCTCTGGAGATGCCCAATGCATGCTTGCTGACTGAAAGAACTCATGCAGATGGTGTTTAATCTCTGGGAATTTCCTGGGTTCGACAGGAGTCAAGATCAGGGAAATACTAACAAGCTTAGCTCTTTTGGAAGTTAGAATCCTATGCTCAGTGTAGAAATTGTCTTAGATTGTGAAAAGGTTTTGACTGATGAGAATATCTTTCATGTTGTGCAGCATCTATTCTCAGATGCTTTGACTTCTTTGACTTGTATCAATAACCTGAGATTGTTTTAGAAATTACGAAATGAAAGAAGCCTGGAGACAGGTTAGCACACAGTACTAGAAAGTTCTACCTTCTAGTGCATAGACAAAATTCAGAAGATTTTTAAGAACACTGTTAAAAGAGAAGGTAATCTTCTGTCATCTCAGATTTTCCTTTTCTTCCCTTCTTATTGGTTTTGGGGCCACACCTGGCAGTGCTGAGGGCTGAATCCTGGCTTTGTTCTCAGGAATCACTTCTAGTGGGACTCAGGGACCCCTTTGTGGTGGCAGGTATTGCACTGTGGTTGGTCACTTGCAGGGCAAGCTCCTTACTCTGTCCTACCATCTGATGCCAACTCTTCTCTAGCTTAGTAGTAAATCATTACAAAAGTGGCTCTAGCTTCCAGTATTCACATGATTTCATATTTTTCATGCTGCTATTGCTGGCAGAGGAATTGAGCTGAGTCTCCCTGACCAAGGGCAAGCCGCAGACTGAGCATGACCTTGGCTCTCCTTGTTCCTTTCTGCAAATCATTTGAATGTAAAGGCATCTTGAGAAAAATACATCATGATTCTTTCTGGGGTTCGTTTCTCTTGTTAAACAAATACTAAGAAGGTGGACCATTACATTTCTTCCTTCCACATTAATTTCATAATTGGAAAATACCAGTGAGCAGTTTAAGTCCACACTCGTGGAAGTAAAAGGCCATTTAATAAGGTCCAATTTTCTTAATGGTTCTTTAAAGCTCCAAGGGGAAACTTTCATCTCACACAACCTGTTCCTTAATTCCACTCTGGAGGAACTTGAAACCTAAAAATCCCCCAGTTGACGGGCCAGAATAGACTCTTGTTTGCATAGTGCCCTCTGGTGGGCAGTTTTCGTCACGGGCGGCCCTGGGCAGCCTTGGATGACCCTGGAAAGCCTTCACAGCCCTTGCTCACTAGCGGCAAGGCGATTCTGGGTGCAAGGCCAGGTGAAGAGCTGGGTGGGTGAGACCAGGTTTTCCAATTCATAGAGAGGCCCTTTCTTCCCCCCCTGGTTTGGAAGGGGGTGGGGGAAGGATAAAATCAAGTCCTTTGTGGAGGCTGCGGTGAACCGTGGTGGTGTCGCAGCATGCACGGCTGCTCTGGGTTACGTGCCGACTCCCAGTGTACTTGGAGCCTTTTCTGCACTCCCACACCTGCATTTCCTAGACTCGTCTTATAGTCATGTCCCTCAGCACCAGACCCCTGGCCACCCCTCTCCCAGCCCAGGAGCCAGAGAAAACTCCTGCAGCCTCAGCTCTCTGGAAAATAAAATGAGAGTAAAATGGTGGGTTTAGGTCTTTTTTTTTTTTTTCTTTTTGGGTCACACCCAGCGTTGCACAGCGCTGCACTGGCTCTGCACTCAGGAATTACTCCTGGCAGTGTTCGGGAGACCATATGGGATGCTAGGACTCAAACCCGGGTCAGCTGAGTGCAAGGCAAACACCCTACCCACTGTGCTGTCGCTCCAG